>NC_134830.1:168565252-169165252 GCF_004210375.1 Tachypleus tridentatus | reverse complement strand
AAAATATCGAGTCTGCAGTACGTCATTGCTACAACACTTTTACATATAAAAAGAGATACTGAAAATGTTCTTATTGATTATTTATGGAAACGATTTGTGATAGAAAACTATTTTTTTTCCTTGTGACTTGTTTTTTCTGTCATTCGTATCAAAAGTTAACTATTTGTTGTCTGTTGTAAAGCCTATTTATAATGGAGTAAGTACTGTCGTAGCAAATTTAATATGCAAATTATAACTTTTATCTGTTTGGGGGAACTGCAGCGTTGAAGGTATGCACTTAAAGGCTCGAGTTGGCATGATCATCGCCATTTTGTTTAGGTTTATGGATTCGAAAAGGCAAGTTGCCTTTAAATTTATGCCACAAAAAAAAATCAATTTAACATTGAGGTTATGAGAAACGGTTTTACTTTGTTTCTGAGTATGTTAATGTTAGGGCCTAGGCTGTTCGTGCAAATTTAAATTTAGAGATCGAAATATCTTGAATTTTGTAGTATTCTGGTATCCACAAAGCTATACATATATTTGAATTAGAAATCGTCACACAAGCATACTAATAAAGAAAAAGGCAGCAGATGGCGTTACTTGTGAAAGTGAGTTATTTAAATATTAAACTGTATTATTTACTATTACATCATTCATAAATTATGATAACAGAATATTTACTTTAATCTGAGGGTAAATTTTGTAAAAACTTGGCATTAGGCCTAAATCTCTTACTTTTATTTTGGAGTTTGTGTTTTGGTGTATCTTATAAATCAGAGTCTTTATTAACCATACAACGTTAATCTGATTTCTATAATTGAGTTGTACAGCTAAAACTGCTACAGATAGAGTATCAAACCTTCGTAAACTAATTAATAATACTTGCAACCTTTCAGTTGTGATTAAATATGAATTCTTGGTACAGGACATCTACTGAGGTTTATAAATGACCAAAATTATTGTGTCGTAAGCCTAGTTAAACAAGAGACGGGAGAACTACATAAGTTAAAGATAGAAATGAGGAACGTGCTTGAATAATGAGATTTGAGGATACAGGGGAAAAATGAAGGAATAGATTAAGGAAAAAGGAACATTAACAAAGGAAAAATGAAGGATGCTGTTTCTGGAAGGTTTGAAAAGAGAAGAAAAACGATGGAAAGGAAGGAAAAGAAAGAGATTGAATAAGAGAAAAGTAAAAACTAGCTGGGAAAGAAATTAATGCAGTAAATAAGGAAAAAGACAGAGCTGAAGGAAACAAGAAAAAGCTGTTAAAAGGAAAAAGAAGAAAAGGAAAGAGAGCGAATAAATAGTTGAATTAAAGATTAGGAAATGAAAAGAACAGAGGGAGAAAAGTTATCTAAAAAAATTTCATGTGCCTTTTGTGTTGTGGAGTTGTATCATGATACCTTGAATGTTAGGCTTAATGTTTATTGATGGCGTGAGATTATAAAAAAACATAGTTCTTACATAGATTATTATAGTGTTACCTTAGTCAATGTTTGTTAATATTTTTACAGAAGTGTTTTAGGCGACTAGAGAAAAATTTGAAAGCTATGACTATTCGCTCAACCTTTAATTTCAAAGGTAACTATCTTACTGACAAGTGCCTTTTCAACATGAGATAACGCCAATGTAAAATATCAACTGATAAATGTACGCTTCATTTGTTATTTTATTCACTGTTAAAATATCTTAACACAGTATATATTTGTTCTAGATATCTCATGTTTCATTTCTCATAGTAAGGGCGTTATAATGTGACAGTCAATCCCACTATTTGTTGGTAAAAGAGTTGGCATTGGGTGGTAATGACTAGCTGCCTTCCCTTTAGTCTTATACTTCAAAATTGGGAACGGCTAGCGGAGATAGCTCTCGTGAAGCTTTTCCGAAATTCAAAACAAACCAAACCATTTCTCATGATCTATACGATAGTGTATGTTACTTACCCTGTCTGTAGATGGCACGTGTGTCGTCAATATGTTAAAATGTACCGTGATACGTAAACAAGTCCTTCAAGATTGTAGATCATTGTAGATAATTTTACTTTCAACGTGTATTAAAAGAGAGACAGTAAAAATGTATCTTTTGTATTATTTCTAACTCTACACCAGGTAGTTAGGGCGCTCGACTCGCAATCTGAGGGTCGTGGTTCGAATCCCCATTATACCAAACATGTTCGCCCTTTCAGTTATGGAGTGTTATAAATTGACATTCAACTCAACTATTCGTTGGTAAAAGAGCAGTCGAAGAGTTAGCGGTGGATGATGATGACTAGCTGCCTTCCCTCTAGTTTTATACTGTTAAAATAGGGACGGCGAGTGCAGACAGGCTTTGTGTAGCTTTGCGCGAAATTTAAAACAAACAAACAAACAATAATGTTGTGATGTTTAACTCTATTTCAATCTCACGAGTTCTAAGAACCAGCTCTAAAAGTTAATAAAAAGCATGATCGTGTAAATCTGAATTTTGTAACCCACTTATCTCACTAACCAGCGGCAGTGAACAAAACATGGTTTCATTTTCAAGATTTTCAAGCACCACTTCCAAAGGCTTCAAGGCATATACCAGAAGTCTGTAAGCTGTATATTTCACTAATCCATCTGGCGTGATCTCGGTAAGATGAATAAAGTGCTTTATTAAGTTTTACCTAAATTTTTTTGAGCACTTTGATTTCTTTTCATAATGTTTTTCTTAAAAATACACACCTAGGATTTCGTTTTTTGCGAAAAGAGAATGTGTATAAGCGAGTGCACCACGCTATGATTTCTTCCTTCAATGTCCTGTTCTATCGGACAGAAATATCTTATGTAATTGATCTGGATCCATCGACGAAAGCGGAATTTGCTCGAACATGAGTTGTCAGGTGGTTAAGTTAAGAAAAGTACTGTCGAATGTAAACTGGTATATTGCTAGTTGTGAGACTATTACTTTCATAAACACTACCCCTAGAAATTTGTTTTTTAATTATAGCCACGCCACATCGGGCTTTCTACTGTGTCCATTAAGGAGAATCGAGCCCCTGAGTTTAGTGTTGTAAATCCGTAGACTTGTCTGACCCTTTCTTGGGACAGAGGTATGACTGTTTATATTTCGCCTGAAGTCATGTTTGAAATTTTCTAACACAGCTCTCTCTCCCTGACCCACCTGCAAAGCACTTTATTAAAGTTAATGACACTAAAGCCACGTTCTTCATGCCGCTACACAACAGACAGGCTCAGAAAGTTACATGTTACATAATTCGATCGTAACATTTATTGTAGTTCCTAATAAATCACGAATATGATAGGGGCATTACCCAGTGGAACTTAGAACTTTTCTAACGTAAATTACACGTGTGAAACTCAGAACTATTCTTATGTAATTTACACGTACTTAGGACTGTTCTAATGTAAATTACACGTTTGGAACTTAGAACTGTTCTAATGTTATATACTAATTTGTAACTTAGAAGTACTCTAATTATATGACTCACAAGAAACTAGAAACAACTGTAATATATGTTACATATATGTAACTTATACCTGCTATAATGTAAGTCATATGCATGTAACTTATAATTACTATAATGTAAACCTCATACATGTAACTTATAACTGCTATAATGTAAGTTACATGTATGTGACTTACATTATAGCACTTATAATGTAAGTTTCACATATAGAACATAGTAAAGATGGAAAGTTTGCATACTTAACTTTTCTGTAGCTGTTTACCAAATGAAGATGGCTTACGTAGCTAGGTTTCTCAATTCCAATAAACTAGTAATAGTGTAAAAATGTTCTTCTAGAAGGAAACAAGTAAGAAGACCGTTACTGTGAATGTAAATAAGAACTTTATATTATTTTCCACTAGTCAAGATGTCTAGATTATCTTTAAAATATTCCTCTATTCAGCCGATAACACACATCAAACTTACAGAGTGGTTTATCGGACCCTTGGAAGCCTAGATTTACATTATTTTTGCTGTCAGAAGTATTTCTAATTTAGTAAAAATATTTTATGATGTAATTTGAATATGTTTACACAACTGTTTTAGAAAGCTTTATAAACGGGTCTGACCACACTTGTACTAGTCTGATTGTTGTAGTGCACAAGGAGCTGGTCTGAATGGATGAGTGTATTTTTTTATAGCACGTGGTCCACAAACCTGTATGAAATGTTCTATTGAAGTTGATATTTTTATCAGATTGTCACTTATGCGTTTACAAGACATTTTGTGAAACGCCTGACTTTTCTCTCTATAGCACATGATATAATACTGTGTCAAGAAAATCGTTTTGTTTGTTTAAAATGATAAACCTTCCGAGTTTTATTAGCAAGTTTGTTTGTTTTAACATTTTCATCCACAGTTACACAAGAATTCTAAAGTTTGTTTCAAGAACAAAGACACATTGAGCTTTTTGCTATATCCGCCGCGGAAAATCGAACCCCGGATTTTAGCGTTGTTGGTCCATAATCTTATCGCTGTTACACAGACGTTACTTGCACGTAGATGTCCTTAATTTTAAACTGAAAGACTAAAGAGATGTCATATAGTAAACAGCCTCCACCGCTAACTCTTTGATTATTCCATGCTGACCGAACAGGGAATTTAACTGTAACGTTTATAGCGCATATACGGCTCCACAGTGGGGAGAATGGTTTTGTAGGGGTGGAACGCAAACCATGAATCTTCAGATTTACAGTTTAAGCACACTAACTGTTAGGACACGTTTGGCTTATCTGTTAAACAGCCTCCACCGCTAACTCTTTGATTATTCCATGCTGACCGAACAGGGAATTTAACTGTAACGTTTATAGCGTATATACGGCTCCACAGTGCGGAGAATGGTTTTGTAGGGGTGGAACGCAAACCATGAATCTTCAGATTTACAGTTTAAGCACACTAACTGTTAGGACACGTTTGGCCCATCTGTTAGAAGAAAGCAAAATGTTAAGCAAAAATCATTCATTTCTAAGTGCTCATAAAGGTATCACACGGTTATCTTTTTTTTTGTCATAAATCTATTTTGATTCATTTTATTTTGAAGCAAAAAAGGCTACCAATAGGTAACTTGTAATGTAAGAATTATTTTCGTTATAAAATACTCAGACATATGTGAAATAAAAAAAAATACTATATTTTGAAAAAAACAGTAGTCATATGGGAGTAGTCATATGGGAGATTCTACCGAAATTCCGTGGAGTCTATAACACAGTTAATGATACATGAACTCGAGACTTCTCCGTGTAGTCTATAACACAGCTTATGATACGTGAACTCAAGACTTCTAAGTGAAGATTACCTAGACAGGAACACAACAACAACAAATGTCTGACTTCACGAATTGTGTTTTTTAGATGTAGTTTATCATCGAAGTTTAACCAAATTATTTGAAATTTTAGCTATTTGATTGACATAAAACATTAAAAATACGAAGTTAAATGTAACTGTGCTCACTAGATGGCAGGAAAGTGAGACGAAAGTAATAATATTTTTCATGAAAAGATTTTGAACATTACAGAAAAACGGACTGTCTAATTTCAGTTACGTATTCAGTAACAAGGTTAATTGTATTACATTATCTATGTTTATATTATTAGAAAATTTCTCGTAATAAGAATTATTCAATATTTTGTTTATTCGCCTTACTGATCAAAATTCATGGGTTCGAATCCCCGTCGCACCAACCATGCTCGCCCTCTCAGCCGTGGGGACGTTACAATGTGAAGGTCAATCCCACTAGTCGTTGGTAAAAGAGTAGCCCAAGAGTTGGCGGTGGGTGGTGATGACTAGCTGCTTTCCCTCTAGTCTTACACTGCTAAATTAGGGACGGCTAGTGTAGATAGCTCTATTGTAGCTTTGCGCGAAATTCAAAAACAAACAAACTGATCAAAATATACATTTATAAATAATTAAAATCACTTTTTGTTACTTATCGGCAGAAGTAACTTTCATTACCCTGTTAGTTTAGTGCTTCCCAAATTTGTTCAGTTTGGCACACTTTTAATGTCTGAAACGTTTTACGGCAGGCCAAGTGGCAACCCTCTGACTAAGACACGCAGAAATTACTAATATACCGTGTATCAAGAAGAAAAGAAATCAGATTTGAAAATGAAAATAAATAATAATAAATTTGTATTACCAAACAAAAATTACTTAATAATTGCAAAAATTCCGTGGCACACCTGAGACATTTCCGCAGTAGAACTGCTAACTGAAATAAATATATATTGCAAAATCAACCTTGACCAAAAACGACGCAGTCAATGGCCAGTAAATTTATTTGTGAGCCAATCAAAATTAAGATCATTCATGAAAGGAATTCGTGGCGTATTCACAGAATAATTAGTGGCAAAAATTAGTTAGATTAAGAACTTATAGTGTATAGAAAAAACATTGCGTTTTGGTAACACAACGTTTCAGCAATGGTTTTTATGTTATCTCGCTTAGCAACAAACGTATAATCTAACATTGTTTTTAGTCTATGTATTGAAAGTATAAAACGAAATGTTTAGACAAGGAAACTGAAAATATATTTGATGATTTTTTTAATTTAGAGACTCCGTTGATTAAAGATGTTTTTTTCAAATAACTTAATTTAGAAATGATTTAAGTTTAAAACCAAACTGATATTCTTACGTTCGTGATAAATCTTTTTTTCTAGGCTAGGTTATCCTGCGCTACGTCATAACTGTAGTCTTATTATATAAACATTCACGCCCCCCTCCAATGACACAGTGGAATGTCTCCGTAGTCACATTGCTAAAAACCGGGTTTTGATATTCGTGATGGGCATAGTTGTTGTGTAGCTTTGTGCTTAATTCTAAATAAATAAACACTCACTTCACCCTTGAGGGGAAGGAATGTCGTGAAATCTTATGAGACAGTAATCGAACTATTCTATCTGGATAAATGTATTCTATATTTTATCACTCATCCTATTTCGAGAAATTAAGCGTGATGTTACGTGACACACACACTGGCTTTTATAGAGATTAGCTAATCATTATCAGTTTTCAGATATTATTTCCTTCTTCTGTGAGTGTGTTTCCATTTTGTTTGTTAACAGTTTTAACAAGCAGAATAAGGCATTCTTTTCTTCAAATAAAGAAGTCTGTGAGAAAATCAGAGTAAGTTAGTTTTCTTGATTGCATAGTGTAACTTCGCCGACAATATATTTTTAAAATTATAGCTTTCATGCACATACACTAGATGGCAATGCAGTCGAATGACTATATTGCGTTTTCATGTTCGATACGAATTGAAGCTTCATCTCAAGTGCTTCGTATATACAAATATAAACATTTTTGAAAAAATAATTTTATCAGGGTAAAGTGATAATTTACAAATTAAAGGATATTACAGAATATCATTTCACTTGGTCTTAATGTCAACATTTTGAAATATTAATGTAAGAATGTGTTACAACGACTGTCAATTGATATAATTTCGTCGATTGAATGATACCGAACGTTTTTACATTGTTAACCACAGGCGAATATTCAACAAATAACAAGTAATCGCGGAAGATTATCTGTAACAATAGTCGGCTGTAAAAATAGACCTGTTATCAGATATCGTGTGCATGTGTTTATTTTTATAGCAAAGCCACATCAAGCTATCTGTTGTGTCTACTGAGGGAATCGAGTCTCTAATTTTAGCAGTGTAAATCCGCAAATTTACCGCTGTTCTACTGGGGTACAACTTACATTGCTAATCAAATCAAAGCGAGTCAAAATCAGTGAAACGCTAGCGAAACATTAACGAATTAACTGATGGAAAACGATAGCAAATGAACTAAAGAAAAGGTTAGCGAAATATTAGAGAATGAACTTGAGAAAAGTTTAGTGAAAAGCTAATAATTTCCTTAAAGCCCCCCAGTGGCTTAGCGGTATGTCTGAGGACTTACAACGCTAAAACCGGGTTTCGATACTTGTGGTGGGCAGAGCACAGATAGCCCATTGTGTAGCTCTGTGCTTAATTCAAAATAACTTTCCTTAAACAAATGAAATTAGTGTGAGATTAGATTAGCTAGCATTATTTCCATAACTTACCTACATAACACGCATTAAAAACAAACTTCAGGACAGAGTTCGTTCTATTTTACCCGCTAGGTTAACTAAAACATTTTGTGCTATTTTGGCAATAAAGTAAGGAGAGCAACAACAACAACAAACTAACAAAAAAACTTTCCAGATAATAAAAAGAAATATTTTTATTTTAATCAACGTTTCGCCATCAGGACTAATGGTCCTAGCTCTGTCTGATGTTTGTAAAACTATGTTGACTGCTAGGAGTGGTTTGTTTTGTTTCAGAGGAAATTATATTAGGTTATTTGCCTTGTGTACCTCGAGGAATCGAACCCCATATTTTTACGTTATACGTCCGTATTCCTTGTTCGATAGGAGACCGCTAGAGGGTGGATAAAGACATTTGAAGCTCTCAAATGGTTGTGAACGTTCTCATGTATCATAGACATCTGATGAATCAGAGGACTGTTCTCTGTTTAAAAATTGATGTTTTATAGCAATGCTTTAAGACTGTAGTGTGCGTTTTATTAACAGTATATTACTGGTATAATATGCTTTAGTACTTAATTCGAAAGTCGTATAATGTGCTTAAAGTGTTTTCAATGCAGTGAAAGGTAGCTTATTAATTAACCAAACCTCCTGTATTATTTGTAAGGTTGTTAAAAACCTCGTGGATAACGTGGGATTTTAAAATTTTAATCAATTGTTTCTCATTTAAAATAACTTTGTTGTGTCAGAAAGGTTATAAAAATATCAGTTCTAATTATAAATAAAATAGTCTCTTTTTTTGTTTGTTTGTCTGAAATGGTTATTATTAACGTCATTTCCGGATTACAAACGCTATAGTTTTGTTTGGATCAAGGAGCAGAAACTTTCCAACTGACAGTTCGAAATTTGTAGCCTTATTGTAACTTAATTGTGCATCAAGTTATTTTCTATCCTTGAATATTTTCTATATGAGTAGTTTATTAAGGTGTTTGTACAAACATGTTCTAAAACACCAAGTTGAAAAGTTCTGTTAGATGTGTTTGTACCAAAGTACAAAGCTTCTTAATGGGCTCTCTGTGTTTTGCCAACAAAGGGTATCGAAACCCGGTTCCTAGCATTGTAAACCCGCAGATATACCACTGTGCCACTGGGGGTAGGGGCAACTGTTAGATTTCAAAGAGATGTGTTTGTAGGTGAGCTTCTAGCTGGTTTATCAGTGTTTGTTTGTTGTTAAACGCAAATACACACGACAGGCTAACTGTACTGTGCACACCACGGATATTGAAAACCCGAGTTTTATCGTTATAAGTCTCTAAACTTATCACTGAATCACTAGGGGGCAGGTTTATCAGTGACACGAACACTTAGGTAATGTATCCTGAGGAAGGAACAGTGTTGGAAATGATGGAACACAGATTAAAAAGTAAAACTACATCAGATAAGCATTAATATAATAGTCATTAAACGAAGTTCAAATGGTTGTGACAAGCAAGCTTCAACATAAGGAATGAAACGTGAGTACTAGAATATACCGTTAAAAGTATAGGAAAAAATGAATGCTGACCTACAATAACCAATCTCTGTCATAAGACGAGAAGAAAGCAGCACGAGATAGGTTATATATGGTAGGTGTGCCATTCACAAAACTTGGTAATACACACACACACACACACACACACACACACACACACACACATATATATATATATATATACATACATACATATGGTTGATATCAAAGGCATCAAAATTGGAATAAAGATGACCGGAAGAATATTCTTTTACATTTTTAAATCAATCGGAATTATTTATCTGAGGTGAAAAATAGAAATAATATCGAAGTCCTGAACGTTTTTTCGACACTAGTTATGAGGTAGCATTGGCAGCTTTCTATGGTAGTAGTTTAGGACACTAGATTTCAATGAAAGATAAATGATCTTATATGACTATTTTAACCTTACTGCAGACCAAGTTCACCTTCTGGTGAACACTTTCTCCTGAAAGGAAGATTGTCTTATATTTGTTCAGAGGGTGCGAGGCACCTAACTTAGCAACAACAGGTTGTTCTTGTTGCTTTGAATTAAACACAAAGCTATACAATGGACTATCTTTGCTCTATCCACTTGGTGTATCTACGTTGTAACTCCGCACACATGCTGCTGTGCCACTAGGGGGCGACATGAACAGTCGCCAGATTTAAAAGCTATTAAGCTTGTATACATCAAACAACATCATACCAAAAATTAAAATAAGCTTTGATGGACGATAGGTTAAAAAAAAATTCTTTGATGAACAATGCTTTGTTTCATTCGTTTCACGCCGTGGGCCTATTTAACACTAATACGTTGGACTTAACATACACATACACTGGTGATCTAACATACACATACACTGGTGATCAAATTGAGACTGTTTGAATGATGGTTGGTAAAGACACTTGTATTATTAGACATGTCTCGAAATAAATCATTAACCGAACCAGAGACTATATATTTCTATATTTACAACGGTAACTGTTTACACGTCTGTTACATTTACGAATATCAGGCTTTCCTGACTTACGAAGTCAGTTAAAAAATCATTTGACTGTTTCTTGTTTAAAAGTACCATTGAGGTGTGGTTACTATTTAAAGCTTACAAAACAAATCATAAAAGTGCAATAAACTCTGCATCCTTAGATATCTTTTAAACCGAATCAAAGGAAAAGTCCAAGAAAACGAATAAGTGAGTTTGTTTTTTTATGATGCAATTTTCGTTTGTATTTCTTGTTGAAATTTCTAGAAGGTTTGATAAGAGCAACGTCAAATAAGGCTCTGAAGGAATGCTATTTCCTTCTCTGATTGTGACGATTCGATTTCCTTCTTCCATTGAAAACAAGATCTAGAAGCCCGATGGCACGCATTTGTAAATGATTGATGAAGTTCGACTGTCCGAGTTCATCTGATGTAAATAAATATTCCTTTTTTAGCTTTCGTAAAGCACACTTTGAGGAAAACAGCAGCAAAAACCTAGCAAATGTTAGAGAGATTTTGTTGGGTTTTTCTTTCAGTTCGTAAAAAGTCACCCACGTTCGTTTCGGAACCCATCATTTGAGGGTGTAATAGGAGTAAACTAACATTCGTCATATTCTTCTCTTAGTATTGGAATTAATCAATTCTGCGAATTAGTATATTTAGAACTGTTATATGGAACTAAACAGTTTGTAAGAAAGATAGTAAAATAATTTCATATGGCTTGTGAAAAGTGAATGGAATTAATCTGTGTAATACTGTTTATATCATTTAGAATAATGTAACTTGTATCCAACGTCACCAATGCTAAATAATCGATGGAAACTATCTTCATAGACCAGAACTCCATAATAAACCAGTAAATGAAGGCCTAACTAGAAGCTTAATTTTTTATAAAAAGAAACCTCACAATAATAACATGTATGAATTGATCTAAACCGTGTATTGTTTAGTTAAGGATCTAAACCGTGTATTGTTTAGTTAAGGATCTAAACCACGTAATATTATGTTAAGGATCTAAATCATGTATTATGTAGTTGAGAATCAAAACAATGTACTGTTTAGTTAAAGATCTGAACCAGGTAATGTCTGGTTTGAAGTAGAATATTACTGAAACTATCAATCAGATTTACCAAAATAACACTGTGTTACAAAAAACAACAACAACAAACCAGCCAAGAGCTCTTATAGTTTAAGAATTCTAGTTTCCACACAAATGTTCTTTTAAACTGATTACACGATTTGAACATTTTGTATTTGGTTGTTAAAGAACAGCGTCACAAACAACGACAGGTATTGTAAACAGTCATTTATCTCGGAGTGTTATTTATATATTTATTTGCATTAATAGCACAGATTCTTTTCTGACCTTCCTCCCTCATACACGTTGATGGTTAAATGCATTATTTATCGACAGAACCTTTGTCCTGTGACTGGTGATACTAGTTACAATGAATTTTGATTTTTACACACCGTGTATGAAAAGTAACGCTCTATTTAATTTCTATTTATTTTACTCGAAACCAAACCCCGAAATTACGTTAAGGTAAAAATGGCTTATCGGTTGACATGTTTCTGCTTCTTTGTTTCCAAACATTTTATAAGTATTTCAAACATGTTCTCTACCAGGATAAGTTTTCAATCCGTAATATTGCAGCTTCTCTTGAACATACATTTTTAAGTGAATAAACCAAAAATATCACAGTAGAAAATATATAACAATTAACAGAAACAATAATTAGTCACATAGCTTTTCAAAATATAAATGCAAGTAATTCAGTACTTTGGATCAACAAAATTAATACATTTCTTTAGAGTATAATCGATATAAACTTAGGGGAGATATGAACACTTCTAGGTAGCATAATCGATATAAACTCAGGAGAGATATGAACACTTCTAGATAGCATAATCGATTTAAACTCAGGAGAGATATGAACACTTCTAGACAGCATAATCGATTTAAATTTAGGGGAGATATGAACACTTCTAGATAGCATAATCGATTTAAACTCAGGAGAGATATGAACACTTCTAGATAGCATAATCGATTTAAACTCAGGAGAGATATGAACACTTCTAGATAGCATAATCGATTTAAACTTAGGGGAGATATGAACACTTCTAGACAGCATAATCGATATAAACTCAGGAGAGATATGAACACTTCTAGATAGCATAATCGATTTAAACTCAGGGGAGATACGAACACTTCTAGGTAGTAAATCGTTTCTCTTGGAAAGAAACCAAATTGTAAATTGAAAGTATTTTCTTTGGGCCCAGAACCTCTACTGCAATAATTATATTTTCGAGCCCAGAACATTTTAACTGGATTAATTATAGTTTTTCTCTCCGATGGAGGACTGTAATTCTATTTCTTAAATGGAGAATGATTATTTGAAGCATCTCTTTAGGTTCTCCATGAAACAAAAAATAAATCAACAACCCCACCGTATTTAAAGAGAAATTAACTCGTCTTATTCTTAAAAATATTATACAGTTAAAGAAACTTAAAAAAAACACAGTTATAATGCCTTTGAACTTGGGGATCTGTCTTGTTACTTGAACATAACTCATATTGGAGTGTCATAGACAATATACTTGAGTAACGCGAACGCTTGGTGTACTTTTGAAGATTAACTATATGCTTTAAAGCATTGGATAATATGAAACGCTGGTCTGTCGCTGTGAGATGACTTCTCTTAATGCGTCTCTTAACATTATCGAACATTTTCACCGATAGAGATCTAAGTTCGAAATCTTCTTTGTTGGCCCTGACGAACGTAGGATTGTCGACAGGGGTAGCGTGGTAGTTCGAAGGTGAAACGTAAGCATTCATCTATTGTCGACAATCCCACGTGTGTGGCGGATAGCAAAATTTTATCCGCTACATAAGAAGGTGAATATATATATATATATTGGTAACACATAGAGACTGCCAATATTCGGATTTCAAATAAAGCTAAGCTACAAACCAAACATAAAAGCGATCAGTGCTGACAAGGTACAAAGCGAAAAAACAAACAAACCAACTTTGATAACTTCAAAAAGAAATATTTCCGTTTTTTGTTTTGTTTTGTTTGTCTTCTCTGCTGATGCACAGATTTTATTCAGGATTGTGCTGGGTCAATAAAGAAATGGAACAAAATATTGAGTCGGTATTCGAAAAATCTGAAAATAAAATAAAGAAGGGAGAACTAAACCTTTCCTGTAAATATTGGTTTATTTCTCTCTCTAAAAGACCTAAAAATTCTTGGCGAAATGTTTAGCCATTCTTTGTCAGCTACATTCTAATCTACCGATTGTAACTAGGACAAGGTTTCAGTTTCAGTTATGTAGAGAGACTACACAACACATTAAATCTGTTTCATTAAAAAGGTACACATTGTAAAATAAAGTGAAAGAACAAACAAAATAATAACAAAACATTATATAGTAGTACTGTACAGATAGGATTATTTTAACGCTTTAAGCTTACGTTGGGTGTAATAACTCATGAAGAACGCATTTTGTAGTAGTTCTATACAGATATCATTGTTTTAACAACTCATTGTTACATAGTATGTATTAACCCATGAAGAAAACATTATGTAGTAGTTCTATACAGATATCATTGTTTAAACAACTCATTGTTACGCATTATGTAATAACCCATGACAAAAATATTGTGTAGTAGTTCTATACAGATATCATTGTTTAAACAACTTATTGTTACGCAGTATGTAATAACCCACGACAAAAATATTATGTAGTAGTTCTATACAGATATCATTGTTTAAACAACTCATTGTTACGTAGTATGTAATAACCCATGACAAAAATATTATGTAGTAGTACTTCACATATCGCATGGTTCTAACAGTTCAGTCTTACTTAAAATGTAATAAATAACGAACAAAACATTATGGAGGTAGTGGTATATAAACATGATTGTTTTAACATTTCGATCTTATGTAGGGTATAATAACTCACGAATGAAACATTACAGATAGGGATGTTTCAACAACTTAATCCTGTGAAGATTGTAAAAATCCATGGACGACCGTGGTAAAAGGGCTTATGTGATAAAACTAATAGAGTTTAGAGGGATGTTTGATAGTGTATAATTAACAGAGGCATAACCAGTAGAGGAGGGACAAAAGTATGTTCAGGATGTTTAATTGTTCAGTTTTTATATATAATAAACTCGTTTTATATCATTTAATAATAAAAAATCTATAAACACTGTTACATTTTATTTATTTTAATAATCCATTTTTTAAAGAATTTGCATCAATTTCTGCCTTTTAATTTATTGACCTCCTTTATATGTTTCCGCCTTCTCACCCCAGAGTGGAAAACTTGTATACGCCACTTATAATTAGCTGAGTAAATTTTGTAGTGGGAGTATTTGGTTTGTTTTGAATTTCGCGCAAAGCTACACGAGGGCTATTTGCGCTAGTAGTGGGAATATAGTTCCACCTAGGCTGTTCACCCATATAAGGTTATTAATAATAAAACTTGTTTAATCCTGCTATACAGAAAAATAGTTTTGTTTTTCATATATGCCATTAGGTGTGAAAACATTATGTAGGCTTAACAGAGAGGAATATTACTAATTAATTATTAACACAACTCGTTCAATTCTGGACGGTCCTGCATGGCTAGGTGGTTAATGCGCTCGACTCGTAATCCGAGTGTCGCGGCTTCGAATCTCCGTCGCAACAAACATGCTCACCCTGTCAGCCGTGGGGATATTATAATGTTTCAGTCAATCTCACTATGCGTTAGTAAAAGAGCAGCCCAAGCGTTAACGGTTGGTGGTGATGAGTAGCTAACTGCCCTCCCTCTAGTCTTACACTGCTAAATTGGGGACGGGTAACGCAGATAGCCCTCATGTAGCTTTGCGCGAAATTCAAAAGCAAGCAAACAATTCTGGACGTATTTTCCATATCAATTATTGACACAGCTCGTTCATTTCAGGACGTATTTTCCATATCCAATGACACTATGTAACAAAAATTTTATTTCTTCTTGTTCCTGGGCAGAAAGTATTATTTCCCAATTGCTTATACTTAAAGTAAATAGAAGAGACCTATTTCTTCTCTTTAAACTTTGCTTTTGTGACCTGGGTAATGAAATTTTCAAATTTACCCATTTTCCAGAACATTCCAAGTAGATTCAGTGCACCTCATTTTACTTGCGAGCACTGCAAAAAAAAAAAAAAAAAACTCTAGAAGGTAAGACGCACAATTTTTGCTTGATTGAATAGTAAGATTTTTTATACACAAATTTTAGACCTTTTAAAATTTAAATATATTTTAATTTATTTTTAAAATTTCCAAAAGTATAGAAAAAATATCACATACAAAATATTTTGCATGAACTTCTTAAACACTAGTTGTAAATTAAATAAATTTATTCTTCATTATAACAATTTTATTTTGCTCTTTTGCAGGGTGGTGGGTGATGATGACTAGCTACCTTCCTCTAGTCTTACACGGCCCCAACACGCGGAGCGCGTTTTAGGAGCAAAGTTCCAGGACCATAAGCTCTCAAATTAACAGCCCGAGCATGCTAGTCACTAGTTTGCATTCAGCCTTTGAAATGAGTAAAGAGAAGTACACGATTACCTAATTTCCTAAAGCAATTTTCAAAAGAATTCTTAGAAATGTTTCGGAAACTGCATGCAAGGAAAACAGTAACAACAAGAAACAAATATTTACTAAAACTGCTAACTTTTCATGAAAAGAAAGCACAATCTGATAAACTAAAAAAGAAGTACAATTAGATAAACTAAGAGAAGGTACAATTAGATAAACTAAGAGAAGGTACAATTAGATAAACTAAAAGAAAGTACAATTAGATAAACTAAAAAGAAAGTACAGTAAAATAAACTGAAAGTACAATCAGATAAACTAAGAAAAAGTACAATTAGATAAACTAAGAGAAGGTACAATAAGATAAACTAAGAGTACTCTGTATCAAGTCTCTCAAGTCAGGTAAAGCAGCGGGCCCCGATGGTATACCACCTGAAGCACTGAAGGCAGATATCCGGACCTCAACTGACATGCTGCACCCACTCCTATACAAGATCTGGGAGCAAGAAAGAGTCCCAGAAGGCTGGAAGAAAGGCCACCTTGTGAAGCTGCCAAAGAAAGGGGACCTGTCATCCTGCACCAACTGGAGAGGTATCATGCTGCTGTCCGTACCAGGGAAAGTACTGACCTGTCATCCTGCACCAACTGGAGAGGTATCATGCTGCTGTCCGTACCAGGGAAAGTACTGACCTGTCATCCTGCACCAACTGGAGAGGTATCATGCTGCTGTCCATACCAGGGAAAGTACTGGCAAAAATCATCCTAGAGAGACTGAAGACCACAATGGACAAGACACTTCGAGATGAACAGGCAGGCTTCCGGCAAGACAGATCATGCACAGACCACATTGCCACATCATCATCGAACAGTCCCTGGAATGGCAGAGCCCTCTGTACTTAGTCTTCGTCGACTTTCAGAAGGCGTTTGATAGTGTCAAAAGAAACATCATCTGGAGACTGATGCAACACTATTGTTTTTTACCAAAGTTCATCACCATCATCCAACAATTGTATGAAGACGCCAACTGCCAAGTCATCTATGATGGGAAGCTGACGGAACCCTTCTCCGTGCAAACTGGCGTTCGTCAAGGATGTCTACTGTCGTTGACGATCTTCCTGCTGGTGGTTGACTGGATAATGCGGCAGGCCACGGCAGGTAGGAGAACTGGTTTACAGTGGACCTTCACGAAGCAGCTGGAAGATCTGGACTTCGCAGACGATATCAGCCTTCTTTCCCACAAACAACAAGATGCGCAGGAGAAACTGAGCCGGGTTGCAGAAGAAGCGGAGAAGACTGGTCTCCACATCAACATCGAGAAGACGGAGATCATGAGGGTAAACAACAGCCAGCAAGACCCAGTGCGACTACACCAAGAAGGCATCAAGGAAGTCGACAAGTTTGTCTACCTAGGAAGCGTCGTCAGCAAAGATGGGGGGGCAGATGAGGACATCAAGTGCCGAATAAACAAAGCCCGACACACCTTCAATACTCTGCGGCCCATCTGGAGATCAACATCCCTCTCACTCCACAACAAGATCCGGATCTTCAGCACCAACGTCAAGTCGGTCCTACTTTACGGCTCAGAAACCTGGCGGGTAACCCAGACCAATACCCATAAACTCCAGACATTTATCAACAGATGTCTTAGGAACATCCTCAATATCAGGTGGCCGGAAGTTGTCTCCAACGACCAACTATGGGACAGGACCAGACAAGCCCCAATCGAGAATGACATCAAGAAACAGAAATGGGAATGGATCGGCCACACGTTGCGCAAGCCTGCTTCTAGTGTCACCAGGCAGGCCCTTGACTGGAATCCACAAGAGAAGCGGAAAGTGGGTCGACCAAAACAGACTTGGCGCAGAAGTAACGACGCAGAGGTGAAGGCAGCCGATAAGTCATGGGCCGAGCTGGGGAGGTGTTGTTGCGGCGCTATGTTCCACAAGGAATTAAGAGGCATAAGAAGAAGAAGAAGAGTACTCTGTGACATCATCTACTAAAATGTATGAAGCATACAAGGCATATTTTGACATGCCTGTCGAGGATCAAGACAAACCTTGGGCACCTCATTTTACTTGCGAGCACTGCAAAAACTCTAGAAGGTAAGACGGACAATTTTTGCTTGCTTGAATAGTAAGATTTTATATTATACAAATTTTAGACCTTTTAAAATTTAAATATATTTTATTTTTAAAATTTCCAATAGTATAGAAAAAATATCACATGCAAAATATTTTGCATGAACCTCTTAAACATTAGTTGTGGATGAAATAAATTTATTCTTCATAATAACAATTTTATTTTGCTGTTTTTGCAGGGTGGTGCAGGGGGGAAAAGAGCCATGAAGTTCGTTCTTCCAAGAATTTGGCGAGAACCCACTGACCACTCAAGCAATTGTTACTTCTGCATGATGGACCCTTCCAAACTTCGGCTGCCAAGAATGTATCTATTATCATGTATTCGGACCTTCTATCATCCATCACCCCAGTGCCACACTGCCCTGAGCTCCCTGTACCCACTCCGCCAGAGAGAAAGCAGCAAATCAGAAGAGAAGGTAGACGTTGAAGATCCAGATTACAATTTCAGAGGTGCAGCTGGTGAGAAAAACACATTCTACCCCAACCAAAGAAACATCAATGACTTGATCAGAGATCTTGGTTTAACAAAGTCGAATGCTGAGACTATATTTGGGGGTTGATACGTGAAAGTGATTTACATTACAGTCGCAAATCTTGAAAAAATACTCACTTCTAAACATTTTTGTTCATATTTATATAACTTTTGTATAAATATATGTAAATCTTGATTCATATGTTGTTTTGTTCAGACCTTATGTAAATGAAAATGTGCAAATTTCCCGTTTTTACATCAAAAATAGGTTAATTTCTAAATTTCATTGTCCAGATCACAAAAGCAAAGTTTGAAGGGAATGATGGCCATTTTCTGTACTTTCACAACATAAGCAATTAAGAAATAACACATACTATCCAGGAATAAAATTTGTGTTACATAGTGTTATTGACACAACTCGTTCAATTCTGGACGTATTTTCTGTATTCACTGGCTCTCTTTAGTGCGCCGCATCTTTTTATTTCTGCACCCTTCAAAATGCTAAATGTCGTTTAGGTAATCAGTTTAAATTTGAAGACAGGACTTATCTATTCATCATTTACATCACCTATAAACGTACGTGTCCACGATGTAACCATGATTATGTGGGCTGTACAATTCGTTGAGTCCAAGAATTAAAGAGCATGCACAAAATACCTCGTATAAAATTCTTTCTTCGCCACCAGTAGGGCATCAGACTTGTGGCCATCGATCTAAGCAGCAAATTAATATGTACATCGTAAATTAGTTTATGGATGTAGAAAATACGTCCAGAATTGTACTTAATCAAACGTGTACTTTTAGATATAATAACGTTTGTGTCTATCTGTACTATAATAACGTTTGTGTCTATCTGTACTATAATAACGTTTGTGTCTGTCTGTACTATAATAACGTTTGTGTCTATCTGTACTATAATAACGTTTCTTTCTTTCTTCTCAAAAGAAGCTTCTCAAAATTTTCACCGTTCAGCGTCACTTTTGGTTATGTTGTGTCTTCTGACATCACATATTTTATTACAGTAAAAGTGGGATAGGCTTTAAATGAAGTAGGCCAAATAAATGCAACACTAGCCATTAAAAAGTAGGCCTCACACGATTTATTAAAGAAACGGAAACAAGAAAACGACGGTTATTATTATTATTTAGTATTCAAACTCAAAGCAACCATGTAGCATTTTTCAAACAAAAGTCCGTTTTAATTCATTGCTTGTTTTGTAATTTTGTCCAAACTTAAGCCAAGTTCTATTGCAGATGAATAAGAAATAGGCTTTTAAAGCATTAAAACAAACGTATACATATATGATTTACACAATATAGAAACATTCATTCGCAATGATTTGAATCTACTAAAGAGTTTAGAGAAAAATACCATACCTTTTAGAATGCATCAAAAATGTATATGAAAATATTCAAAAGTTACTGTTCAATAGAAATATTTGGGCGATCATTTTCTCTTATCGATTTCAGAGTGACGAAGATATATGACCATAAATCACATTCAAAACAGCCATACGGAAGTCTTCGGCCTGTAAACAACTAGATGCGACAAACAAGTTGTTGAGTTTTAATTTCGTTGAAAGGCACGCCCATTAGATCAGGAGGCCAGGCACATTTCATGTTGAGCTTTGGCCTGGGAATCATCATAGTGATCCATCGAAGTCGGCAGTCACAGACTATTGGATTTCCTAAAGATTAAAAACATAGATAAAAATTAAAATGTTTGGTTTGAATATCGTGCTATGTTACACGAGGGCTATCTGCGTTAGTCGTTCCTAATTGCATGAGCATGTTTTATGTGAGAGGGGTTCGAGCCCGCGACCCTGACCCTGAGATTACAAATCGAGTGCCATAACCTCCTAGCCATACCAGACCAAAACTAAAAAAAGGAATTTTATTAAAATCTGTATCACATATAATTTATAACCCTAGAATTACCAAAACGAAGTGTTGCTCTTCACATAGTCTGTTGTAACAGGAGAAACATACAAAAGTAAAATTACTCCTCATGACGTAATGTGGATATTATACACAGGTAGTGAACGATATTAAAATATTAAAACAAAGTGGCAATTTTAGAACTATCCGATGCGTCAACGGTAAGTTATCGGACTTAACAGTCATTTTCCATCGGTGTACAGGGAGCATATAATCCATTGTGAAGTCTTGTGTTAAAAAACAACAAACATTTGAAGAATAGTGTACTACGCAGTTGTTACTGATCAACAATGATTTTAGTTATTTTTATCAAAATTTTAACATCACTATCTTGTCTCAAAACGATATTACTTCAACTCAAAATAGCATATCTATAATAAATTTACTTTTTTATTTCTTCTTGGGGATTTTCTTTAACTCAATTCTTATTAGGGAGGATTTGGGATTTATGTGCTTTATTATAGCTAAATCACATTAGGCTATCTGCCACGTCCAGGAAAGGGATGGACGTGGCGTGGTCAGGTAGGTAGGACGCTCAACTCCTAATATGAGGATCACGGGTTTGAATCTCCGTTACAACAAACATGCTCACCCTTTCAGTCATGGGGGCGTTATCAATCTCACTGTTCGTTGGTAAAAGAGTAGCCCAAGAGTTGGTGGTGGGTGATGATGACTAGCTGCCTTCCCTCTAATCATAAACTGGTAAATTAGGGACGGCTAGCACAGATAGCCCTCGTATAGCTGAACGTGAAATGTAACACAAACAAACAAAGCAAAGGGATTCGAACCATTGATTTTAGCATTATAAATCCGAAGACTTACCCCTGTAACACCGAAGGATGACTTCAGGTTTTAAATAATTTTACTTTTGCTTCTTAAACCTCATGAAAAGCCACAAAAAAAGCTATTTGCATATAGCTATATATAAGTTTGAACTGTTAGGTTTGGGTGATAGTCAACAATAGCCTCCGCCAACTTTTGGGATATGACCGTCACTCTTATAATGAATCCACAGTCTCAAAATGCAAAACGTGATTTTTTAGGCAAAAATCCTAAAATTTGACACCACAATCTGGCACGTTAACTACTAGGCCACACCCGTAACTTATGGAGATTCGAGATACACTTACGGAAAGTTATCATTATAGCGTTTACTTGTTTGTCTCAAAATTTATGCGAGCTACACGAGGACTATTTGAGTACAACTGTCCTTAATTTTGAATCGATAAAGATGATGGGAAGACAGGCAATAACACTCACTGGGAACTTGGGGTTACTGTTGTTTGATCAAAGAGGGGAATTATAATACATACACGGCCCCAACACGCGGAGCGCGTTTTAGAGGCAAAGTTCCAGGACCATAAGCTCTCAGATTAACAGCCCGAGCACGCTAATCACTAGTTTGCATTCAGCCTTTGAAATGAATAAAGAGAAGTACACAATTAGCTGATTTTCTAAAGCAATTTTCAAAAGAATTTTGAAAAATGATTCGGGAACTGCATGCAAGGAAAACAGTAACAACAAGTTTGTTTGTTTTGGAATTTCGCACAAAGCTACTCGAGGGCTAGCCGTCCCTAATTTAGCAGTGTAAGACTAGAGGGAAGGCAGTTAGTCATCACCACCCACCGCCAACTCTTGGGCTACTTTTTTACCAACGAATAGTGGGATTGACCGTACATTATAACGCCCCCACGGCTGGGAGGGCGAGCATGTTTGGCGCGACTCGGGCGCGAACCCGCGACCCTCAGATTACGAAGTGCACGCCTTAACGCGCTAGGCCATGCCAGGCCTAGTAACAACACGAAACAAATATTTACTAAAACTGCTAACTTTTCATGAAAAGAAAGTACAATCTGATAAACTAAAAAAGACGTACAATTAGATAAACTAAGAGAAGGTACAATAAAATAAACTAAGAGAAAGTACAATTAGATAAACTAAAAGGAAATACGATTAGATACACCAAGACAAAGTACAATTAGATAAATTAAGAGAAAGTACAATCAGATAAACTAAGAGAAAGTATGGTCAAATAAACTAAGAGGAAGTATAATAAGATAAACTAAAAGAAACTACAATAAGATAAAGTAGAAACACTAGAATATGGCCTACCAGAAAAGAAGAAGTTACCATAGTTCTGAAACACTGTCTTAAATGGGTCAGAAGGTAAAGTTTGTAGTTTGTTCTCTTGTAATAGTAGGAACTTCAAAGAAGGCATATCTTCAAAAAAATCTTCTGGAAGCGTCTGTAGGTTATTCACCCTAAACGACAGTGAGATGAAATATAATGATTTATTAAAGGGTTTGAGCTTGAAAAAGAACGTGTAACTTTAACGATTTTTAGTGAAGAAGATTCGAATATTATGGTATTACTAGGGTTAGCTTCATTATATCAGTATTCCTCGAATTTTTTATATTTGTGTCTAGAAAAAAATTAAGCCAGATAGTATATAACAAACTAATAAAAAAACAAAACTTACGCCAAGTTAAGGAAGTTCAGTTTCGAAGCAGGTCTAGGAAACATAGATCGTTTGAGTTCAAATATTCCATTTCCTGAAATATCAAAAATCTCTATTCCCATTAACTGCGTAAAGGCTTTGTCATCTATATACTTTATCTTGTTATTGCTGATGGTGAAAAATATCATCTTCTTTGTAAGAAACTCGTTAAATTTGTCAGTAACAAAATGAAGATCACTGTCCTTTATAATGAAGGACTCCAGGTTTTGCAGGTTACCTAGTACTTCCAATTCCCATCCGTTCAGACCTACACATTGGGACACTTGAAACAAATTTAATACTTTATCAAGACCTTGAAAAGGGGAAGGTCCAGGAATGGGCGGGATAAGAGCTGGTAGGGTTGTTTTGGAAAGAATAAATTTTGAAACACTGATGTTGGATAATAAACCGTGAGGAAGATATGGTAAAGATGATTTCTCAATCTTCAATTCGTATATGCTTAATCCCCGAAATTGCCCGATAACTTCTTCCAAGACCTGTTCATCCGAAACTTGGCAACACTCAAGTAAGATGTTCGACAAGTTGTCTTCCTTTAAAAATTAAAAATAAACAACTACATTAACAGCATAAAAGTAACACATTATCAGATGTATTAGCAACACAAAAGGATCGCGTTAACAATTATATTAATGGCACAAAAATTAAAATTGCTAATCCCTACATTTGGTTCTTCTCGACAGACACAAGGAAAAATTTCTTCCGCTGGGGGGCACATTTTTGTCCAAACGGAACCAGACAGAAGAGTCAACAACACAAAGTTGACAACGAGCATCGTACATAGTCCTTAAGGAACCCCTAAAGGGAAATAAGTTTACGTAATTCAGTAACTCGTTCTTGAAAGAGATATAATTATAGTTTGTAAAAACATAAAATAAAAATAGTAATTAGCATAATTTAACTTTCATATAATTTTCTGAGAAATAAAGTTGTTACGTGTGTGAGTGTGTTTTCTTATAGCAAAGCCACAACGGGCTATTTGCTGAGTCCACCGAGTGAAATCAAACCGCTGATTTTAGCGTTGTAAATCCTAGACATACTGCTGTAATAGCGGGGGGCAACTTGTTACGTCTCTAGTTATTTTAGTGTATTAACTGCAGACATTCAACGTACTACACAAAGCATACATTTATCATGGCTATAAATTCTTTAACTGTTTGTATAAAACGTAATTATTCTGCTATTTCCAAACATTTAGTATAAATGATTGATTATATAGTAAAATGTGTACGTATTCTGTTATAAATTCGAGTAGTTTTTCGTTCGTAAAGTGCAAGATTTCTCAAAACCTAAATGTTAATGAGGGAAAGACTAAAATGGGCGCCATCTGCTTTTAAATAAGGCGGAAACCCTTTAAATACAATTGAGGTCTATTTTGAACTTTGTCACGAGTACATTGCCTAAATAATCAATTAAATAACACCCAGATAGTAATTATCTATTTTCCACATACTGAAAGCATCAAGGTTATTTATTAGATGTTATCCGGAAACCTCACTTCATACCAGACTTTAGCAAGGGATGAGATAATTCAGAATATTAGTCATACATTAAGACTTAGAGAAGCTGTGAAAAGATTCAAGTTATCATTCAAAACTTGAAAATTGGGGTTAGTTTCGAAGTGCCTTGGACTTGTATCTCATAACCTGTTTTTGTTATACAATGTCTTGCGAGATCGTTCAAATTTTGAATATTGGAAGTAATACTTTGGTTTTTACGAAGGACCAGACTATTTAATGGAACACTTGAAAATATTCTTGACACCTGAAAGGCTAGCCTATGTGGTGGAATACTAAAAGGTATCCATCACACACAGAAGGCTAAATTTTATGGTGGAATACTAGAAGATATCCATCACACCTGGAAGACTAAGCTGTGTGGTGGAATACTTCAAGATATCTTTGACACCTATAAGATCAGACTATATGGTGGAATACTTGGAGATATTCTTGATACCTAGAAGGCTAGGCTGTGTGGTGGAATATTTGAAGATATCTTCCGTATCTGGAAGACCAGGTTATGTGATGGAATACTTGAAGATAACCTACATATCTGGAAGACCAAGCTTTGTGGTGGAATACTTGGAGATATCCTCTACACCTTGAAGACGAAGCTATGTAGCGGAATACTTCAAGATATCCATCACACTTGGAAGACTAAGCTGTGTGGTGGAATACTAGGAGATATTCTCCACACGTGGACGACTAAGCTATGTGGTGGAACAATAGAATGTGTCTTCCACATGTGGGAGACTAGGTTTAGTTACGAAATATTTCAAGATCTCTGCTGAACGTGGAAGATAAGGCTTCATTATGGAATATGTCAAGATCTCTACTGTACGTCGCAGATAAGGTTTAGTTATGACATATTTGAAGACATCTTTTTTACCTGTAAGTCTAGGTTTACTTATGAAGAACCTCAAGATATCTTCCATATCTAGAAGAAGTTTAGTCATAGAACACTTCAAAATATCTTCCATACATTAAAAACTAGGTTTAGTTATTGCATACTGTTAGTATATAAACGTACCAAGCACTTTCTCAACCTTCTGATTTTGATGTAGAAATTCTCGTTTGTTCAAAATTTCTGAAGTTTCTATAACAACTTTATCCAGAAAACAGTTCATTCGGTTTTAGCTGCCTTTGTTCCTTTGTTATTTACCCCCTGTGGCACAACGATATATTTGCAGAGTTACAACGCTAGAAACCAGGTTTTGATAACCGTAGTGGGCAAAGCACAGATAGCCCATTGTGTAGCTTTGTGCTTAAATTCAAACATACAAATCCTCTGTTATTATTTACAGATAACACTTTTACTGCCATCTGGTGACATTTGTGTAATCCACATGTAGTTACAAGATACTTCCTGTACCTGGAAGACGATGTTAAGTTACGGGAAACGTTAATATGTCTTTTATAATTGGAGACACTGTGGTTTTATGGTATGCAACAACTGTTTCAGTTATATTAACCAAACTTCTAGTTTCACATCAAATGCTACAATCAGCCATGAACTCATTACTGATAATCTGCGTTAAAAGACTACAGTTATAATATATTTGAAGGTAGAGCTTCAACTTTTGTAGCTTATGTTGTATAAGGAGTGACCCAAGAAACGATAGTCGATGAAGAATTCGGTTAACGGTGGCCAAAACTTTATTTAATGTGTTACGAAAAGCGCTTTTTGAAGACTACATTGCCCACAAAACAATCGGTTTTATACTAAACAAGATTATTATAATATAGCCATTTGACGTATGTATGTTTTTCTTGAGTGTATATTTTTCTATAAGAAAGGAAAACTTACCTGAGTAAATGCGGGTTTTCGAATAATGTGATACAGCGATTGTTGTCTGAGAACGAGTCTGTGAAAAGTGCAGATGCTAGTTGTGGCACACAATATCATTTAACCAGGTGCGCACGTTCCTACACGTGAATCAGTTTGCAGAAGTGTTGTTCAAGTCCAAAGCGGTTTCTGTACGTTTCAACGTTATCTAAACGGGAAACGTTATCGAATCTCCAGGAGGTTACATGAACTGACCTTTTAAAAATATATTAAATTCCGCCATCTTGGCTCTTTCAATACGATGGGATTCTGCATGCAATATGTTAACTGACAGACATAACGAGCTATCTCAAAATAAGTCTTTCCACTGTTATTTTAAATAACCTTTCTAGATTTTACTGTTACTAACTATAAACAAACGAATGAAGACAAAATATACCCTCATTAGATATGTACGTACGGAATTATCTGTGCGTTCAGAATAAATTGTGAACATAGTTATATAACATTAGATAATAAATCATGTTTTTATTCAGTACATTTAATATATTTGCTCTTGTGATCTAAACCTTTTAATAGTAGATTTGTTTCAACAAAACCACGTGCGTTGTGGATATAACCATGACAGTAAACATACGCGTTATGTATGTAACCATGACAGTAAACATGCGCGTTATGTATGTAACCATGACAGTAAACATGCGCGTTATGTATGTAACCATGACAGTAAACATGCGCGTTGCGCGTTATGTATGTAACCATGACAGTAAACATGCGCGTTATGTATGTAACCATGACAGTAAACATGCGCGTTATGTATGTAACCATGACAGTAAACATGCGCGTTATGTATGTAACCATGACAGTAAACATGCGCGTTATGTATGTAACCATGACAGTAAACATGCGCGTTATGTATGTAACCATGACAGTAAACATGCGCGTTATGTATGTAACCATGACAGTAAACATGCGCGTTATGTATGTAACCATGACAGTAAACATGCGCGTTATGTATGTAACCATGACAGTAAACATGCGCGTTATGTATGTAACCATGACAGTAAACATGCGCGTTATGTATGTAACCATGACAGTAAACATACATAACTTATTTTTCAAAATGTTTACTGCATACTCGAGGGATTGGACATCATGACAATGAAATTAGAAAACAAAATAACCATGGATCTTCAGATAGTAATAACAAAAACTTTATTTCTGCAAACGTTTCTTTTTAACGGCTGTATGAACGTGGTGAAGACAAGCGAAATTTATGAAGTAAAAGCAAGGGACGGGTAAGTTCTTCATTTATATATAGCATAGCGAGATGACAGGAGTTTGTGTTATTTTTCTAACTTAGCTCTGGTTTTACAGAGATATTTTGAGCACCGTTTACAATGAAACCACATCACATGAAAAAAAAAGTTTATAAGTTATGCAAAAAAACAACAACAACGAAAACAAACAACATATATGTACAAAAGTTTTAATCATGCATACACTAAAATATAATACAGTAAACGAACCTCTGGATGTTCCAGGAAAATTTGTTAACATAGTGTTTGTTACCCGGTCGGTAAGCGGTGAGTTTAAGGACTTACCACGTTAAAATCCAGTGTTGGATTTTTTGCGGTGGACGCAGCAGGTGGGTAGTCCAATGTTGCTTTGTTTTCAAACAAATAAAAAATTAAGTAGATGTTGGTTTAAGACAGAGATTCTCACGCACCAGAGGTCTGTAGACCGGCGCCGGTCTGTTTCACCCACCTTATTGGGCCGTGGGATTTCACGACGATAGACAAACATACAAAACTGAGATAGTATTTACATGTGAATTGTAGTGGTCATTCTTTGTACTTGCGCTTTACTAGTTTGTGACAGTTTAGGGATGCCGAACAGGTTGCTGGTTTATAATATTACCGTTAAAATTCCTATTTAAATGGATAAATAGTGCCAAGTTTGGTGTTTCGAATATCCATATATCTGTAGAACGTTTCGGAAATCAATCTAAGTGAAAAAACAACAGAAAGGTCTAATGTTTAACTTCGTTAGTTTGAAGTATAAAATTGTACCAATAAAGGCGTTCTGAAAGAAAAGCTCCTACCCCACCCTCAGTGGCAGAGGGGTACGTCTGCTGACTTACAACGCCGAAATAGTGATTTTGATACCCGAGACGAGCAGACCACAGATAACCCATTGTATAGCTTTGTTCTTGTTTGTTTGTTTTGAATTTCGCACAAAGCTACTCGAGGGCTATCTGTGCTAGCCGTCCCTAATTTAGTAGTGTAAGACTAGAGGGAAAGCAGCTAGTCATCATCACCCACCGCCAACTCTTGGGTTACTCTTTTACCAACGAATAGTGGGATTGTGCGTCACATTATAACGCCTCTACGGCTGAAAAGGCGAGCATGTTTGGTGCGACCGTGATTCGAACCCGCGACCCTCGGATTACGAGTCGAACGCCTTAACACACTTGGCCATGCCGGGCCCAGCTTTGTTCTTAATTACAAACAAACTGAAACTAAATAATTTTGTCTTCTCAATATATATGGAAAAACGTGATAAAAAAGCATTGCGTCTCCAAGTAGAACACATGAAAAATAAACAACATGGAAACACACACGAAATCTTCGAATTATTCTGCAAAACTTATTTCATCTTCTGTCTTCAAGGGTTGTGTCAACGAATACCCATCAATTCCAGCATGATTGAATAAGAAGACAAACAAACCCAAAATGAAAAAAGTTCTTTGAAAGATGCAATCGAAAAATATCATTTCACTCAGAGTAGATTTTATCCTCAGATTCTGAGAAAAACCTAGTAAATCAGGTCAGTGTTTTAAGTCTTCCACTGCGATTTGTAAAATTATTGAAATATGTTCAGTTTTCAACAGCAAACAAATATGTCAAAAGCTTTGAGCAAATTCCAACGAGTTTCAGTAAATACATATAATCATCATACAATGAAAAAAAATCGATTTTATTCATCGTTTGGTAAAAAAACAAACACGTAAAAAATGCAAACTGAAAATATTTTTGCGTGACTAAAAGTGTTAGAACCTGTTCGGACCATAGGACAAAACAGAATCAGTTAACCCTGTCTTCTGGTTATTTTTTTATTCATTTTCTTTTCTATTTGTGTTTTAGACCTGCTGAGGAAAGAATTCATAAAATATTTTGGGTCACAACCCATCTCGTGCTTAATACAACATTATGCTGTTGTTGTTTTGAATTAAACACAAGGCTACTAAATAGGCTATCTGTGCTCTGCCAACCACGGGTATCGAAACCCGGTTTTTAATGTTGTAAGTCCGCAGAATTTACCGCTGAGCCACTGGGGACTACAACATTATGTAGTTTATGGTTATAGCAAGTTTAACTCTAGTTTTCGATAATCAGGCGTTAAACTTATAATAACGTACACGTAAGGGTTTGAGATGTCCTAATTTAAGGTAGTAGAGTTGAATGATGGTAAGAAATTAAACAACTGAACAGGTAAGAAACAGCTCACGAGGGTTAGCTATCTGGAACAAAGCTGCGAAACGTAAAATATAACGATGCTTTCAGATGTGAAAATTAATGATACATTTTAAATCAGTTTCTAGTTTTCAGCATGATTGTGTTATTGATATCAAAATATTTAATTTTTCCAATTTGAAAATACGGTCTTCTGTAATAACTAACAATAGATTAATAAATTTATAATAGAGATGTGTTTCCGACGTTACAAACCTGAGATATATTGACAATTACTGTTTCTAATGCCCCATATATATATATATATATAGGCTTACGTCTATCAGTCATGTGCAAGCACTTTTCTTTATGTGCGCACTTACCAGAAATACGTATCGCAAATAATAAGAACTGCTTCTGTTGTCTATCACTAGTTTTTAGCCTTATGCGGTATGAGTCTTACACAAGATCAGAGCCTCCTAAGGCGTGTGTATATAAGATATACACCTTACATAAGATTAGAGTCTTCTTAGGTTTGTATAAGACATGTATCTAGCATAAGATTAGAATATCCTAAGGTTTGTAATGAACGAAAATGCTGACAGTAAGAATGCAAGAGTTCCTAAAGTGTCCATTTGAACAATCTATCAAAGAAATGCCCAACATAGCCAGGTGATCAGGGCACTTGACTTAAAAATCTGAGAGTCGCAGGTTCGAATTCCCGTCCTACCAAACATAATCGCCCTTTCAGTCGTATAATACGACAGTCAATCTCTCTACTTGTTGGTAAAAGAGTAGCCCAAGAGTTGGTGGTGGGTGGTGACGACAAGCTGCCTTCCCTCTGGTTTTTCTATTACTAAATTATGGACGGCTAGCAGAATTAAATCAACTTATTTCATATCAGCTACAAATGGATAATTAATATCAGATAGTTTCTCTCTTTCACTCGAACTGTCAAGATCCTTTAATAACTGTTGATTCTACACAAGTACCGATAGCTCTTGACTTTGTTTTAGCCATTCGTTGACATCCACTGGCGAGTATTCGTTAGGTGCTGAAACTACTGCTCCCTGGAGAGGGAATATAAAGAATAATGACTTTCATTAGAATTTTAGATCAAGTAGGGCTGATGACTGCTCACCAAACGTAATCCTATTACTAGTGAAAACGGTCAAGGCACTCAAAAATAGAACTAAGAAGACAACATTGAAAGCATGACATTCAGAGCGTTCCTGTTTTATACCACGAGCGAATAATTTTTGCTCGATCCGCTAGCAAAATATTAAATTTTGTTGTCACAAATGATTGCTGACAATCTGACAATTTTCTATGTTGTAATTGTTGTCGAACGGTCGACAGCCTTTTGTTTTATTTTCTAACATTGTTTTCTACACGCGTAGCTACTACGATTCGTCTCCGTCTTACTGTACATACGTCACTTTAGAGTCGACGTATCACTTATATAGTTTGTTTTTAATTTTGCGCAAAGCTACAAGAGGGCTATTTGCGTTAGCAGTCTCTAATTTAGTAGTGTAAAACTAGAAGGAAGGCAGACAGTCATCACCACTCGCCATCAACTCTTGGGCTACTCATTGACCAACGAATAATAGAATTGGTTGTCACCTTATAACACCCCCACCGCTGAAAGGGCGAGCATGTTTGATGTGACGGAGATTTGAACCCGCGACTCTAAAATTACTAGTCGAGTGTAGTTGCATAGAAATAACTATTTGTATGGGCTAGAACTCTTTTAAATCGAAAGCTGATTTAATTTTCAGTTCAGTTAAATGGAGTGATCACATGAAGTTCTCCAAAGATGTATTTCTGGATACATGTATGTTCGATATACAAGCAATGCGAGAGTGTGGAATTACCCAGGCGTGCATACCACCCCGAGTTTTATGAGTATACTTCTGCACTTCTTCGTTTGCAGGAACACGCACGTGTACTTTACCGGTTTCATAATTCGTCACAGAACAGTACCACCTCATTGGTAAATAAATACTGCTTTGTTTGGGAATTTCGCACAAAGCTACTCGAGGGCTATCTGTGCTAGCCGTCCCTAATTTAGCAGTGTAAGACTAGAGGGAAGGCAGCTAGTCATCACCACCCACCGCCAACTCTTGGGCTACTCTTTTACCAACGAATAGTGGGATTGACCGTCACATTATACACCCCCACGGCTGGGAGGGCGAGCATGTTTAGCGCGACGCGGGCGCGAACCCGCGACCCTCGGATTACGAATCGCACGTCTGACGCGCTAGGCCATACCGGGCCTAATAAATACTGCACACTGGTGAGAGTTGTCTGAAATTTATTCCTGAAAATATGTGAAATACGACTTTTCTCATCGTATATATTAAGCTAGGGTGAAGTAATGCCTGTCACAGAACCAAGTACTAATCAGTGATGTCGAGAAACCCATTTGTTGAGAAATTTATATGCAAGAACGGCTCGTTTGGGTTGAGAAAATATTTTACATAGAAGAGCGAACAACGTTTCGACCTTCTTCGGTCATCGTCAGGTTCACAAAGAAAGAGGTAACGGACCGGAAGCTGACCACATGTTTGAAACAAACGCAAAATTAAAGAAGCCTTACTTATACAACAACTTAAACCAACATAAACAAACGCAAAATTAAAGAAGCCTTACTTATACAACAACTTAAACCCAAAATAAACCAATATAAAGGAACGCCTTTATACCTATATTAATATAATAAAATAAATAAAATTATATATTCAAACATCTAATACCGCCCTCTACATTCCGACACTCAGTTACACAACCCCTTTCAAACATGTGGTCAGCTTCGGGTCCGTTACCTCTTTCTTTGTGAACCTGACGATGACCAAAGAAGGTCGAAACGTTGTTCGCTCTTCTATGTAAAATATTTTCTTAACCCAAACGAGCCGTTTTTGCATATAAAAGAACCAATTACTACTTAGTATCCTATGAAACGCACGACTTTCGCAAAGATATCAGTTGATTAAACAAACTACGTGTATATTCAAAGTTGATTTAATTTATTTATCTGTTTTGGTTTTTTATTGTGAGCTTTCGACATTTTTACTGTATGTAGTCCTTGTCGGGTAAGTAAACAATGGTGAGACAGTTGACGAAACATTTTAAAGATACGCAACAAGGTGACAGTATGAACAATAACTGCCATCTGATGTTGAAAGTGTGAAGTACAAGTACGCTTGGTTAATTTAGATTAAATAGAAAACTGATTTTATTAATGTTAATTTCAAAACAAAAAGAGATTTCAACAATCCAGCAATTATGTAGCAGTAAAGATGCCACTTCACTGTTGAAAACATAGATATATAATAAACTTTAAAGCCAGTTAAATACTTCAAACTTTACGGGTAAAATGTGTGGACTTGTGAATAGCTGAAGAGCATTGGGAAAGGACTGTCGAAACTATCACCACGTTTGGATTACATATTTTAACACGTAAGGACTGTCAAGGCTATTACCATTATTTTGGATTACATACTTCATCACATAAGGACTGTCAAGATTATCACCATTCTTTTGGATTACATACTTCATCACGTAAGGACTGGCGAGACTATTAGCATTATTTTGATTATATACTTCATTACGTAAGGACTGTCAAGGCTATTAGCATTATTTTGATTATATACTTCATTACGTAAGGACTGTCAAGGCTATTGGCATTCTTTTGATTACGTTCTTCATCACGTAAGGACTGCCAAGGCTGTCACCATTGTTTTGGATTACTTACTTCATCAGGTAAGGACTGTCAAGGCTATTAGCATTCTTTGGATTAAATACTTTATCACGAAAGAGGGTGGTGGTGGGTGGGAATATGAATGCTCTAACACTGTTTAACTTTAATATTTTTAATTTGACAGATGGTCTAGGACGTATCTTCGTGGTGTGAACAGGTTGAACTACAACAATAGTGGAAGCACTAAATCCTCTTGATGAGATGAGACACTTGGAGCAACTCCCGTTACTCGTTTTCAATGGTAAGAGTCGTCAACAAATTCTCCTGTCCAGTGGATTCAGTGTTTCTTCCAACAGGTTTTTTGCTGTTGAAACATGAGAGGAAAGGGGAGGTGTCCTCTCTCTCCAAAATGACGCTTCTTATTGGTCAACAGAATCGCGTGCTTACTCAACAGCGGACTTTTTATACGTCATCGCTTTCTTTCATGCTGAACTTCATCAGTTTGACAGTGACCGATAATAGCAAGGAACGCGTTCTCCAGAGAATTTTGTCGTTACTTGCCACGTGCAAAACGCAGTGATGTGATTATGACAATTCAGCCAATTACATTTTGCCAACCGTATTTAAAAATGTCGGTGGCAATCATAACATTAAATCTTCCTTAATGGAAAGTTTTACTCTATAAAGCGAGACAATTAAAAAAAAAACCATCATTTGCGCTGTAAAAATAACGTTCAGCAAGTTCATGACAGTTAATTTGTATTTGGAATTTCTCGCCAAACCATTAGAGGGCTATTTGCGTTTGTTGTTTCTAATTCAGAAGCAGTAGACTAGAGGGAACGCAACAAGTCAAATACTTTCACTGCAAACTAACTCCTGGGCGACCCTGGTAGCTAAGGGATTAGTGTTGTTGACTAGTTGACTTTCCTCCATTCTGTCACTCCGAAATCGCCCCACCCCCAGTGGCTTAGGGGTATGTATGCGGAATCACTACGCTAAAAATCGGGTTTCGATACCCGATGGGCAGAGCACAGATAGCCCATTACGTAGCTTTGTGCTTAATTCAAAACAACAACAACACTCCGAAATTAAGGGGCTCGGCATAGCAAGGTAGTTAAGGCACTCGACTCGTAATATGAGGGTCACAGGTTGGAATTCCCGTCAGAGGAAAAATTCTCGCCCAGACAGCCGTGGGGGCTTTATAAGGTGACGGTGAACACCACGATTCGTTAGTAAAAGAGTATCCCAAGAGTTAGCGGTGGGTGGCGATGACTACCTGCCTTCCCTCTAGTCTTACACTGCTAAATTAGGGACGGTTAGTGCAGATAATCCTCGTATAGCTTTTAGCGAAATTCAAAACAAACCAAAACCAAAAACCCAAATTAAAAAAAACAAACAAACATTAGCTTCCCACAATTTGAGGCTCAACCTCCCACAGTGGACACATACTTTGTTGTGTAGTTTTGCACTAAAACAAGGCTAACAGTAACAATCCCAGTCTGTCATGTCAAAATTTGAAGCATAAATAGATTATTTTACAGCTTTGGGCAACTATTTTATAACAACTGTAGCTCTGTTACCTTTTTCACTCTCGAAAGAAAAATAAATTGCCTTCATGGTTTTGGAAAAACAAAAAAACAAACTTATTTTATATACCACGAAAAACACGAGGCGCTTTTAAAATTTAATTTACAGAAACACATTTTAAAAGTCATTTCTAAGCAAAAATGGAACATTTTCTGAAATACAAAAAAAATACTACTTTTTTTTTTTAACTGTAGGGTTGGTAAGATTTTATACACAGATTTTGAGTTCGAATCTCCGCCTCACCACACACAATCTTCCTTTCAGCAGTGGGGACAGTATAAAGTGATGGTCAATTCCACTATTCATCTGTTAAAGAGTAGCCTAAGAGTTGGCGGTAAGTAGTGAGGACTAAATGCTTTTCTTCTAGTCATTCACTGCTAAATTACGAAATGGTAGAACAGACAACCTTGATGTCGCTTTGCGCGAAATTCATAACAAACCAAACCACAATCCTCAGACAGCTTGGCACAGTATTGTAGGAGAATCTACTTAACAACCAATAAGAACACATAACATAGTACATTACTACATTTCACAATTCTAAAACAGCATGGTACAGTATTATAGGAGAACCTAATTAACAACCAATAAGAACAGCTATCAGATAATACTTTACTACATTTCACAATTTTAAGACAGCGTGGTACATTATTATAGGATAATTTAATTAACAATCAATAAAAATACTTCTTCTAAGGTTGCAATTTACTACTTTTCACAATTCCTAGCATTTCACACCAAACGTGAAGAATTTCGAAATCAAACTTTTCTCCCCTAGTGAAGAAAGTACTTCATTTTATTCATAGCTTGTTATAATTTCATATAGTATTCTTTTATTCCGATTTTTACCAAATAAAAAGACAAGTTTCTAAGTGGAATTTTTAATTCTTTTCCAAGTATTTGGCAAACGTTGAAACTTAATAATCATAAACGAAATAAAATGAATCTGGTCGCTTTCTTTACGCACACTTTAAACTTTGAAGACTATTTTACTTTCCTATTTCAGTCTCCTTGTCTATAAATTCTAACCCCATGTTCTGTTTATTCAGTCTTTGAATATATAAGTCAAGACTTACAGCATTCGTGTTCGGCTATTAGTGACGTAAATTGCTTTCATAACGTTTATACTAATACGGATCTGAAATAACTAGGATAATATTACCATATTTATTATGGTTATAATACACTTCTTTAGTCTTTCGTATGTTTTCTTCCTCTAGAATCAGAGAACTAAGATCCATTTCTTTTTTTGTTTCATGTGTGTGACACGGAATTGAATGGTCTCGAAATTATAAGTTGGTAACCAACTAGAAATGCCACGTTTGGATTAACCTAGAAAAGGCGTAAGATAAATTAGATAAGTCTTAAGCAAAGAAAAACGCTATAGCATTGGTTTCATTTTGTGCTACGTGACTGCTTACGTCACAGTGGAATAGTCTCGAAATCAGAAGTTAGTAACTAACTGGAAATGTCACGCACGCCCCAGAAAACCGTTAGCGGAAGTGAGGTAGGAGTTAGCTGTGAGAAGATGACTATTTTCTTTGAAAATTTCTAGCCGAATCTTCGTGACATTGAATCGCGTCAAAGCTTACAATTTCAAAATTTCTGTCAGTAGTTATAGAAATATACTTTTTATATTGAGCTTATGCTGACATAGAAATATAACTTTATCACTGGTGGACTAATTTTGGTCATCTGTGAGTCAAGGCAACAATGGAATATTCATATATATGTAAAAACGGCTCGTTTGCGTTGAGAAAATTTTTTAAGTAGAGGAGCGAACAACGTTTCGACCTTCTTCGGTCATCGTAAGGTTCACAAAGAAAGGAAGAGGTAACTGACCGGAGGCTAATCACATGTTTGAAAGGGGTTGTGTAACTGAGTGTTGGAATGTAGAGGGTGTGCTTAGATGTTTGAATATATAATTTTATATTATTTATTATTTATCTATAGACATTCCCAACAACCAATTAGCAACCCTCATAGAATTCACCACGATGAAGACAAACTCCATGTTCAACAACCACATCTATATACAAACAAATGGCCTATGCATGGGCAAGGCAGTATCACCAGCTCTGGTCAATACTTTTATGACACAAATTGAAACACAAGCAATTAACACAGCATTACATCCACCACTATACTAGTACAGACAGATATGTAGATGACAAGGTTGCAGGATTCAGATCTACAGAACACACATTTAATTGTTTCAATCACATTAACTCTATACATCCCAACATTAACTTCACATGTGAACAGAAAGAAAGCAATCAAATATCATTTCTTAACCTCAAAATTACAAGAACCGATACACAATTTAAAAGAGAAATCCACCGAAAAATCACCCATACTGGACTACACATTCCTTGGGACTCAGCACATGAAACAAAACAAAAACTCAACATACTAAGAAACCAAATAAACGCAACTATAGAACTGTGCTCACCACATAAAATTAACGATGAATTAAATAAAATAAAACAATACTTCATCAACATCAATAAGATTCCTCCACAAACTGTAGAAAACATAACACGCACACACCTAGACAGAAAGTAAAATCAACCAACAAAAGTAAATATATCTCACGAATCAAAAAATTACGAAACCATATACTGCTACATACCATATATTCCCGACATCAGCAGACAAATAACCAACATCTGGAAAAACTAGTAACAAAATATGATATTCCAGTTAATACCAAATTTATTCAAAAACCAGGCACAAAACTGACAAAGACCACACCAACATTATTTATAAAATACAATGTGATAACTGCCACGACTTCTATGTTGGAGGAACAAGTAGAAAAATGGAAACCAGATTCAAAGAACATAAAAATTCAGCTTCACACGTTTTCGAACACTGGAAAGCAAATAAACACAACATACCCATAGAAAACGCCCAAATACTAAATAAAGAAACAAACATAAACAAACGCAAAATTAAAGAGTCTTACTAATTCAACAACTCAAGCCCAATATAAACCAATACAAAGTAAAACCTTTACACTTATTTTAAAAATAATATAATAAACAATAATAATAAAATAAATAAGATAAACTTATTTCTTCAAACATCTAAGCACGTCCTCTACATTCCGACACTCAGTTGCACAACCCCTGTCAAACATGTGGTCAGTTTCCGGTCAGTTACCTCTTCCTTTCTTTGTGAACCTGACGATGACCGAAGAATATCGAAACGTTGTTCGCTCCTCTACGTAAAAATTTTTCTAAACCAAAACGAGCCGTTTTTACATATATATGAAAGGGCGACTATTTTGGGTGTGACGGAGATTCGATTCCGCAACTATCAGATTACAAGTGTAGTCCCCTAAATTTCTGGCCTCTGACACCATATACAAAATATCATGTTTAATGGCACTTCCTAAAAACCCGTGGCCTCTCCTTCCCAAATGTACGAATAGAGATAATCGAAACACCGTCACGTGATTTCGTTTAATTCAGTTTCTGTTGATTACTTGTTATTATATATACGTATGTCAACAAATCAGGTGGCATTGGACTTTATACTCATAGGTCGAAAGTATTACAAACGCGAAAACAAAGAGTCACAGTATTATATCTTCCTGATACCAATAAACATTAAGTGTCAAGTAAATCATGTAACATTTGCATGTTATGTTATGTGCTAAACATTATGATAAGCCTACTTGTTCAGTTGAATGTCATCTCTGTAAGAACTTTCAAGGAACTTCCTTCATAGGTACCACTTGAAATAATTTCAAACGTTCATCACTACTAACGAAGAAAATCTCAAGAATATGGTTTCAAATTCATGTACTTTATCTTAACTGTTAGAAATAAATAATCGAGGGGGGTGTAGCTCAGTGGTAGAGCATTCGACTGCAGATCGAGAGGTCCCTGGTTCAATCCCGGGCGCCCCCTATGTGTGTTCCATTATCTAGTGTACCAACATCATAAACGGTGATTGAGATGTTAACATCATTTTACGTTGGAGGGTGAAAGGAAGATAATTCACAATTTTTATCGAAATCACTTGAATGCTTGTCTCGAATCTGTGATTCAAATATCGAAAAGTGGAATATCTTCTCAACTAAATACGTAAAACTCTAGTCACTGGAAACTAATCAAGTTAAATGAATCTTAATAATTATATAAATTAGAATTAATTGAAAACAAGCCACTGGAACACACTTCTCACGATGTTTTATTCGTGCATTTTACAAAATTTTTGTCTCTGGGTTACATAGTTTTCTCTATGCACTGTTCCAAATAAAGAAATAGCCATACCTGTTTGTTAGTGACGCTGTACAATAAAACTTTTCATACTCGTCAAGCTTTTCGTTCGAAATATCGCGGAATTTCATAACTCAAAACTCGCCAGTCCAAATCCTCGTATCATTCAAATGGTTGTTTCGATGTGTACTTATTATGTACAAATTTTCTTAAAGTTTGTAAAACTGTGACAATATCATGTTGTGTGTGTGAGTTAGTAAATCAGGGTACACGAATAGTGTTTCTTTTTGTACACTGAGTGTATACGACCATATCCGCGCCACGTCACTGTTAGTTTGTTTGGAGGGTAGTGATAGTAGGCCTAACCTAAGAGGGCATTCTTATTTTCCCTTGCGTCGCTTGATTTGCAGTGTGGAATGTAAAACAACGTCTTTAAGAAAATCTGGTCCATTACTATATTAAATTGAAAGGACTTGTTACATCACAGCTACATAAGGAGATTTAAGTATTTCAGTATGTTTGGCGAAAGATAATACAAAAGGTAAAGTAACGAACGATGGTTCAAATACAGATGATATAGTATTTAAGCGAAAACGAATATTTCTCTTATTTTGGTAATTAGTGGTCTGATATATTATTACAAGCATACAGGTTTCAATTGGCCTTCTGGAGGATGTGAATTTCAATGCTGGTGATTCGCGTTAGATTTTAAACAATACCACATAATATTTCTTGCACATTAAGTTTTGGTTGTATTGTATCAGCAACAGTGAATCTTCTAGCGTGTGCTGTCGTACTAGAATGACTAATTTACAGAAACACATTTTAAAAGTCATTTCTAAGAAACTTCACGCAAAAATGGAACATTTTCTGGAATACAAAAAAAATTTCCTACTTTTTTATACACAGATTTAGGGTTCGAATCTCCGCCTCACCACGCAGAATCTTCCTTTCAGCAGTGGGGATAGTGTAAAGTGACGGTCAATTCCACTATTCAGCGCTTAAAGAGTAGCCTAAGAGTTGGCGGTAAGTAGTGAGGACTAACTGCCTTTCCTCTAGTCATTCACTGCTAAATTACGCTTTGGGTAGAACAGACAAACCACAATCCTAAGCTTTGCGCGACAGTATCATAACAAACCAAACCAACAACCAATAAGAACACTTATAAACAATACTCAACTACATTTCACAATTCTGCAGCCTGGTACAGTATTGGAGAACCTAATTAACAACCAATACACACCTATCAGATAATACTTTACCACATTTCACAATTTTAAGACAGCGTGGTACAGTATTGTGGGATAATTTAATTAACAACCAATAAGAACAACTATAAGATACTACATTAAATTTCACAATTCTAAAACAACTTGGTACAATTTATAGGAGAAACTATTTAACAACAATAACAACTGACAAATTTGTAACAGTATGGTACAGTATAGGAGAGAACCAATAAGAACACTTAAAAACAATACTCAACTAATAACAAACACCTGGTCATTATAATAATTAACAACCAATAACACACCTATCAGATAATACTTTACCACATTTCACAATTTTAAGACAGCGTGGTACATTATTATAGGATAATTTAATTAACAATCAATAAAAATACTTCTTGTAAGGTTGCAATTTACTACTATTCACAATTCCTAGCATTTCACACCAAACGTGAAGAATTTCGAAATCAAACTTTTCTCCCCTAGTGAAGAAAGTACATCATTTTATTCATAGCTTGTTATAATTTCATATAGTATTCTTTTATTCCGATTGTTACCAAATAAAAAGACAAGTTTCTAAGTGGAGTTTTTAATTCTTTTCCAAGTATTTGGCAAACGTTGAAACTTAATAATCATAAACGAAATAAAATGAATCTGGTCGCTTTCTTTACGTACACTTTAAACTTTGAAGACTATTTTACTTTCCTATTTCAGTCTCCTTGTCTATAAATTCTAACCCCATGTTCTGTTTATTCAGTCCTCGAATATATAAGTCAAGACTTACAGCATTCGTGTACGACTATTAGTGACGGAAAATTCTTTCATAATGTTTATAATAATACGGATCTGAAATAACTAGGATAATATTACTATATTTATTATGGTTATAATACACTTCTGTAGTCTTTCGTATGTTTTTTTCTTCTAGAATTAGAGAACTAAGATCCATTTCTTTTTTTGTTTCATGTGTGTATGACACGGAATTGAATCGTCTCGAAATTATAAGTTGGTAACCAACTAGAAATACCAAGTTTGGATTAACCTAGAAAAGGCGTAAGATAAATTAGATAAGTCTTAAGGGAAGACAAACGCTATAGCATTAGCTTCATTTTGTGCTACGTGACTGCTTACGTCACAGTGGAATAGTCTCGAAATCACAAGTTAGTAACTAACTGGAAATGTCACGCACGCCCCAGAAAACCGTTAGCGGAAGCGAGGTAGGAGTTAGCTGTGAAAAGATGACTGTATTTTCTTTGAAAATTTCTAGCCGAATTTTCGTGACATTGAATCGCGTCAAAACTTACAATTTCAAAATGTCTGTCAGTAGTTATAGAAATATACTTTTTTATATTAAGCTTATGCTGACATAGAAATATAACTTTATCACTGGTGGACTAATTTTGGTCATCTGTGAGTCAAGGCAACAATGGAATATTCATATATATGTAAAAACGGCTCGTTTGCGTTGAGAAAATTTTTTAAGTAGAGGAGCGAACAACGTTTCGACCTTCTTCGGTCATCGTAAGGTTCACAAAGAAAGGAAGAGGTAACTGACCGGAGGCTAATCACATGTTTGAAAGGGGTTGTGTAACTGAGTGTTGGAATGTAGAGGGTGTGCTTAGATGTTTGAATATATAATTTTATATTATTTATTATTTATCTATAGACATTCCCAACAACCAATTAGCAACCCTCATAGAATTCACCACGATGAAGACAAACTTCATGTTCAACAACCACATCTATATACAAACAAATGGCCTATGCATGGGCAAGGCAGTATCACCAGCTCTGGTCAATACTTTTATGACACAAATTGAAACACAAGCAATTAACACAGCATTACATCCACCACTATACTGGTACAGACAAATATGTAGATGACAAGGTTGCAGGATTCAGATCTACAGAACACACACTTACTTGTTTCAATCACATTAACTCTATACATCCCAACATTAATTTCACATGTGAACAGGAAGAAAGCAATCAAATATGTTTTCTTAACCTCAAAATTACAAGAACCGATACACAATTTAAAACAGAAATCCACCGAAAAATCACCCATACTGGACTACACATTCCTTGGGACTCAGCACATGAAACAAAACAAAACTCAACATACTAAGAAACCAAATAAACACAACCATAGAACTGTGCTCACCAGATAAAATTAACGATGTATTAAATAAAATAAAACAATACTTCATCATTATCAGTAAGATTCCTCCACAAACCGTAGAAAACTTTACACGCACACACCTAGACAGAAAGCAAAATCAACCAACAAAAGTAAATATATCTCACGAATCAAAAAATTTCGAAACCATATACTGCTACATACCATATATTCCCGACATCAGCAGACAAATAGCCAACATCTGGCAAAAAACTAGTAACAAAATATGACATTCCAGTTAATACCAAATTTATTCAAAAACCAGGCACAAAACTGAGTTCTATACTATGTGAAAGCTACACTGACAAAGACCACACCAACATTATTTATAAAATACAATGTGATAACTGCCACGACTTCTATGTTGGAGGAACAAGTAGTAAAATGGAAACCAGATTCAAAGAACATAAAAATTCATCTTCACACGTTCTCGAACACTGGAAATGAAATAAACACAACATACCCATAGAAAACGCCCAAATACTAAATAAAGAAACAAACATAAACAAACGCAAAATTAAAGAAGTCTTACTAATTCAACAACTCAAGCCAAAGATAAACCTTTACACTTATTTTAAAAATAATATAATAAACAATAATAATAAAATAAATAAGATAAACTTATATATTCAAACATCTAAACACGTCCTCTACATTCCGACACTCAGTTGCACAACCCCTTTCAAACATGTGGTCAGTTTCCGGTCAGTTACCTGTTCCTTTCTTTGTGAACCTGACGATGACAGAAGAATATCGAAACGTTGTTCGCTCCTCTACGTAAAAATTTTTCTCAACCAAAACGAGCCGTTTTTACATATATATGAAAGGGCGACTATTTTGGGTGTGACGGAGATTCGATTCCGCAACTATCAGATTGCAAGTGGAGTCCCCTAAATTTCTGGCCTCTGACACCATATACAAAATAAAATGTTTGATGGCACTTCCTAAAAAACCCGTGGCCTCTCCTTCCCAAATGTACGAATAGAGATAATCGAAACACCGTCACGTGATTTCGTTTAATTCAGTTTCTGTTGATTACTTGTTATTATATATACGTATGTCAACAAATCAGGTGGCATTGGACTTTATACTCATAGGTCGAAAGTATTACAAACGCGAAAACAAAGAGTCACAGTATGATATCTTCCTGAGACCAATAAATATTAAGTGTCAAGTAAATCATGTAACATTTGCATGTTATGTTATGTACTAAACATTATGATAAGCCTACTTGTTCAGTTGAATGTCATCTCTGTAAGAACTTTCAAGGAACTTCCTTCATAGGTACCACTTGAAATAATTTCAAACGTTCATCACTACCAAGGAAAAAAAATCTCAAGAATATGGTTTCAAATTCATGTACTTTATCTTAACTGTTAGAAATAAATAATCGAGGGGGTGTAGCTCAGTGGTAGAGCATTCGACTGCAGATCGAGAGGTCCCTGGTTCAATCCCGGGCGCCCCCTATGTGTGTTCGTTTGTCTAGTGTGCCAACATCATAAACGGTGACTGAGATTGTTAACATAATTTTACGTTGGAGGGAAAAAAAGATAATTCACAATTTTTTTTCGAAATTACTTGAATGCTTGTCTCGAATCTGTGATTCAAATATCGAAAAGTGGAATTTCTTCTCAACTAAATACGTAAAACTCTAGTCACTGGAAACTAATCAAGTTAAATGAATCTTAATAATTATATAATTTGGAATTAATTGAAGACAAGCCACTGGAACACACTTCGTGCATTTTACAAAATTTTTGTCTCTGCGTTACATAGTTTTCTCTATGCACTGTTCCAAATAAAGAAATAGCCATACCTGTTTGTTAGTGACGCTGTACAATAAAACTTTTCATACTCGTCAAGCTTTTCGTTCGAAATATCGCGGAGTTTCATAACTCAAAACTGGCCAGTTCAAATCCTCGTATCGTTCAAATGGTTGTTTCGATGTGTACTTATTATGTACAAATTTTCTTAAAGTTTGTAAAACTGTGACAATATCATGTTGTGTGTGTGAGTTAGTAAATCAGGGTACACGAATAGTGTTTCTTTTTGTTCACTGAGTGTATACGACCATATCCGCGCCACGTCACTGTTAGATTGTTTGGAGGGTAGTGATAGTAGGCCTAACCTAAGAGGGCATTCTTATTTTCACTTGCGTCGCTTGATTTGCAGTGTCGAATGTAAAACAACGTCTTTAAGAAATTCTAGTCCATTACTATATTAAATTAAAGGGACTTGTTACATCACAGCTACATGAGGACATTTAAGTATTTCAGTATGTTTGGCGAAAATAATACAAAAGATAAAGTAACGAACGATGGTTCAAATACAGATGATATAGTATTTAAGCGAAAACGAATATTTCTCTTATTTTGGTAATTAGTGGTCTGATATATTATTACAAGCATACAGGTTTCAATTGGCCTTCTGGAGGATGTGAATTTCAATGCTGGTGATTCGCGTTAGATTTTAAACAATACCACATAATATTTCTTGCACATTAAGTTTTGGTTGTATTGTATCAGCAACAGTGAATCTTCTAGCGTGTGCTGTCGTACTAGAATGACTAATTTACAGAAACACATTTTAAAAGTCATTTCTAAGGAACTTCACGCAAAAATGGAACATTTTCTGGAATACAAAAAAAGTTTCCTACTTTTTTTATACACAGATTTAGGGTTCGAATCTCCGCCTCACCACGCAGAATCTTCCTTTCAGCAGTGGGGACAGTATAAAGTGACGGTCAATTCCACTATTCAGCGCTTAAAGAGTAGCCTAAGAGTTGGCGGTAAGTAGTGAGGACTAACTGCCTTTCCTCTAGTCATTCACTGCTAAATTACGAAAGGGTAGAACAGACAACCTTGATGTCGCTTTGCGCGAAATTCATAACAAACCAAACCACAATCCTAAGAGAACTTGGTACAGTATTGTAGGAGAACCTACTTAACAACCAATAAGAACACATAAGATAGTACATTACTACACATCACAATTCTAAAACAGCCTGGTACAGTATTATAGGAGAACCTAATTAACAACCAATAAGAACACTTATAAAACAATACTCAACTACATTTCACAATTCTAAAACAGCCTGGTACAGTATTATAGGAGAACCTAATTAACAACCAATAACACACCTATCAGATAATACTTTACCACATTTCACAATTTTAAGACAACGTGGTACAGTATTGTAGGATAATTTAATTAACAACCAATAAGAACAACTATAAGATACTACCTTATTAAATTTCACAATTCTAAAACAACTTGGTACAATATTATAGGAGAAACTATTTAACAACCAATAACAACACTTACAAGACAAGTTTCAACAACAATTAACAATTCTAAAACAGCCTGGTACAGTGTTATAGGAGAACCTAATTAACAACCAATAAGAACACTTATAAGATAGTTCATTACTAAATTTCGCAATCCTAAGACACCCTGGTAAAGTATTATAGGAGAACCCAATTAACAACCAATAAGAACAGCTATCAGAAAATACTTTACTACATTTCACAATTTTAAGACAGCGTGGTACATTATTATAGGATAATTTAATTAACAATCAATAAAAATACTTCTTGTAAGGTTGCAATTTACTACTATTCACAATTCCTAGCATTTCACACCAAACGTGAAGAATTTCGAAATCAAACTTTTCTCCCCTAGTGAAGAAAGTACATCATTTTATTCATAGCTTGTTATAATTTCATATAGTATTCTTTTATTCCGATTGTTACCAAATAAAAAGACAAGTTTCTAAGTGGAGTTTTTAATTCTTTTCCAAGTATTTGGCAAACGTTGAAACTTAATAATCATAAACGAAATAAAATGAATCTGGTCGCTTTCTTTACGCACACTTTAAACTTTGAAGACTATTTTACTTTCCTATTTCAGTCTCCTTGTCTATAAATTCTAACCCCATGTTCTGTTTATTCAGTCCTCGAATATATAAGTCAAGACTTACAGCATTCGTGTTCGACTATTAGTGACGTAAATTGCTTTCATAATGTTTATAATAATACGGATCTGAAATAACTAGGATACTATTACCATATTTATTATGGTTATAATACACTTCTGTAGTCTTTCGTATATTTTTTTCCTCTAGATTCAGAGAACTAAGATCCATTTCTTTTTTGTTTCATGTGTGTGTGACACGGAATTGAATGGTCTCGAAATTATAAGTTGGTAACCAACTAGAAATACCAAGTTTGGATTAACCTAGAAAAGGCGTAAGATAAATTAGATAAGTCTTAAGCAAAGAAAAACGCTATAGTATTGGTTTCATTTTGTGTTACGTGACTGCTTACGTCACAGTGGAATAGTCTCGAAATCAGAAGTTAGTAACTAACTGGAAATGTCACGCACGCCCCAGAAAACCGTTAGCGGAAGTGAGGTAGGAGTTAGCTGTGAAAATATGACTGTATTTTCTTTGAAAATTTCTAGCCGAATTTTCGTGACATTGAATCGCGTCAAAACTTACAATTTCAAAATGTCTGTCAGTAGTTATAGAAATATACTTTTTATATTAAGCTTATGCTGACATAGAAATATAACTTTATCACTGGTGGACTAATTTTGGTCATCTGTCAGTCAAGGCAACAATGGAATATTCATATATATGTAAAACGGCTCGTTTGCGTTGAGAAAATTTTTTTAAGTAGAGGAGCGAACAACGTTTCGACCTTCTTCGGTCATCGTAAGGTTCACAAAGAAAGGAAGAGGTAACTGACCGGAGGCTAATCACATGTTTGAAAGGGGTTGTGTAACTGAGTGTTGGAATGTAGAGGGTGTGCTTAGATGTTTGAATATATAATTTTATATTATTTATTATTTATCTATAGACATTCCCAACAACCAATTAGCAACCCTCATAGAATTCACCACGATGAAGACAAACTTCATGTTCAACAACCACATCTATATACAAACAAATGGCCTATGCATGGGCAAGGCAGTATCACCAGCTCTGGTCAATACTTTTATGACACAAATTGAAACACAAGCAATTAACACAGCATTACATCCACCACTATACTGGTACAGACAAATATGTAGATGACAAGGTTGCAGGATTCAGATCTACAGAACACACACTTACTTGTTTCAATCACATTAACTCTATACATCCCAACATTAATTTCACATGTGAACAGGAAGAAAGCAATCAAATATGTTTTCTTAACCTCAAAATTACAAGAACCGATACACAATTTAAAACAGAAATCCACCGAAAAATCACCCATACTGGACTACACATTCCTTGGGACTCAGCACATGAAACAAAACAAAAACTCAACATACTAAGAAACCAAATAAACACAACCATAGAACTGTGCTCACCAGATAAAATTAACGATGTATTAAATAAAATAAAACAATACTTCATCATTATCAGTAAGATTCCTCCACAAACCGTAGAAAACTTTACACGCACACACCTAGACAGAAAGCAAAATCAACCAACAAAAGTAAATATATCTCACGAATCAAAAATTTCGAAACCATATACTGCTACATACCATATATTCCCGACATCAGCAGACAAATAGCCAACATCTGGCAAAAACTAGTAACAAAATATGACATTCCAGTTAATACCAAATTTATTCAAAAACCAGGCACAAAACTGAGTTCTATACTATGTGAAAGCTACACTGACAAAGACCACACCAACATTATTTATAAAATACAATGTGATAACTGCCACGACTTCTATGTTGGAGGAACAAGTAGTAAAATGGAAACCAGATTCAAAGAACATAAAAATTCATCTTCACACGTTCTCGAACACTGGAAATGAAATAAACACAACATACCCATAGAAAACGCCCAAATACTAAATAAAGAAACAAACATAAACAAACGCAAAATTAAAGAAGTCTTACTAATTCAACAACTCAAGCCAAAGATAAACCTTTACACTTATTTTAAAAATAATATAATAAACAATAATAATAAAATAAATAAGATAAACTTATATATTCAAACATCTAAACACGTCCTCTACATTCCGACACTCAGTTGCACAACCCCTTTCAAACATGTGGTCAGTTTCCGGTCAGTTACCTCTTCCTTTCTTTGTGAACCTGACGATGACAGAAGAATATCGAAACGTTGTTCGCTCCTCTACGTAAAAATTTTTCTCAACCAAAACGAGCCGTTTTTACATATATATGAAAGGGCGACTATTTTGGGTGTGACGGAGATTCGATTCCGCAACTATCAGATTGCAAGTGGAGTCCCCTAAATTTCTGGCCTCTGACACCATATACAAAATAAAATGTTTGATGGCACTTCCTAAAAACCCGTGGCCTCTCCTTCCCAAATGTACGAATAGAGATAATCGAAACACCGTCACGTGATTTCGTTTAATTCAGTTTCTGTTGATTACTTGTTATTATATATACGTATGTCAACAAATCAGGTGGCATTGGACTTTATACTCATAGGTCGAAAGTATTACAAACGCGAAAACAAAGAGTCACAGTATGATATCTTCCTGAGACCAATAAATATTAAGTGTCAAGTAAATCATGTAACATTTGCATGTTATGTTATGTACTAAACATTATGATAAGCCTACTTGTTCAGTTGAATGTCATCTCTGTAAGAACTTTCAAGGAACTTCCTTCATAGGTACCACTTGAAATAATTTCAAACGTTCATCACTACCAAGGAAAAAAATCTCAAGAATATGGTTTCAAATTCATGTACTTTATCTTAACTGTTAGAAGTAAATAATCGAGGGGGTGTAGCTCAGTGGTAGAGCATTCGACTGCAGATCGAGAGGTCCCTGGTTCAATCCCGCGCCTATGTGTGTTCATTTGTCTAGTGTGCCAGCATCATAAACGGTGACTGAGATTGTTAACATAATTTTACGTTGGAGGGGGAAAAAAAGATAATTCACAATTTTTTTTCGAAATTACTTGAATGCTTGTCTCGAATCTGTGATTCAAATATCGAAAAGTGGAATTTCTTCTCAATTAAATACGTAAAACTCTAATCACTGGAAACTAATCAAGTTAAATGAATCTTAATAATTATATAATTTGGAATTAATTGAAGACAAGCCACTGGAACACACTTCTCACGATGTTTTATTCGTGCATTTTACAAAATTTTAGTCTCTGCGTTACATAGTTTTCTCTATGCACTGTTCCAAATAAAGAAATAGCCATACCTGTTTGTTAGTGACGCTGTACAATAAAACTTTTCATACTCGTCAAGCTTTTCGTTCGAAATATCGCGGAATTTCATAACTCAAAACTCGCCAGTTCAAATCCTCGTATCATTCAAATGGTTGTTTCGATGTGTACTTATTATGTACAAATTTTCTTAAAGTTTGTAAAACTGTGACAATATCATGTTGTGTGTGTGAGTTAGTAAATCAGGGTACACAACTAGTGTTTCTTTTTGTACACTGAGTGTATACGACCATATCCGCGCCACGTCACTGTTAGTTTGTTTGGAGGGTAGTGATAGTAGGCCTAACCTAAGAGGGCATTCTTATTTTCCCTTGCGTCGCTTGATTTGCAGTGTGGAATGTAAAACAACGTCTTTAAGAAAATCTGGTCCATTACTATATTAAATTGAAAGGACTTGTTACATCACAGCTACATAAGGAGATTTAAGTATTTCAGTATGTTTGGCGAAAGGATAATACAAAAGGTAAAGTAACGAACGATGGTTCAAATACAGATGATATAGTATTTAAGCGAAAACGAATATTTCTCTTATTTTGGTAATTAGTGGTCTGATATATTATTACAAGCATACAGGTTTCAATTGGCCTTCTGCAGGATGTGAATTTCAATGCTGGTGATTCGCGTCAGATTTTAAACAATACCACATAATATTTCTTGCACATTAAGTTTTGGTTGTATTGTATCAGCAACAGTGAATCTTCTAGCGTGTGCTGTCGTACTAGAATGACTAATTTACAGAAACACATTTTAAAAGTCATTTCTAAGAAACTTCACGCAAAAATGGAACATTTTCTGGAATACAAAAAAAATTTCCTACTTTTTATACACAGATTTAGGGTTCGAATCTCCGCCTCACCACGCAGAATCTTCCTTTCAGCAGTGGGGATAGTGTAAAGTGACGGTCAATTCCACTATTCAGCGCTTAAAGAGTAGCCTAAGAGTTGGCGGTAAGTAGTGAGGACTAACTGCCTTTCCTCTAGTCATTCACTGCTAAATTACGAAAGGGTAGAACAGACAACCTTGATGTCGCTTTGCGCGAAATTCATAACAAACCAAACCACAATCCTAAGAGAGCTTGGTACAGTATTGTAGGAGAACCTACTTAACAACCAATAAGAACACATTAGATAGTACATTACTACACATCACAATTCTAAAACGGCCTGGTACAGTATTATAGGAGAAGCTAATTAACAACCAATAAGAACACTTATAAAACAATACTCAACTACATTTCACAATTCTAAAACAGCCTGGTACAGTATTATAGGAGAACCTAATTAACAACCAATAACACACCTATCAGATAATACTTTACCACATTTCACAATTTTAAGACAACGTGGTACAGTATTGTAGGATAATTTAATTAACAACCAATAAGAACAACTATAAGATACTACCTTATTAAATTTCACAATTCTAAAACAACTTGGTACAATATTATAGGAGAAACTATTTAACAACCAATAACAACACTTACAAGACAAGTTTCAACAACAATTAACAATTCTAAAACAGCCTGGTACAGTGTTATAGGAGAACCTAATTAACAACCAATAAGAACACTTATAAGATAGTTCATTACTAAATTTCGCAATCCTAAGACACCCTGGTAAAGTATTATAGGAGAACCCAATTAACAACCAATAAGAACAGCTATCAGAAAATACTTTACTACATTTCACAATTTTAAGACAGCGTGGTACATTATTATAGGATAATTTAATTAACAATCAATAAAAATACTTCTTCTAAGGTTGCAATTTACTACTTTTCACAATTCCTAGCATTTCACACCAAACGTGAAGAATTTTGAAATCAAACTTTTCTCCCCTAGTGAAGAAAGTACATCATTTTATTCATAGCTTGTTATAATTTCATATAGTATTCTTTTATTCCGATTGTTACCAAATAAAAAGACAAGTTTCTAAGTGGAGTTTTTAATTCTTTTCCAAGTATTTGGCAAACGTTGAAACTTAATAATCATAAACGAAATAAAATGAATCTGGTCGCTTTCTTTACGCACACTTTAAACTTTGAAGACTATTTTACTTTCCTATTTCAGTCTCCTTGTCTATAAATTCTAACCCCATGTTCTGTTTATTCAGTCCTCGAATATATAAGTCAAGACTTACAGCATTCGTGTTCGACTATTAGTGACGTAAATTGCTTTCATAATGTTTATAATAATACGGATCTGAAATAACTAGGATACTATTACCATATTTATTATGGTTATAATACACTTCTGTAGTCTTTCGTATATTTTTTCCTCTAGATTCAGAGAACTAAGATCCATTTCTTTTTTTTTTGTTTCATGTGTGTGTGACACGGAATTGAATGGTCTCGAAATTATAAGTTGGTAACCAACTAGAAATACCAAGTTTGGATTAACCTAGAAAAGGCGTAAGATAAATTAGATAAGTCTTAAGCAAAAGAAAAACGCTATAGTATTGGTTTCATTTTGTGTTACGTGACTGCTTACGTCACAGTGGAATAGTCTCGAAATCAGAAGTTAGTAACTAACTGGAAATGTCACGCACGCCCCAGAAAACCGTTAGCGGAAGTGAGGTAGGAGTTAGCTGTGAAAATATGACTGTATTTTCTTTGAAAATTTCTAGCCGAATTTTCGTGACATTGAATCGCGTCAAAACTTACAGTTTCAAAATGTCTGTCAGTAGTTATAGAAATATACTTTTTATATTAAGCTTATGCTGACATAGAAATATAACTTTATCACTGGTGGACTAATTTTGGTCATCTGTCAGTCAAGGCAACAATGGAATATTCATATATATGTAAAAACGGCTCGTTTGCGTTGAGAAAATTTTTTAAGTAGAGGAGCGAACAACGTTTCGACCTTCTTCGGTCATCGTAAGGTTCACAAAGAAAGGAAGAGGTAACTGACCGGAGGCTAATCACATGTTTGAAAGGGGTTGTGTAACTGAGTGTTGGAATGTAGAGGGTGTGCTTAGATGTTTGAATATATAATTTTATATTATTTATTATTTATCTATAGACATTCCCAACAACCAATTAGCAACCCTCATAGAATTCACCACGATGAAGACAAACTTCATGTTCAACAACCACATCTATATACAAACAAATGGCCTATGCATGGGCAAGGCAGTATCACCAGCTCTGGTCAATACTTTTATGACACAAATTGAAACACAAGCAATTAACACAGCATTACATCCACCACTATACTAGTACAGACAGATATGTAGATGACAAGGTTGCAGGATTCAGATCTACAGAACACACATTTAATTGTTTCAATCACATTAACTCTATACATCCCAACATTAACTTCACATGTGAACAGAAAGAAAGCAATCAAATATCATTTCTTAACCTCAAAATTACAAGAACCGATACACAATTTAAAAGAGAAATCCACCGAAAAATCACCCATACTGGACTACACATTCCTTGGGACTCAGCACATGAAACAAAACAAAAACTCAACATACTAAGAAACCAAATAAACACAACCATAGAACTGTGCTCACCAGATAAAATTAACGATGTATTAAATAAAATAAAACAATACTTCATCATTATCAGTAAGATTCCTCCACAAACCGTAGAAAACTTTACACGCACACAGACAGAAAGCAAAATCAACCAACAAAAGTAAATATATCTCACGAATCAAAAAATTTCGAAACCATATACTGCTACATACCATATATTCCCGACATCAGCAGACAAATAGCCAACATCTGGCAAAAACTAGTAACAAAATATGACATTCCAGTTAATACCAAATTTATTCAAAAACCAGGCACAAAACTGAGTTCTATACTATGTGAAAGCTACACTGACAAAGACCACACCAACATTATTTATAAAATACAATGTGATAACTGCCACGACTTCTATGTTGGAGGAACAAGTAGTAAAATGGAAACCAGATTCAAAGAACATAAAAATTCATCTTCACACGTTCTCGAACACTGGAAATGAAATAAACACAACATACCCATAGAAAACGCCCAAATACTAAATAAAGAAACAAACATAAACAAACGCAAAATTAAAGAAGTCTTACTAATTCAACAACTCAAGCCCAAGATAAACCAATACAAAGTAAAACCTTTACACTTATTTTAAAAATAATATAATAAACAATAATAATAAAATAAATAAGATAAACTTATATATTCAAACATCTGAGCACGTCCTCTACATTCCGACACTCAGTTGCACAACCCCTTTCAAACATGTGGTCAGTTTCCGGTCAGTTACCTCTTCCTTTCTTTGTGAACCTGACGATGACAGAAGAATATCGAAACGTTGTTCGCTCCTCTACGTAAAAATTTTTCTAAACCAAAACGAGCCGTTTTTACATATATATGAAAGGGCGACTATTTTGGGTGTGACGGAGATTCGATTCCGCAACTATCAGATTGCAAGTGGAGTCCCCTAAATTTCTGGCCTCTGACACCATATAGAAAATAAAATGTTTGATGGCACTTCCTAAAAACCCGTGGCCTCTCCTTCCCAAATGTACGAATAGAGATAATCGAAACACCGTCACGTGATTTCGTTTAATTCAGTTTCTGTTGATTACTTGTTATTATATATACGTATGTCAACAAATCAGGTGGCATTGGACTTTATACTCATAGGTCGAAAGTATTACAAACGCGAAAACAAGAGTCACAGTATGATATCTTTACAGAAATGAAGTAAGCCGCTTGTTCTTTTCGTTCTGTCTGCTTGTTGTCTTACTGGTTTTCTATGTCCACGACGGAGTTTAAGTCTACGCAGATCTCAATGTGTTGGTTGGAAACCCCACACATAATATTTTGCCGTACACTCGGGAATTGGCTAATCTCAGGTAAATTAATACTTCGCTTGGTATTACTAGGCCTCAAGTAACTCAGAAATGCAACGTTAAGAGGCTGAACCTAAACAGCTAAAACAGGGTGACTGATTAGCTGTAACATTTCCAGAAAACAGAAGAAAGTACATATATTTATATATAAATGCAATTTAATTAAAAAAACAGTGTTATAAGTTACGATAATTACGACTACATATCTGTAAAACTAATTGTGAGTGAAACGTATATTTTAATAGCATTATATCTCATCATTTAACTCGCACAATAACAACAAAATAAATCAGGCGGGGTCGACATTTGATCAGACTCTGAACACACCCTAGCAATGACTGATTGAAGAACAGTGATTGCTCATCGGAGGTAACTTTGCTACGCCCCGTTAATAGTGAATTGGCTCTACGCCATTGTCAGTCAAGGCTGTCCTCACGCTGAGGCCGTCCGTCACGGAGCAAGGCTTGATCTGGAGGGAACGATGCCCTTCCGTATCTAGCCCTAACTTCAGAAACGTAAACCACATCTCAGTGGAGTGCTCGGACACGACCGTTTGCTTTTCTCCCGTGACTGAAGGCGCGCGTACAAACTGAGCATGAAACAGATAACAGTTGTGTAGATTGCTAAAACAAACAAAATGGATTATTAACGATACATGTTCAAATACTACAACGTGGTTCGTTTCGGTTTAATACAATACCGTATATGCGGACCTCCTGATCTACCCATGAAATACGTCACCTCACGTAAGTGAAAATTCTTAAAAACATACATATAAACCGTAAAAACTAAACTAAACTACGGACTTAAATTATGTCCCTGATATATGATGTGCATGTCCTCGTTGTGTTTAGTGAACTGATAGTGGTTAGAGTGCTTCAATGTTTGTAAAGTGGAAATGAATTGTATACGTTTTGTAACTTTAAATAAGTCTGGCGATCATAGCTGAACCATAACTTGTAATAAGGGGAACACGAGATAAGAGGTAGCAATTTGACATTTCAACATCAATCTAATTCATAAAAAAAAAGACATTTTTCCAGCAAAGCTTATATTTTCCAGGTGTGGATATTCAGTCAATTTCTGTATGTTGTAATGTGTTATTTTTCCTCTCCTTGATACTAAGCGTTACTTGTATGTTATAGCTGTCTTCAGTGAGTATCATATTTTCAAACCAACTTCATCTCAAGCGCCCCATCACAAAGTTATCTTGGATATTGTACGTTAGGGGGCGCTCGTGTCAGATGTTGTATATCATGTGTGAAGTACATAAACGCACATGATTATCTATCATGCGTATTGCTTATTTCCATTAAGTTATTGTAGAATTAAATTTTGTCAGCCAATTGTGGGTTCGAAAACAACTTTTTCAGAACACCAAAGGATCTCTAAGACTATTTTATTCTCGAGGTTAGATCGAATAAACGTTCAAACTTTCGAATGGTCTATAAATTAAGATAAATACTTCTAGAATTTATTGAGAAAATTGCTTTGCTTTCCTGTGATTGTAGAGTAATAAGTTTATAAGAGATGTACTTACTTAAAAGAGGCACAAGTGCCACTGTTTTCTCGTTTCCGAACTATTTTAGAATTAGAACTTCTAAGAGCTTCTAAAAGATCCATCAAACTCACTTAAATCGTCTAATCCAGTTGATTTTATAAACAGATTTGAGTAAACGATAGTTAAAATAAAATGTTTGTTAATTTAGGTTGCGTTGTTAACTGGTTTGTTTTGAATTTCGCGCAAAGTTACACCAGAGCTATCTGCGCTAGCCGTCCCTCATTTAGCAGTGTTAGATTAGAGGGAAGACAGCTAGTCATCACCACCCACCGCCAACTTTTGGGCTACTTTTTTTACCAAAGAAATGAGTGGGATTGATCGTCAAATTATAACGCCCCACGGCTTAAGGGACGAGCATGTTTGGTGTGAAGGGATTCGAACCCGCGACCCTCGGATTACGAGTGGCGCTGCTGCTTAACCAACTGGCCATGCCGAGCCTCAGGTTGTTAACTAATTGTTATTAATGTTATCACAATATCAAATCAACAGCACTACTTCTTTATTGTTAAGCGTAGGGCTACAGATTGAACATAACTTTACTTTTCCCATCGAAACCCAACTTTTAGCGCTATAATATCCTTCAGGTGGGTATCAACAAGCATAGCTCTAAAGTTTTGTAATTACTTTGTAGTAACTGTTCGTGATGAAAATGCCAGTCATTAATATAAAACGTTTTAGCTGTGAATAGACGTCGCGTACATTTGATTTAATGAAATGTCTATTAACATAATTTAAAAAAAGAGTTTGTGTTTATGCAACTTCTACAAGAACTTTTTTTTTTCATTTTAACTTGTAAGATTGTCTATACTAACAAGAAAATGGTTGGTGTTATACGTTCACTGAAAAACATACGAGATTTATGTTTACATTCGTGAATAGATGACATAGTTCTCGTTTAGAAGTTGCTGCAAAATTTGACAGTTTTTCCTGTTCTATTTACTAACTATGCAGGTGCCACCCAACACGTCAAGTCTTTGTTGATACTTACAAATTAGATGAACACAGATTGGTGAGTGGAAATTCCGCATGACTAACAACAGCCTTCCTCTACTTACAAGTATGACATGAGTTACCAAAGAAACCAACTGAAAAATAATGATGAGTGTCTGAATGTTACAGATACCAACTTATTAAGAGAAAAAAAACTGTTTCACTCTGTCGCCACTTGGGGATGGCATCGTCAAACTTGTTCTACTTGTACAATAGGCAAGGAACGCCGGTTTATGTTTGGTATACCTCCGCTTGTATGTAGTTAATAGATTTATGGAGTGGTTAGTTCTGTTTCTGGCCACTTGGTAAAATAATTCTTCGTATACGAGTTACATACGTCTTGAAGTTTAAACTGACGTTTTATAAGTATTGTACAGTCAATACTTCAATAAATCATTATGATATATCTTTTTGAACTGAGTAGATAATAGTTAATTTTTATTTTATCAGAATAAATTGAGAGCAACAGATATTCGTAATTTCCTTATATACGCGCGAGAAACTGTATTTAATATTTAAGTTTTAATTTCACGAAGCTAATTAGGATATTTTCTCGTACAACTTTAATTGATTGTTTTTAAATTACCTTTAACGAAAATGACAAATCTATCGAAACTTCTAAATTAGAAGTTAAAAATAGAAGAATCTGTGAATAAATAAGATATAAAAGAAAATATTTCTCAAGATTCCAAGCGTCGAAATTCCTAATTTTAATAACATTATGTGAGTAAAGGCTTATTTTATATGTCACGAGTGGTTTTAGTTCTGTACGGAATGTTGAACTGTTGGTCTAGAGGGAGAGCAGCAGTACATACCTTTTCAAAGAGTGGATGGCATTTTTTTGCAGCAACGATGCACCACCCAAGAGCTCTCTGAACACCCACCTCTGTCTGGGCCTCTGTTAGTAAATGAACAGTTACGTTGTTTGAATATACTATTTAATCGCTGTAAAACCAGTTACAATATAGATTTCCGTGTGATTTTAAGGCTGTTCTACCTCCACGTTGATATCTCCATTGGATTGATTGTTCTCCAGAATACTCTATCGATTAAGTGCTGTAATGATCCTGATTTAACAGAGACAGTTTTGTAGCAAGTTTGTAACCTTACAAAGTTTAGATAGGGAAAGAAAATTGTGTGTTCCAGTTACAACGTTTGCCGTCATTGTTGTGTTTGTTTTATCCCCCTACAGGTGTAGATAAATATTATAAAGAATTAATCTATTCCTCCCCCCTTCTTTTCTTTTCGAACAAACATAAACTGAAGCTACCAAGTACCCTTTATTACTTACACAATACTTTTATTCATTAACACATCATATTGTCTTAAGCCTACTTCTAAGTGTGTCACTGTATTTCCTCAAGATTACATAACCTGGATCCCAGTAATACACACATCAAGCTGTCATATAACTCGATCTTTAGTCGTAAACATGTTATCCTTAATTAACTCACATTAGAGAATGTCGAAAAGCTCTAAGGGGTCGTGTAGTTGTTTTAGTTTATTTCTACAGGGTGGCCCGTAAGTACTTACCCATCCATATATCTTATCTATCCAGTGTATCTGTGTGCTATCCCTCGTTCTCGCTGCATAATATCATGCGACGCCATGTTCTGTGAGACATTTTCAAGTGTAAATGGGCTTAAATCGGCCATATTTCTCTGACAAAAAAAAGAAAAAAATTATAACACATGCGTAATTGAATATAGCATGATAACATATAGATGGGTAAGGACTTACGGGCCATCCTGTATTTAAGCTCCAGTTATACACCACTTCTGTTTACAAGTAAATATATATCGCTCACATCATAATTATAATAATTTACCTCAATAATTTAGCAAATGGACATTCAGTTCATACTGAAATCAGAATGATAAACGTGTACACTTGTATTATTGGTTCCAATGACAAAGAGAGTTAATTTTTCTCTGGTATTCCTATCTGCAAACACGTCATTTTGAAGTTTTAAGGTTAGTCGCGACAAGTTTCCTTTGTTAGAGTCGCTTGAGATAGAGAAGAACGTTTGTATCTCAAGTGAACAATGCAGCCATACAAAGATAGAGCTTAACAATCAATGTCCTCCGACTTGTTCGAACTCGGCACTTTCCGTAAACTTCTCTTACCACACCAGTTTGTTTTGCTTTCTTTATTTCGCGCAAAACTACACGAGGGCTATCAGCGCTAGCCGTCCCTAATTTAGCAATGTAAGACCAGAGGGAAGGCAGCAAGTCATCACCACCCACCGCCAGCTTTCGGGTTATTCTTTTGCCAACGAATAGTGGGATTGACTGTCACATTATAACGTCCCCACGGGACCCTCAAAGTACGAGTCGAGTGCCTTAACCACCTGACTATGCCGGGCCTATCACACCAGACAGTTGCTATTTTAAACACAGGATTCTTAACAAACTCGTTATGGATTTGAAACAGAACCTGTGTATTAACAGAATTTTGGATATTTTAGTCCAAAGAATGTTATTCCCCATTTTATTACAATTAAATAAGCCATTGATATGCAAATAATTTTCCAACAGACATACAGCCGCATGTAATTAGGTGTCTTAGATATAATATCCGTGTACAAGTTTTTTGTATAAAATGAAACAAATGTACACTATGGGTTGTATATGTGATGTGTCCAGAAACAACTGGTGGTATCGAAAGCCGATATTCAGTGTAACAAGCTCATTTGTTGCTAAACTACCATCAGGGATAGGCTAAGATTAGGGATTGTTTGTGTGTTTTTTTCAATTTCGCGCAAAGCTACACGAGGAATATCTGTGCTAGCTATCCCTAATTTAGCAGTGTAGGGCTAAAGGTAAGGCAGCTAGTCTCTTTTACCAACTAACAGAGATTGTCCGTAATATTATAACGTTCCCACGGCTGAAAGGGCGAACATCTTTGGTGAAATTGGGATTTAAACCCGCGACCCTCAGATTAAGAATCAAACGTCCTAACCACCTGGCCATGCCGGTCTCTGAGATGAGGGAAACGTTTGCAGCTTTGTTTTATCTATAACGTGTCCACAGGATATCATCCTTTATTTAATGACTATATATTTTTAATACGATGTAACTGTGCTGTAACAGTGTGGATTTCAGAAAACTGTTAAATAACACATTATTACTTTTATATAACTTGTGATGTATAGTTTCAAATATTTGTTTTCATGCTGATAACATTTGAATAAATACATATTAATTAGAACTGCGCAAGTGAAAATGTGCCTTCCAATCTGTACAGATGCAGGTGTATTACTCAATATGGGGCACAGTTGTTTCTGCTGAACCACATGCAAGAACTGGAAACTGGTACATAGATGTATATGAAAACTTACAACAGGTGCAGAGTGTTACCGACCTGAGAAAGTGGTCGACAGCGTGATTGCGAGAGGGCGCATTTCTTAGAGATACAAGATATGCTCAAACGATTTTGTGAGTTACTTGTTTCACTTCTAATCGGTACATTTCACTAAATCATGACATGGTACGATCACAGTTCCGCTTTCAACAAACTGCTATTAAGAACAAAGAAATAATGGGAGAGAGCTTCGAAAAATAAATGTATGTCTGGATGTAATCTAAACTGCTGTTTTAAATTTTTTTTACACCTTTATGAAATAAGATATTGGATTATTGCTTTTTGAACATACAGAACTGGACTTAACCGCATATTAAGCTTGTTCGAAATGCACGTGCATGTTTTATTCAGTTATTAATAAGAGCTGCAAAGACGAGCAGGTAAAGGTCGAGCAAGTTCAAACCATGAGAATAAGTACATTACTTGTAACATTTAAGGGTTAAGACTGCGCTAAAGCTAGACAACAACGTTATGAATGTTTAGTAAACTATTATCACACCGTGTAACCAATACCAGTAATATTAACTTCACACATTTCGTTAAAGCCAAACAGCGTTATGAGTCTTTATAACTCATAGCTACATCACCTACATTAAGATGTAACTAGTTATATTAACTACCCGATTTCGTTGATACGATACCATACAAATCAGTCGCGCCATCTAACTACTACCTGTTATATTAACTCCACTTATAATGTCACGGTGAAAACGAATTGTAAACGTATCTAAATAATCCACAAAAACTTTGTTAAATTAACACATAGGGATTCAGTTTCATTTATGACTTGTGGGATTATTTGCAAACAGACAAGTTACGGAACAATCTATATTTGAGGGTGCTACAACTATTTATAAGAACACTGAAGGGAAAAAAGCCAATTATTCCACATTACATTTGGGCCCGGAATGGCCAAGCTTGTTAAGGCATTCGACTCGTAATCCGAGGAGCGCGGGTTCGAATCCCGGTCGCACCAAACATGCTCGCCCTTTTAGCTGTTGGGGCGTCATAACGTTACGGTCAATCCCATTATTCGTTGGTAAAGAGTTGCCCAAGAGTTGGCGGTGGTTGGTGATGACTACCTGCCTTCCCTCTAGTCTTACACTGCTAAATTAGGGACGGCTAGCGCAGAATGCCCTCGTGTAGCTTTGTGCGAAATTCAAAACAAACAAACAATCCACATTACAATACTTACAACGTCTCTTGATGCTGGAATTACCTTACGTTTCTAAGACTAACAATCAAGACATCATAGTAAACTATATAATTCTGGCAGAATTTAGTTATTGTTAAAACTTTCTTTGTTAACCTGAAGATGACCGAAGAAGGTCGAAAGGTTTTTCTGCACTTTATTTTAATTAAAGTTTTTAATACCCAGCTGTCTTTTAATTAAGAGTACAGATACTGAAAACATTTATTCAAATTACAGAAATCTACTAATTGTAAAAACTTGCAATATTATATCATATTTATCTGATAACTATTTTAATAACACTTTTCTTTACAGATTTTTCCTGTAATATAGTGTATGAGAGTTCTTACTTTCCTTTTTTTGAGACCCCGCATTTCATAGTACACGAAGTTTAAAGTTGCGAACCTGACTCTCAAGGGTCGCTTGTTGTTTTATTTGTTTTTTCAATTTCGCGCAAAGCTACACGAGGGCTATCTGCGCTAGCCGGCCTAATTTAGCAGTGTAATACTAGAGGGAAGACAGCTAATCATCACCACCCACCGCCAAATCTTGGGCTACTCTTTTACCAACGAATAGTGTGATTGACCGTCACATTATGACGCCTCCACGGCTTAAAGGACAAACGTGTTTGGTGTGACCGGGATTCGAAACTGCGTCCCTCAGATTACGAATCGAACGCCTTAACCAACCTGGCCATGCCGGTCCTCTCAAGGGTCGCACAAAACGATCAAATACCGATAAAGTTCAGTCGAACTGATAATGCATGTAATATTACACTAGGATAGGACTTGTTATATTTTAAATACGTCCTCTGGTAGGCCCGCGATAAGTTTTCTTGAACATCCGAGGTACAATTCTCTGCGGTGGGCAAAGCACAGATAGCCTATTGTGTAACCTAGCGTTGTAACAAAAAACACAGTAATAAATCCACAACAAAACTAACCACATTCAGTTTTACTGGCTCTGTGAGTTTCGAATGAGTAGAACATTTCAACTTCATTACATTTATTGTTGTTCAAAATCTTTCACGCTGCATACTAGAACTCATAACGCTGTTTACATGTTACAACTAACGGATAATGTCTCGTAGTTTTAAACATCATAATATCAGTTCCACGTAATAAATGTGGTGGAGCTATCGGGGTTGGCAGTCTTTTGTAAGTCCTGTGTTTAAGACTTGTTAAGACTCAGTAATTGCAGCCGAGTGCTACACGTGCTTTTGGCGGTAATAAGTAGTAAATGCTATAATCTATGTAAGATACCAAAGTAATAGAACATTATGGTTATGCTATGCTGCTAAATATATTCGGTATATATTGGAGTGTTATAAGTTTAATAACAATTTAAATAAGAAGGAATCGTTGATTCGTATGTAGCTTTCGTTTACTTTCATAGCATCGTGTTTCATTAAGTTCAGAGATAAAAATCAAATGTTATTACGAACTTAAAATTTATTGTTCAAGAAAACATGATACGAAATGTCATCTCATTAAACAGTAACAAGAATTTCTTGTTCTCGTATTATTGTGTTTTCTGAACTATGACGTTTCTGCGCAGACGACAATATTTCTGAATGATTTATAGCACCAACGACTGCTACACTGAGAGATGTCTCTAATGCTTATTGATTAAGCTAATGGGTAAATTAGTGAAAGATCCCTACATCAAGAATTATAAAGCGACTCAAAGATTTATTAATGATTCCTTCGCTAGGAGACAAGGCAGCAAGGGGCCTCCTTTCCCTTCCCTTGGTTTCGGGGGAGGGTCTCGTATCACACGTTCCCGTGCCCAGAGGGAATAAGGCAAGGCCAATGCCAGTCTCGATAGAGGTTTAACATTACAACCAGAATCTTGTGAAGAAAGAAAAAAAAATTCCAAGATTGTTGAGTAAATTTTTCCTTTTGAAGAATTTGTTGAAAAAAAATACAGAATGACAAAAACAGAACAGTATTTATGGGTGTTAAATAGTTGTGAACACATATCCTATAGTACATGAACAGGGTAGAAAAACAGACATGTCCTATATAGAAGATATTTAATGCACTAGTAGGTACACCTCATTAATGTATATAATACTAGCTTTATAATGTAAATCATTTTATCGTAACTTAATAAATTTTGTATGACACGAAACAAGGTAATGACAACTGTGTTGCAGGCTATTAATTTGAAGTATACCCACGTAAGTCTTGGAGAGTTAGGACAGCATAATCCACCAAGTCTCGAGCAATACATTAAAACAGCATTATCCTGTAACTCTTGAATGGTACATTTAAACAGTGCAACCCGTAAGTGTTTATTATTTATTACTAACTGCACGTGTAGTGTACGCGAGGGCTATGGAATGCAATAAATCTATAGTATAACTATAAGACAAATGGTTACATATGAATATTGTTGAAAATAGCAAACTACTTATTTGGTAATTAATTCTTTGTTGTGGTCACATTCGTACGAGAGTAAAGTTTGTTACTCGACGAGTAACTTTGAATCAGTATAAAAATATTTATGAAATACATTTTGTTTAATGGAAAAAAATACAATTAAAATATTTAAATAATGAATTTTATCTACATACATGTAATATATAACTCATACACAGACACACACACACACACATATATATATGAATTTTAAGAACTAAATTTGATTGGAAGAATATTTCCAATACATATCGATATTCCGTTGTGATATTTCCTTATTTCGTATTCGTTTCTCTTTATCACATCATAAAACCTCTTAGTTGTATAAGTGAATTGAACACATCATTATGGTTTATATACCCTGCTGGCCAAAATCTTAAGGCCAATGAACATAAAGAAAAAATATGCATTTTGTGTTGTTAGACTGAACCAGTTATTTGAGTAGAGATTTGAAAGATGAAAATAAGAAAAGAGAAAATAAAAATAAAAACCTTTTTTAGCATTTAATGGAGAAAATGTGAACAGTATGAAATTAGCCTAAATACTACTAGCTGGTCAAAAGTTTAAGACCATACTGAAACGATGCGTTAATCGGTAGACACGTAACGAAATTTAGTCATTTGTGTTCAAGCATTAGCGTTGTTAACACCTCCCATTGACATCTCCTGTGTTACATTGGGTAAAACATGGCAAAGGCTAAAAAATTGACAGAGTTTGAACGTGGCAGAATTGTCGAGCTGCAAAGGCAAGGTCTCTCTCAACGTGCCATCGCTGGTGAGATTAGACGTAGTAAAACTGCTGTTGCAAATTTCTTAAAAGCCCTGAGGGATGCGGAACGAGAATTTCAAGTGGTCGGCCCAAGAAAATTTTGTCGGTGTTGAGCCGGAGGATTCGACAGGCTGTCCGGCAGGACACCAATCGATCGTCAAACCAGATTAAGGCCTTTATGGACGCAGAATGCAGCTCAAGAACAATAAGACGGCATCTACGAGAGAAAGGCTTTAAAAACCGTAAACTTCTTCAAAGGTTACGCCTCTTTCCACACCACGAAACAGCTCGATTAAACTTTGCTAAGAAGCACCAAACATGGGACGTAGAAAAGTAGAAGATGGTTTTGTTCTCTGATGAGAAAAAAATCTGGATGGTTCAGATGGCTTCCAACGTTACTGGCCCGATAAGGATATCCCACCGCAGATATTTTCTACACGACACAGTGGAGGAGGTTCCATCATGATCTGGGGTGCTTTCTCCTTCCATGGAACAATGGAGCTTCAGGTTATACAGGGGCGTCAAACAGCAGCTGGCTACATTGGCATCCTTATTGACTGAAGGCCCTCGCTTGTGTGGAAATGACTGGATCTATCAGCAGGACAACGCTGCAATCCACAATGTCCGCAGGACAAAGGACCTTTTCATGGCGAATAACGTGATTCTTTTGGACCATCCAATGCATTCACCTGAACTGAACCCCATTGAAAATGTTTGGGGGTGGATGGCAAGGGAAGTCTATAGAAATGGACGTCAATTCCAAGCAGTGCATGATCTTCGTGAAGCCATCTTCACCACTAGGAATAACATTCCAGCCAGCCTTCTGCAAACGCTTATATCGACCATGTCAAAGCGAATGTTTGCAATTAATCTCAATGACGGCCGTGCAACTCACTGCCGAGACCTCTTGTTCGGCATTTCGCACCATGTTTAGAACTTCTTTTTGGTATGGTCTTAAACTTTTGACCAGCTAGTATTTAGGCTAATTTCATAGTGTTCACATTTTTCCTATTAAATGCAAAAAACGTTTTTACTTTTATTTTCCCTTTTCTTATTTTTATCTTTCAAAGCTCTACTCAAATAAGTGGTTGAGTCTAAGAACGCAAAATGCATGTTTTTTTTCTTTATATTCATTGGCCTTAAGATTTTGGCCAGCAGTGTATATGTATAGGTCAATGAGATGTGTAGGCCCGGCATGGTCAGGTGGGTTAAGGCGTTCGTCTCGTAATCTGAGAGTCGCGGGTTCGAATCCTTTCGTTGGTAAAAGAGTAGCCCAAGAGTTGGTGGTGGGTAGTGATAACTAGCTACCTTCCCTGTAGTCTTACACTGCTAAATTAGCTTTGCGCGAAATTAATAAAAAAGGGATCCGCATTTCTTTGTAATAATGGAGTAGTAATGAGTATTGGTGTAGCTGCCACAGCCTTCCCCGGGGAAGGGCATATGTGAAGCCCATTTGGGAAAATTTGAAGACTTTTGCTATATTAAAATGCATAGCAAGCGATTTAATGAACTATTCAGGAAAACACGTGCAATTTACAGCCAGTTCACTGTGAAGTCTCTTGTGGATGTATCTAGTATTTCATCTTTGACTGTCAAATGAGAAATCGATATAGCAAACCAACTGCTCAACCCTCAACAGTCTTAAAAGAAGGAGCTACTTTAGTATATTAATTTTATTTTGTGTCACAAATTCGAGGGCGCCACTAAGTGCTCAGCCTTGTATTGTTTGTTTATTGCAAGGTCACTCCCTATTTTAACATGTTTATATTAATGTTTTTCATTAAAACTTTACTTTCAGGCAAAAGCTTCTCAGATATAAATGAAAATATGTTTTAGTCATAATTAGTTCACTGTACTTTTAACAATTCAGTAGAAGTTTAAGCTTTCTAATTTTAGAATGATTGCCGAGTTTAAAATAACGTTTCTTTTTAAAAATTTCCATACTTTATTTCGTTAATAGTTAATAATGTTGATTATAAACATTTGATTCACGTATAAGTACATGCTTATAAAAGTAGAAAATCTGAATATTAAGTAGCAGAGTATAGCAATATTTAGAAATAAAACACGAGTAATATATAATATATCCATTTTAAAACTACCCAAGTTTTAAGACATTGTCACGTACGTAAATGAAATAATCTGTTTTTAAAGACTAGCACACGTTAGAAGTGCATTATGTTTAATAACTTCCAGTTTTTGTTCCTCACTTTTGCGCTGCGTATATCCCAAGTTAAAAATACATTAGCAGTGCCTAACATCAATATAATCCATCAAGAAAACCACATTAGCACACAATCAATCAAACCATATCCATATAATCCATCAAGAAAACCACATCCATTACACATCAATGCTGAGGACCACATCCATAACACATAATCAATCGTGAGGACCACATCCATAATACTAATAATTAAACCACTAATGTTTCCTTCATGCCATACAAATCACTAACAACTTCTAAATATATATATATATTAGACTTTGTATTACAGAGATGTTTTATAAAGGTAAATTTATCTGACAGTAAAACAGTTGTTTTTTATAATATAATCGAAAAATGTTTGTAAAATGTACGGTTTTTCCCCATAGTTCTTGAACAACGAACCCACTTATGTATTTTCTTTTAGGTATACTAACGGCAACATTGCTTACATTTCCCACTGAAATATTCTTGTTATGTACTGAGAAATCTATGTTTTAAATTGCCATAAGAACTACTGCTAGCATATCTGTCTTTTTTTTTTGTGACAATTCAGGAAGTTGACACATTTGTCAATATTCTATTTTCATCCGTAAAAACAGCTAGAATTTTTTAAGATGTCACTGCTGCACCCTACATGCAGTGCTTTGTCTAAACGGTTCCACACTTACATAATCACTAAAAGCAACGGAACAATGTTATTACTGAAAATACATTTTCATGGCAATCATTTTACGTTAGCATGTCAACAAATACTTAATACCATTTTCTTAAAGAGGTATTCCCGAGCACTCAGCAAAGCAGATATAGGTTTTACCGAAATACGAGTGTGGTTTTACACCTAGAAGCTGTACATTTTTAAACAATTCAAGACTCCAGCAAACGGCAACCGTGTTTTTAGCAACAAGAAATAACCGACCTGTTACTCATTTGTCCAGCATTTGTTTTACTAGAATTAAGGCTTTGAAACCATTTAACGTTTCGATGAATTGTGCTATAATCTATAGCCACTGCACCCAAAGGTGCATGCGTCATAATTTCAGCTAATCCGAGAAGATCGATATTTATGCACATTTTGAGAACTTCTAAGCTGTATATGTCTCAAATACAGTTTAGGTCACACACGAATAGACGCAAGAAGCTTCAGTTAGCTTCTATTTTGTTACAATTTTTTGAAAGGCAAGAAATCATTATTGTTTCTTGTATTTTTAATAACATGAGAGAGTCGGCATGGCCAGCTGGTTAAGGCACTCGACTCGTAATCCGAGGGTCGCGGGTTCGAATCCCAGTCACACTAAACATGCTCGCCCTTTCAGCCGTAAGTGCGTTATAATGTTATGGTCAATTCCACTATTCGTTGGTAGCCTAACAGTTGGCGGTGGGCGGTGAAGAATAGCTAGCAGCCTACCCTCTAGTCTTAGACTGTTATATTAGGAACAGCTAGCGCAGATAGCCCTCGTGTAGCTTTGCGCGAATTTTAAAAAACAAACAAACAGTAAGATGAAAAGGACGTTACATAAAACATCTTCTGTTTGTATTTACTTTGGTATAAGGTTTCATAATTACATTCATAAACTGGATTAAAGAGCAGTGGCAGACCTTTCATCATAGGGCTTTCACAACCTCCTTGCCCAGCCTTAAATACTAGTGCATTAGCTTCCTCAGCCAATACTTGTAATATAAATGTATATATTTAAAAACAGTTCGTTTTAGTTTTACTGTAATAATAACATTGATCATCAAAATCAATGCAATGATTTGCTTTTTTCTTTTCCTCTCTTTTCTACTACACTTGCTGTAATCTTACCGTCTGAACGCTGTACTATCAGTGATATGATAGGGATTGGTTTAAGATACATACAACGTCATATAGCATTAGGAACTAATAAGTTTATTTTAGCCTAATCCATAAACATTTTCTTCTCAAAGTACTCTTGACACAGTCAGTAGTTTTTCTGCACTTCTTAAGCTCTTTTATTCCAAGTATTTTCAAATCTAGCTCGATTTTTTTATTCATTTTGCAACCTATAAAACAATAATATATCTTTTACGTAACATGTTTTGTGAAAGAACTGTTAAGTCAGGGCTAAATTAAGCTTGATTAATATGCAGAAGAATAAGAGAAATAGTCCACGATTTAACACAGATTATATACTTCTATCGAGTCAAAGAGTCAGATCTACTTACATTTCTAGATATGCGGGAATTTGAAAGAGAAATGTATTCCTTGTTTTCTACACAATCATTTTAATCACTTGGAATAACGTTCCAGTTTTCTCTGTAGGCTGCCATTTTGAAAGGTTGTCAAGTGCAATGTATAATGTCAGCCACCGGAGGGCAGCACATGCGGCATAATATCATGAGCAAAAGTAGTAACACCCCCCTATTAATACTCCTTTATCTAATTGCTATTCACAATACCGAATAAAACTAATAATTTTGCAGTTTATGCTCGAAGCTTGGTTAACCTTGTTTAATCTATATGTATTAAATATACATTTGTTGAGTCAACGTTTTGTCAATCCTCAAGTGCTCGGACGATTTGAAACTTTTGGTTTGGACGTACTATGTTACTGATTCTGGTGCTATTTATCTTTATCAAATGATCCAACTGTCCGAAAACTTTTAGCTGTATGTTTATATAAATAACAGACGGTTATTAAACAGTTTTAAACTTGAAATTTTCATATTTTGTTATGAGAAAGTACTGAAAAAAAAACTCGAGAAAATCTTACAAAATGTAATATCCTGTCTGGAGTGAAGTAATTACTAAAGTATTTCTTGTTTTACTTCCAAACAGCATCAGCTATCGCACTATTAGGACCTTCTTTCAGTGATGAGATAAAATAACATTTGAAAGAAAAACGTATTCATTATTCCTATATTCAATAATTTCATAAAGTATGTGATATATTTAATCCTCTCAAATAACATGTAGGCATATAATTTCAGTCTTATTTAAAATAAAATCCTTAGTAGCGGTTTGTTTGTTGTTGTTTTTTAATTTCGCGCAAAGCTACACGAGGGCTATCTGTGTTAACCGTCCCTAAGTTAGTAGTGTAAAACTAGATGAAAGGCAGCTAGTCAGCACCACCCACGCCTGGGCTCCTATTAATGGACTGTGTGATTTGGTTACTTTGTAGTTTGGAGTCTCGCGCCTCCTAAAACCGTCAGTATTTTTTATTTTAGGATAATAGCAATAAGAATATGTTGGCTATCTTTGAACTGGATAATAATTTAGGCAAATCAACGGGACAAAACCTCAATAAAATCGTGTTTTGAACCGACGACACAAAAAAAATTGTAGTGAAAAATATTATAACATTAATAACTTGTCTTCTCTCTAAACTTATTGCTTTATTTTATCAGTAGTACATTTATATCCAGGTATTGCTTGCATTGTTGCGTAATTTAGGTCATTATTATCTTGTTGGTCTGCTTGGAAATCTCACTCAAGTGAAACCTGTTGGATATATTTTTTTTATCTTTCAACTCAACAAAAACTACCATGCATCTCTACGCTTAAAAATCGTGCTAATCTGTGAAGAATTCGTGAGGTTACTAACCTGCCGAAACTTAGTGCTTAGAATTTCGTCCAAGAAGAGATTGGAGATAAAAAGTGCCCTCTGATGAGGAGAGCGGGAGAAAATATGACCGAGTTCACACGTGATGATTTTTATCTGATACCCCTTGAAAGCCAGGTTAAGCTTACATATATGTTGTTTGTTTATTGTTTATAGTTGGGGTCCTTGGCACGTGCGCTAGACTGGTTTACAGCTATATACCAATTTTTTCAATGACTCTTCCAATCATATAAGATTTATAAACGCGATTTCATTCCACCTAATAGGTTGGCTGCCAAGGAGAGTGCTACGCCCCCCTCTTTTTGTCCAGGTAACGTGGTGAGATGGAAGTGATTATTATTCGTAATGAATGCTAAGGAGACGATATCGTATAAGACTATAAGTGTCTTGATCTATATAAATAAAGGGAAAACTATTAGGAGTTTCCTAGTGTCACTAATTCCCTGAAATAATTCTTTTTTCCTTCCTCTAGTTTGTGAAAATGATTACATGAAAAGAAATCTTGTACTTCCTTAAAGTGTGTTTTTTTTTATAACAAAGCCACATCGGGCTAGTTGTTGTGTCCATAGACGGGAATCGAACCGCTGATCTTAGCGTTGTAAACCCGTAAACTTACCTTTGTCCCAACGAGAACTTCTTTAAAACTGCTCTAAGAATCGGTTATTAAGTAACCTTTAACCATTCATTTTCTTTGTTTAATATATTTATAAATATTAAGATATTCTAAACGAAAAACTTTGCCATAGATGGCTTAACTAATGCTAGAGAGATAAAAATTATAACAAGTAATATATGAATGGATTAATGAGATTCCCACTGTCCCTATCTACTATCTAGCGAAACCACAGCCAAGGGAACGGGCTTGGAGAAACAAGATCTATAGAAATTTAATTTCTTTATTGTGCTGTTCAAATAAGTAATTTATGCAGAAAAATCCGTATCTTATAGTAATGTTTAATTCACAAAATCATTACTTTTTTTATACTGTGTATACAGTAGAGAGGGGCCATTGTAGGGCTTTAGTTTTATACTTCAAGCAAAGGCGTCGCTAGGCACTGTTTGACAGTACTCCGAATCTCGGATGGCGGCTTGAAAATTCAGAACAGAAACCTATGATAGATATCATATTGGAATGCTGAAAACGGACTCGGTCCTAGAATCTTTTAAGCATCCAGCGATCCCCGACTTCAATAATAAAAATTGAGAGGTTAACAAGAGCGGTGTAATCCTTTCGAATATTATGAATGGTCAACACTGCAAAATTTCGATATTATGCCTACTCGAGTGTGTCTTGAAATGCAATTATTAGTGACAATTTCCGAGTGAGAATAAAGAAGAATGCATAATGATATATCCGTTATATTCGGTACTGTCGAGACCTTTCACCCAGTACCAGCCAGGGCTATTCAGGTCATCTGAGTTACGTACGACACACAGTAGTGGTTGAGTAGTTAACTTACTGCACCACCTCGTGTCTATGTCTAATTTGTAACTCTCTGATCATTAACTTGACAGTTGTTGAACACTTAACCAGCTCTTCATATTCCCACGAATCGGCCAGTTTCTTTATTCAATATTTAATCAAGTTAACCACTCGGTGACCTATATATCTTATCATACCAAAACATTTTAAATATCTTATCACACCAAAACATTTTAAGAAGTTATTTGAAAAAGTCGCTACGGTATCAATAATTACACGGAATGCTAAAAACTACGTACGGTACCTATTGTCAAAACTGGTACCAATTACTTTAAAACAGGAATGTATTTTTATTATCGTAGTCACGTGATGATAATGTGATTTTCTGCACAACGAATCCACTTGTCTTTTCTCATAATAGCAAGAAAACATAAAAGTTTAATCGGAAAGGTAAATATGCATATATGTATATATAGCCACGGAAATTATAGATTTACAGTCGTTCAGATTACTGCACGGTTTACCAATTACACGTTTATTACCTTATAGATGGAAGACAGATAACAATATGATTATTCGTTACTTGTGTTTGGCAGAAGATTACAGAACCACAGGTTGTCAGGAGATTTATCTTTCTTTGTGGCTGTTACAAGCGAATACAAATAAAGTCACTGAAATTAAGAGTGTTTCTTCTTGGGAAAGGATGTGATGTTATAATAATACTTGTCCTTCACTCATTCAGTGCTAATGTTTGTGATTGAAGCAAGTAGGGGCGGCACGTTTTGTTGACACAAGATATCACTACGTTCTTTATGAATCAAAGCGTGTTGGTATTTTGGTTGAATCAAGGAGTAGTGGTGTATCTTGATGGGACATGGTGTGATGACAATGTTCATTGAATTAAATATCAGTGGTGTTTCTTGTTGAGACATGGTGTGATGATGGTGTTCTCTGAACCAAATAACATTGTTGTTTCTTGTTAGGACATCATGTGATGAGGATGTTCTATTAATGAAGGAGTAGTGGTGCTTATAATCGGAGCTAAAAGTTGTGGTGTTTCCGGATGTGACAGGGAGTGGAAATTCATTTTACTTCGCGGAGTAAAAACAATTCAGCATTGTTTCAAATAAGGATTGGCTATTATATTATTATGTACAAATTATGAAGGATATCTTGTTAGTCGAAGAACAAAGAAAGATCGGATGGCAGCTGGCTTGGAATTCCGAGAACCCTGAGTAATTGTATGTTAGCAGGTTGAGTCTGCTGAGAAACATCGCGTATTGCTTACTTAGCCCAAAGGATTAGGAGACAGCATCAAAGCAAATTTCACATCATTGTTGAGCAGTATACAAAATACATAACGATTTCTCAATTGATGTCGTGGAAAATACAACTTTTCCATGAAAACGTGTTGAAACACTTGCTTGAGAAGATGTCTAACAAGTACCCGTATTTAAAACGAGTTTGTTTCAGATTTTTATCTTTTGCATGTTACACGAAAGTTTTTAAAATTAAACTGTTTTATCTCAAAGTGTTTAACGTGTTAAATGTGTCACTTAATGATATAATTTTAATATATTCTGATCCTCCCTGACAAAAAGCAATGCGGCTGAAACCTTTGAACCCTGAAGAATTTAAACTACTATTGTGTTAAAGGTCAATTGAAACTGTGCGAAATAACTGAAACTACATCAATTTATCTGAGTTAGTGCTTGTTGAACCATTAGAAAAACAAGGGGTAATTATGAAATTGTGAAAGCTGCGCGAGTGTTATCAAGAATTTAATGAAAAAGTGCAATTAAATATTAACTGTTCCTGGATCAGGCGATCCATCCTAAGTTTTCATTATATTATACTTCGAATTAAAAATTTGGGCCGAATTCTAAGAACCCGTGAATGAAAGCAAATCAGATTAAAATGTGTTATAATATGTCATCTACACTACATTTGCTATATCCAGTACTTGGAGGCCTTTCGCCAATATCAGGGCTTATCGGTCAGGTTTTTTGCTAACTGTGGCTTTTCGTCAATATTAATATTATTAAACTCATAAGCTTGGGTAACGTATTATGAATGAAAGCTACAGGGCACCATCTGAAACTGATGAGAAAAATTACATTGAAATGAATAATTCAGCTGCTGTTAGTGGTGTTATAATTAAGGAAATTTTAATTTCAGGCACATATATTGGTAAATGTTTAAACCATGAGGAAGACAGGTTTCTAGAAACTGTTATAGATGGTTTTCTTAAATAATTAGTTAAGGAACCAATCAGGAACAACAAATATCAGTTGAAATTTATTGTTAACTTCTAATACAGAAATGGTTGACGGGTGGAAAGTGGGGAACTACAGGGTGGCCCGTAAGTCCCTACCCATCCATATATCTTATGTATCCAGTGTATCTGTGTGCTGTCCCTAATTCTCGCTGCATAATATTATGCAACGCCATGTTCTGTGAGACATTTTTCTCAACAAAGCAGGGGTTATTGTTCCAAATGTCGCGGAAACAGCTGCCTTCAACTCATCATTAGTATTATAACATTGTTTAGAGACAACATATTAGATGGGTAAGGATTTACGGGCCACCCTGTATTTTGTGCAAGTGAGCATTTCTCAATTAGATTTGAATAAGCGAATGGTAATTATTATCAATTATAAGCCATCTACAAATCAGATTTTTAGACAAGAATTTAATAATGCATCATTTCATTTATTCGAACTCTATTTGTTTGTTATTATAATTATTAATGTATTCGAATTAACTTTAGTATTAATCACAAGAATCAGCAAGCAAGTGTTTTTGTGTATGCTGAATTTCATGTTGGTTTTTCCAATTACGTTTTTAAAGACCAAGCCATGAAATGACGTAGTAAGCCTCAGGAAATTTACATTGTGTGATATGATTCGATACTGGCTAAGTAGAATCATCGCCGTGACGTGATTAAACTTTGGGATGGAACTATATAACTTAATGGACTTCCTAAAGATAATTAGTAGTTTTAAGTGTTATGATTGACGTGAAGGTTTTTCGTTTCTCTCATTTTGTTCACGAGCAGCAAACTTGAGGAGATAAATCCAGATAAATCGCACGATTTTATAAACTTGAGAAAGAATATCATCCCCACCACTCCTGTATACATCGGAGTTTTGGGTGTTCTTGAATATTTATTTTTTAATATTGGATATACGGCAGCTGTGATATTAAAAAACGGAGAAATATATCTAACTTTACATCTTCTTAAAAACGCACATCTCAAGACAAAATAACAAAAGGAGATATAACTGTGGTGGTGTGATTTTCTTATGGCAAAATTATATTGGGCTATCTGCTGTGTCTACTGAAGGGAATCGAACCGCTGATTTTAGCATTGAAATCCGTAACTAAATCAAGGGAAAGGTAAAAGATGGATAAATGGAAGCATTTGCGAATTAAGTTTTGAATTATAGTGAATTTCGATACGATTCTTACTTCGGAGAATACGCACCTATTAAAACTTGGCTGCTACAATATAGTAATTCATCGACTAACCCTAATAATAATGCACGCAAATCATTCAATTCCATTTGGATTTGGGAATGAATTAATTCACCTTTTACACAAAATATATCAATCTTTACTAAAAACTGGACTCAGGAACTGGAATGGATTTATTTATTTATTATATAAAATATGTTCGTTTTTCACCGAAAACTGGATCCGGATTCGAGTATGAATTTCGCTGCCTTTTTCACATAATACATCCGTCTCTTACGAAAAAAGTTTATACGGATTCAGGAATGGATTGCGATTCCAAATGGCGCGGACCTTTGTGCGTCAGTTTTCCATTCGATTATTACAACTTGATTTTTAATGAAATAAAACTAATCTATTAACATTATAGTAGTTTCTGGTTCTTTTAACACTATAGTAGTTTCTGATTCTTTTCTGTCTTGTTAGTTTTGAACCTTTACGTTCTTCATCTTCAATTAAATTAAATAACTTCGAATTTTCCTATGTTTAGTTTTAAACATTTTCGTTTATTGAATTTTTTTTCACTACGTAATACCAGCAGCTATTCATTCCCGAAGGCGGGTTCGAATCCCGTCGCACCAAACATGCCCGCCCTTTCAGTCGTGGGAGCGTTATAATGTGACGGTCAATCCCACTATTCGTTGGTAAAAGAGTAGCCCAAGAGTTGGCGGTGGATGGTGATGATTAGTTGGATTCCCTCTAGTCTTACACTGCTAAATTAGGGATGGCTAGCGCAGATAGCCTTTGTGTAGCTTTACGCGAAATTTAAAAACAAACAAACAAACCATTCCCGAATCCGAATCTTTTATGTGAAGTCAATACTATATTCACACCCATCGAATCGGGTTCTTTGCTAACTGCTACTTTTGGACAATAATATCACACATCTAAGCTTGTAGTTAATTGATTATGAATGAAAGCTAATAAATATTAGGGCAAGGAAATGTTATAGACCACCAGCTAAAACTGATGAGAAACATTATAGTGAGACAAAGAACTCAGCTGTTAGTGAAGTGATAATTGTCAGTTGGTTAGGGCGCTTGCCCTTTCAGCCGTGGGAGCGTTATAATGTGACAGTCAATTCGACTATTCATAGGTAAAAGAGTAGCCCAAGAGTTGGCGATGGGTGGGGATGACTAGCTGCCTTCCCTCTAGCCTTACACTACTAAATTGGGACGACTAGCGTAGATAGCCCTCGTGTAGCTTTGCGCGAAATTCAAAAGTGAATAAACATTAATTAAGGGAGATTTTCATTTCAGGAACATAGATTAGTAAATGTAAAAACCTTGAGGAAGACAAGGTTTTAGAGACTCTTCTAGATGATTTTCTTCACCAATTGGTTAGGGAACCAATCAGGAACAATAACTGTCATTTTAGATTTATACTTTACTTCTAATATAAAAATGGACAACAGGTGGAAAGTGGGGACCTTCTTGGTGCAAGCGAGTATTCCTCAATCAGATTTTATGTTTTGCTGTTTATAGAGATAAGAAATAACGATTCCTTGTATTGTGGTTTCAAATTTCAAAGAAACGAATCTTGAAGAGGTAGGACAAAATGCATCTGCTATGAATTAACTGGATATACTGACCAAATCTTGAAAAAAATTAAAATAATCTTTTTAATATTCAAGATTGACATATTCTTTACAGAAAAAACGTATCAGCATAAGGAGGCCGAGTTGGACTCGCAACGAAAATAAAGGATTACATTTAGAAAAGTATTATAAATATAAAAAAATTGAATTGGTGCAAAGCTAAGAAATTTGAAAGCTTATACAAAACCAACTAGAGTCGGTCAAATGGGAAATTAGGAATACTAAGGTTTTCTAAAAATGTGAAAATTAATAGTATAAATTTATTTAAGTCCGTTAATGATGGGCAAGATGTTAGAAACAATGATATCGGATGATTATAGGATGACTGCGTTATTAAATTATACTCTTGCTTTTTGTTTCTTCTATGTTTACTTCTGAAGATGTGAGCAATGTTACTCATATAGAGCATCAGTTAGATGGATAAAGCGACAACATTAATTTTGAAAAATTGGGATGTTTTAAGCATGATAAAGTTCTTGGTCAGTTAGATGGAGAAAAAGACTGGATAAAGCGACCACATTAATTTTGAAAAATTGGGATGTTTTAAGAATGATAAAGTTCCTGGTCAGTTAGATGGAGAAAAAGACTGGATAAAGTGATCACATTAATTTTGAAAAATTGGGATGTTTTAAGAATGATAAAGTTCCTTGCCAGTTAGATGGAGAAAAAGACTGGATAAAGCGACCACATTAATTTTAAAAAATTGGGATGTTTTAAGAATGATAAAGTTCCTGGTCAGTTAGATGGAGAAAAAGACTGGATAAAGCGACCACATTAATTTTGAAAAATTGGGATGTTTTAAGAATGATAAAGTTCCTGGTCAGTTAGATGGAGAAAAAGACTGGATAAAGCGACCACATTAATTTTGAAAAATTGGGATGTTTTAAGAATGATAAAGTTCCTGGTCAGTTAGATGGAGAAAAAGACTGGATAAAGCGATCACATTAATTTTGAAAAATTGGGATGTTTTAAGAATGATAAAGTTCCTGGTCAGTTAGATGGAGAAAAGACTGGATAAAGCGACCACATTAATTTTGAAAAATTGGGATGTTTTAAGAATGATAAAGTTCCTGGTCAGTTAGATGGAGAAAAAGACTGGATAAAGCGACCACATTAATTTTGAAAAATTGGGATGTTTTAAGAATGATAAAGCTCCTGGTCAAATATTATATACCTAATGGTTTTTTGAAGGATGTTAATAATTCGATATGTGAGAGACATTTGTTGCTGATGTTTTTTCCAAATCCTTGAATACTAGCCAGGTACCAGGAGAGTGGAAGTTGGCTAATGTTACTTATCATTCAAAGGAGGTGATAATGATAAAATATTTCTAATAATTTAGGTCTTTGAGTCTTACATCAATGATGAGAAACGTTTTTGAAATTATGTTAAAATATGCTTTGTGAAGTAATTTAACAAAGTTAAAATTATATTGAATGATCAGCACAGTTGAATAAGAGAAAAAATTTATGTTACTAATCTGTTAACATCATTTGAAGAGGTTAGTGTTTAGATAGATAAGGGTATGTATGAGGGTTTGGTGTATAAAGATTTACAGAAGGCATTTGATAAGATGCCACATAAGAGGTTTGTCCAAAGGTTATCTCTGAATAAGATGCCACATAAGAGGTTTGTCCAAAGGTTATCTCTGTAGGTATGTGTGGTAGGTTCGCTTACTGGATAAAAATCGGGCTGGATGGAAGAAAGCAGGGGATTGTATTGAATGTAATTCAGCTAAACTGGATTCAGTCAGGAGTAAAGTGTCTCAGTGTTAGGACCTTTGGTCTTTTGGACTTACGTCAAAGACATAGCGAATGGACCGTGAATACGTTATTCAGTTGTTCTGATTGTATTAAAGTTTTGGATATTTCTAGCTCTAAGGAGGAAGAGGGTACCTAAAAAAAGGATTTGGACTACTTGGCAGATTGGACAAACACATTGCGGATGGCTTTTAATTATAAAAAATTCTACGTAAAAGATATGGTATATTACCACTTAAATTATGAGTATAACGTTTGGATGGAAATAGAGCAAATAGGGTGTTAGATTCTATCTACAAAAATACTGAATACAGATCTAAATGGGTTATCTTATATATATTATGAACCGTGGTGTCTGTTCGAGCGTTTGTTTGTCTCCCGTTTAAAAATCTGCGCACGCAGGCAAAACTCAATGTTCACTTTTGAAATACCGTTGGAACAAACACAAATAACGTTGATGCCAAAATTTATTTTGCAAGCAGGATATTCAACACTAAATTGTTTGGAATTAACCACGCTATCATTCACATTTCAAAATGTGACGTAACTTAAATAATAAAAATGTAGATTTACCACATGTCGTTGTTGACCTGCTCTTAGCACGACTGAAATGTTAGACAGTTATTTTCGCGGTAGACGACACGAGTAGTTCAGAAATTTAGTTTAAAGTGAAACTAAGAGTGTAACACAATTAACCTTTTTAAATCTATGAAATAATTTAAACTGATATATTAAGTTAAACTTTTTCCCTTCACTGTGGACGAGTACATTTACTTTTCAACTTATAAATTCATTGTATTCGTTATTGATTAATCTACATTTGGAATACTGTGTTTTGTATTCTACTCTTTACCCCGAAAAGGGTATTGAATTATTGAAAATAATTCAGAAGAGGACTAATATAACGTTATCTGTGATGGAAATGTTATCATGTGATAGATAGGTTAACACTCCAACGAAAAGACGTTTCTAGTCCTGATTTCTCCAAGCCCGTTTTCCTGGCTGTGGTTTCGCTAGATAGTAGATAGGGACAGTGGGAATCTCGTTAATCCATTCATTAATGGATTTAAATGGCAATTTCATTTAAATACAAAATTATTAGCCTAATATTAATAACCTTTCAAGTTGCTCTGGGGCCTATTAGGCCCCACTTTTCGTAGGAGTGTTAAGATTTCCGAATTGTTTCATCTTAAAAGATAGGAGCTAGAGAAGATATGGTTAAGGTGTTATGATTGTTAAGGATATTAATAACGTTCACACAGCAACTATTTTGTATTCAGTGGTTCAAGTGGTAGGACTAAGGGACTCAAAGATAAACTTTGTTTGGACATGAATCATCTTCAGCTAATACAGTTTTATTTTTCTAATACTATGGATGATTTCTGGAATGGATTGCTTTCAGATATAGTAAATACAATTCATTTAAGGAAAAGCTTGATAAATATTTGAATGATAAGGCTTAGTTTTGAATGTTTTATTCTTATTTTATAATTTAGTGTAGTGGATGGGATGGCCTAGATGGACCAACAGGTCTCTTGTTATCCTGAAATGATACATATGTAATTGTATTACTCTGTTAATTTATACTTCAAAAGTGTAATAACTAGAATATTGAAACTTTCAGCAAGTATATTTAGATTATATTAACAAAACCTTGAGACCTAGGAGACAATGTGTTTATGCCTAAATACTTTTCAGCAAAGCTTTTTTGCGCAAGTCACTTCATTCATTCTTCAAGATGGCCCAGCATGGCCAGGTGGTTAAGGCACTCGACTCGTAATCTGAGGATCGCGGGTTCGAATCCCTGTCATGCCAAACATGCTTGCCCTTTCAGCCGTGAGGACTTTATAATGTTACGGTCAATCCCACGATTTGCCAACGTTGGCGACTAGTGGTGATGACTAGCTGCATTCCCTTTAGTCTTATACTGCTAAATTAGGGATGGCTAGCGCAGATAGCCCTCGAGTAGCTTTGCGCGAAATTAAAATGAAATCAAATCATTCTTCAAAGACTTGTAGTAGCAATAAGCACGTGCTTGTTTCTCTTTTTGAAATGTGTGTTTTACCAATATGTTTATGCCTAGTTAGTTTCCAGTAAAACATTAATTTTAACTCCTGAAGTTCTGAAGTTGGTGACGTAAGTTTGGTTTGGTTTGTTTGGGAATTTCGCACAAAGCTACTCGAGGGCTATCTGTGCTAGCCGTCCCTAATTTAGCAGTGTAAGACTAGAGGGAAGGCAGCTAGTCATCACCACCCACCGCCAACTCTTGGGCTACTCTTTTACCAACGAATAGTGGGATTGACCGTCACATTATACACCCCCACGGCTGGGAGGGCGAGCATGTTTAGCGCGACGCGGGCGCGAACCCGCGACCCTCGGATTACGAGTCGCACGCCTTACGCGCTAGGCCATGCCGGGCCGGTGACGTAAGAATGCTGTGACATGCAGGGTCTTTTTATAACTGGTTCCTGTATTTCAATAAATTATTTATTGTGTAATTGTTTTAGCGTTGTACTCCTTTTAATTGTACATAATAGCTGAAAGCTTTAATTATTACCTGAGTTGGCAGAATTAAAAGATCCTGGTAAAATAATTATCGAGACACGCACCACCAAGTAAATAAAAGACTGTAGAAGGTATATCTCCACTGGAATGTGGGTCTTACTTCCCCAGTCACTTCCAAACACCAGGACACATCATATATCCCCCACTTTATAGCTCGTGCTCTGGTAATTATTTTAATTTATGGAGCATTTTTGTAGAAGTTAAGACTTGTTTAGTCTTACTGGTTTTGGCATAGTTGTTCTTTTTTGATGTTAATAATTACTTAACCGTTGAAACAATGTTTTTACCGATCAAATAGAGCAACGTGGAAGCCACGTTGAATATTTTGTTTATAGATATACAATAGTCAGTGAGAAGTTTTGTGTTCTTTGTTTAACTTCACAATAAGAATTGTACCATTTAACCCCCCTTTCGTGACTCGGCATGGCCAGGTGGGTTTAGGCACTCGACTCGTAATCTGAGGGTCAAACATGCTCGCCCCTTTTAGCCGTGGGGGCGTTATAATGTGACGGTCAATACCCCTATTCGTTGGTAAAAGAGTAGCCCAAGTCTTTGCGGTGGGTAGTCATGAGTAGCTGCCTTCCCTCTAGTTTTGCATTGTTAAATTAGGGACGGCTGGCGCAGATAGTCCTCGTTTAGATTTGCGCGAAATACCAAAACAAACAAATAATTAACCCCACCTTCCTTCCGGATAAAATGTGAATAAAAGAACATTTGTCTCAAACATTAATCATGTAACTATTTTTCTATTACAGCGGTTTTAATCGCGTTTTTATAGTTTCGGTTTCATATAACACCTTTGATAAATTCAATGTGCAAAATCGTGCTTAAATGTAATTCTTCAGAAAATGTACTTCCAAAGCGACATACAAAAACTGAATTCTTTTTATTTATTTCCCGGCACCCTGTAGACTTATTGTAGAGGCAGTGTTGCTCGTGCACGTGATATTTTTTATTTTTTTTACCAAGGGGGTGAAAAAAGGTAGGGCATTAGGTTTCAAAGCTCGTGCGCTGTAACTTCTTTATTATCCATAATGCAACTTTAATTTTTCTTAAATGACGTAACAGTATTTCATAGAAATAGAAAGAAAGAAAGATGATACACTATTTTAAACAGATTAATTTCTGTCGACCCGCTGAGACGACCTTGACGTGTCTGAACTTTGACTTTCTGATATTGAAACTTTGTTTCTCCCTATATGACATAGGAGAACCTATGTTGATGTCCATGCACAGACTGTGGTTTGGTTAAGGTACTTGCTTGTGATTGCAAGTCCTATGATTGCAAAATAACAACAACACATACGTTGCAATTATTAATAAATTTTCTGAGCAACAAACAAGCTTTGACAGAGAATGTAAACAAGATTTTAAAAGGTTCCAGCCTAACCTTATCAATAATAGCAGATATATAGAATTAATCCTAACTGAGTTTGTAATGTGTGTGTCTGGTTCAAGGAACTTCTTCGTTTTCTCCATTCATTTTTTTGTAATTAATTAGTTTACAATAAGAAAAAAGAAAAACTAAGACGTAAACTCTACGTTCTTGCATTATTCAAACGTCATTCTTTGTTCTTTGTTAATTATTTTAACGTCTTCTAATAACAGATAATTAATCAGTTTCCCGTATTTCATTATAACAACTGTGGACATCCTCAGCTTATCTCAACTAGTTTATATGTAAATTACATAATACACGAGCAAGGCATGGCCAGGTGGTTAAGACACTCGACTCGTAATCCGAGGGTGGCGGGTTCAAATCCTCGTCCCACTAAAGATGCTCGCCTTTTCACCCGTGTGGGCGTTATAATGCAACGGTCTATCCCACTATTCTTTGGTAAAAGAGTAGCCCAAAAATTGGTGGTGGATGGTGACGACTAGCTGCCTTCTCTCTAGTCTTACACTGCTAAATTAAGGTCGGCTAGCGCAGATAGCCCTCGAGTAGCTTTGCGCGAAATGTAAACCAAGCCATGATACACGTACGTACGTATTTTAAAGTAAAACTGTAAGTGTACATGTTCACCTCCGTATTTTCTAAACGTCCATTAACGACAGTTTGTTTGACAGACTCCTAGCTTGCATGTTAATCATATACGTATAATGATGGCATAATTAATGCAATAACAACTTATAGTGACAGCGTAAAGTCTCCCTGAAACAAGTAATACTAGAATACTATATAGTAGTACGTTACCCGAGTTACCAAGTGGGCTTATAATAAACGGAATTGTTTGTTTGTTTGTTTGAGTCCATTTAATTTCTTGAGGTCATTTATTTGGCCCATTTTTGTAATAGCTGACTTCAACATGGTTTCGGTGACTAACCGGCTCAATCAATAACTAGCCTACACACCATTACAACTGTAAAATCATCCTTTCTCCACTGGTGTTCGTTAAAACAAAAAGCCAAAAACAACGCCCCCGCAATCATGAATTTGACCCACCCGCTTGACATATTCTGTATTTCCATTAAGCCGTTCAACTAGGTGTTTTGAGGGTAAACTATAAAATAGTTTATTTTCTCTCGAGACTTCGCAACACTTTTCTTCATTACGCCCCACTTCGGATTGGCTTATTGCCCATCTCACAAGTTATCTAACCACCAAAACTCACCTCTCCTGCCCTCTGTTTCATATAATAACCCGAGTGCTAGTTTTATTTCATCAAGTGCCGCTCTCGTACTCTCTAGGGGGCGCTAAAACAGCTTATTCCCGCCAGTCAAGGTCATCCTTCTGCAGCGGGAATCGAAGAATTGAAGGCTGAAGGTTAAAAATCGTATAGATTGTTCAGCAAAACTTGGGCGCGACAGATGTTCACTGCTATTAATAATAAAATGAGGCAGTAATATTTTTATTAAAATTATTTGGAAGATGTTATAGAAACTACATATATTTATGAAGTCGGGAAATAAAATTATATCGTTGACGTTTATATTGCATTACATTTATAATGTTTTTAAATATATTAAAACATATGAATAGAGTCTTAAGTACTCTCTAAACGATTTTCTTAATGACATCATAAAACTATTATTTCGAAGTATAACGTCATTGGTAGTCGGACTCGTTCTTTGAAAACGAGAATTCATTAGACATAATCCATGATAAATATTGTTTGTTTGTTTTCGAATATACACGAGGTCTATCTGCGCTAGCCGTCAATAATTTTGCAATGGAAGACCAGAGGGAAGGCAGCTAGCTAGTCATCACCACCCACCGCCTACTCTTGAACTACTCTTTTACCAATGAATAGTGGGATTGACAGTCACGTTATAATGCGACCTTCAGATTACAAGTCGAGTGCCTTAACCACCTGGCTATGCTGGGCCTATGATAAATATATATATATATATATGTGATATGATCGAACATCCATATCTGTGAAGAAAAAAGAATTGTTAGCTTCATTAAATAAATTACTATATATATATATATATATTAAATTACTATATATATATATATCTGGAGTTGAACTTCGTGAGTATTGTTTTTCCAGTTTTCTTAAGCCAAACTATACGTTCTCCATAGTTACCACTGTAATAGAACTGTCTGCCATTTTCTATCCCGAACAAAGAACCTGCGGCAGTCCCACATTTTTTGCCTAACAGGGAATTTTGACCTGTAACGTCCGCTGCCGAATGTGGAGGTGCATTCCAAGACGTTCTATATCAGCCTCGTTAGAGACAAGATCCCATGCTTTACGCACAGTAGTTTTCTTATTAGGGAAGAGTGGGAAAATTGAAAGCAAGTAATCCAGGGTTAATTATTTTATTATTACTGCTTATAAAAAAATTGGGCAAATTTACACCTGCTGAACCGTTGTGAGCTAATGAATCTCTATCATGCCAAACATGCTTGCCCTATCATCTGTGGGGGCGTTAATCCCTCTATTCGTTGTTAAAAGAGTAAGTGGGTGGGTGACGATAATTAGCTACCTTCTTTCTAGTCTTACACTGCTAAATTAGGGATGGCTAGCGCAGATAGCCCTCGAGTAGCTTTGCGCGAAATTCAAACCATTATATAAAAAAGGCCATAACAACCACAAGAGAAACGATGCACAAGTCAAAAAGATCTCCGGATCACATGTTATGATGTGGGATATATGATGTGTCCTGGGTTTAGAGGTATCTGAAGAAGTAGAACCCCCATTGCCGTGGGGATACACCGTCTACTAACCAGTCTCAACCTCCGTTCGCTAGTTACACACGTTGCAGAAAGAAAAATTAAAATAAGTGAGAAAAAATAGGTTATGAGAGCAAGATGTGAGTGCTCGAACTCATAACGTCCCACATCTGTATCACTCTTCACTGCCAGACAGTTGTGGGAAGGTGACTGCTCTCCAAAGAAATACGAAAATAAGAACCTTCCACTATAGGTAAGGCAAGTTTACCCCTTGACACTGACATTATAGTCAACCACATTATAGAAGTAAGGCCGAAATTAATATGTTAGTTAGTTGACAAATTATGCTACTATAAAGTGTACTAAACTATATAACTCCCAACCTCCGCCCATTAAATGTATTCGTTAAGTTTACGATAACCACTAAGTTTCATACTGAATCTATTCTTTCACATTTCAGTGTTCATATGCACGTGAAAATAGTACCAAGTCGTTTTATCGACCTTATGAACACCTAAAAACATTTATAGGAAATTTCAGTTTTAAAAATATTAACTGTTACTTCATCATATTTACGTAACATATTTTTGTGTTTATTACACAATATTTTCATAATTCTGTTTAATGTTTCTTTATTAAATCTATTAACACTAATGATGAAATTTTGTAATCTATTATAAATTTTGCAGAATCACTAATGATGAAATTTATAAATTTTACAGAATAATCTATTATAAATTTTGCAGAATCTTAAGAAATAAAATAATAATGAAATAATATGATATATAATCTATTATAAATTTTGCAGAATATTAAGAAATAAAATAATAATGAAAGAATATCGCATATAAAATGTTTATAAATTTTACAGAATCGTAAGAAACAAAATAATAATAAAAGAGCATGGCATATAATATGTTATACATTTTACACAATCTTAAGAAATAACATAATAATGAAAGGGCATGGCACATAACGTACTATAAGGAGATAAAGTAGACTGTATATTGGAAAATAAAAATTCACATTTATTTCAGTTTAACATCCAAGACAAATATTTTCCTTCCGAGTTCCTCCTCAGTTGATTGGATTTAATTTTACTTTTCAGTAGTGTTATTATAACGGTCGAAATAATAATACCAAACTTTTTGTACAAGTGAGTTACCAAATGCCTTTATCCTGTGTGTTTTGAAATTGATAAAACATTTTGGTACCAGGGTTTTTTTGTGTGTGTTTTTTTTAACTACATTAAACTGTTATCGTATCATGACCTATACGGTATAAAATGTTTTGGAATTCTAAGTTTATTTGTAGTTTTCTCTCGTTGCCTGTTGCCATCGTTTCAACTAAACTTCATCAATATTTACACTTAATTTGCATACTCCAGTTCGTACCATAGTAGTCGTTGTTCGTGAAATAAATCTGTCACGAAAGGATCCTCCAATTCAATAACTGAGTAATCTACGGAATTAATAAAAATCTTTCTCACGAAATGGGTTAAGGCGTTCGACTCGTAATCTGAGGGTCGCGGGTTCGCATCCCCGTCGCGCCAAACATGCTCGCCCTTTCAGCCGTGGGGGCGTTATAATGTGACGGTCAATCACACTATTCGTTGGTGAAAGAGTAGCCCAAGAGTTGGCGGTGGGTGGTGATGACTAGCTGCCTTCCCTCTGATCTTACACTGCTAAATTAGGGACGGCTAGCGCAGATAGCCCTCGAGTAGCTTTGTTCGAAATTCAAAAACAAAACAAACAAGCAAACTCTCACGAAAAGATCCACCAGTTTATTATTTGAGTAATGTACGGAATTAATAAAATCTCTCTCACCAAAGGCTCCTCCATTTTTGCAGTGCATGATAAATGTTTGCTGTAATATTTGAATTTTGTATTTGAGAATTCCACACTCATATAATCTACGACCACATAAGAAAGAGTATAGACACAAACATATCTCGTCTATGATCCCTCTCGAATTTCAGCGATAAATCTCAAAGCTTATAACCCTAAAACCCGATTTTCGATATCTGTAGTGGGTACAGTACAAATAGCCTACTGTGTAGCTTTGGGCTTAACGAACAAACGAACTATTTCGTATGGTGCATGTGTATATTTATTTTTATCTGTTTTCGAAACCTTAAAATATATATCAGTTTTGTTTAAGCTAGGACAACGTTATACCTTCATACCTTCTGGTATAATGTTTTTCACGCATGTTGCATATATTACAAGTTGTTTCGGCAAAAGTAATCAACAAAAAGTAACACGTTTTAATATGCTACTCAAAGTTTGTTAGGCCCAGCATGGCCAGGTGGTTAAGGCGTTCGACTCGTAATTTGAGAATCGCGATTTAGAATCCCCATCACACCAAACATGCTCACCCTTTCAGCCGTGGGGGCGTTATAATGTTACAGTCAAACCCACTATTCGTTGGTAAAAGAGTAGCCCAAGAGTTGGCGGTGGGTGGTGATGACTAGTCGCTTTTCTTCTAGTCTTATGCTACTAAATTTGGAACGACTAGAGCAGATAGTCCTAGTGTAGCTTTGCTCGAAATTCAAAAAAACAAACAAAGTTTGTTTGCTCCTCCTCCCCGTGGGACAGCAGTATGTCTGCGGATTTACAACGCGAGAAACGGGGTTTTAATACCAAGAGCACAGATAGCCTATTGTGTACCTTTATGCTTAACTGTAAACAAACAAAAAGGTTTTATCTATTTTGATGAATTTTCGCACGAAGCTACTCGAGGGCTATCTGCACCTAGCCGCCCCTAATTCTGAAGGAAGCTAGTTAACACCACCTACTAACGAACAGTCAGATTAAGCGTCACGTTATAACACTCCCACAGCCAAAAAGGGCGAGCATTTTCAGCAACGAGTTTCGATCCTGCCACTCATAAATTGCGAGTCCAATGCCCTAACTTCCTGGTCATGTGAAGCTATACTCAAATTGATTATTTACATTATTAAGGTTTAATATACATGAACTAACGAAATATTTTGATTTGTCCACAAACTGCCTCAGTTTTGCCTTTCACATCTTATATAATTCACTGAGAAGTGCTGAACGTGTTGTTTTTGTGGGAAGTAATGAGAAGAGGCGTGTGTTTCTCGCAAAGCTGTGATAACTGGTACATTTTACCAGTCGGGTGCTATTCTTGACGTACAGTTAGTTATCTGTACGGTTCCATTTGGTTGCTTGTCGGTGTATCTTGGTCAAACGTCGACACGTTTTAAGTTATGGCGGCAAAGAGCACGTGCACAGCAAGAGGAATACAAAAGCTATTTTATTATTTCGAGAAGAAATAGCTTCAAGCTATGAGAACGAAAGTTCTAAGTAGTTGAGTATTGATTATCATCTCTATCAACATCTTTCCCGAGGTCTCTACTACCAGCCAGTTATATGATCTCACCTGACCCCTTTGGACTCGGAACTATTGTTTCCTTTTTCTAACGCCTCCCGGCAAGACTTGAAAATGATGGTCTCTTTTATAAAGTTTTCTATAGGAGGTTAATATAACACACAAAGACGTTGTCAAGTTGGAGTAACTATTCTCTGTGAATGTTTTCTTGACCCCTACTTTAAATACATATATATTTGTTTGTTTTTGAATTTCGCGCACAGCTACTCGAGGGTTATCTGCGCTAGCCGTCCCTAATATAGCAGTGTAAGACAAGAGGGAAGGCAGCTAGTCATCACCAACCACCGCCAACTCTTGGGATACTCTTTTACCAACGAATAGTGGGATTGACCGTCACATTATAACGCCCCCACGGCTAAAGGGGCGAGCATGTTTGGTGCGACAGGGATTCGAATCCGCGACCTTCGGATTAGGAGTCAAACGCCTTAACCTACCTGGCCATGCCGGACCTAAATATGTATATAACAGAGGAACGTTTTTACTCATGTATTTGTTGCATGCTTTTATTTCAATTGTATTATGATAAAGTACCATAATATTTGGCAAGAAGATATTCAGTTCGTATTGATTCCTGTAACTGATAGTTTTCATTGAATATTTTTTTAGATTTATTGCACAGATTTTCATATGGAATCTAACCGTATTAGCACAACCGTAAAGGACAACACTGTTATATATGCTTGTAATGACAGAATCAAATGTTTTTGACGAGTACCTATCATTTTTTTTTTTAGATCTCTCGCGCTTTTTTTTAATTGGCTACCTTCTTATACGATTCCCCGTGCAAAAGATCTTGGCTAGCTTATGTACTAATTAAATATACTTCTCCTTAAGAACGCGAAATATAGTTTTAAGTAAATGACGTATTATTTTCACAATAACTTGTGTATATAGTACAACATTTTGACAAATTGATCACTTTAAGTTCAGCTTGATTTACACTGCCCTCTACAGTTTATCTGCAGCTAAAATTTAACCAAATTTCTCACGTCTTTTACAGCAAAATTTACTTGTGACAAAGAAAACTAGACATCTAATTTGGAGAATTGGTTTGGTTTTTTGGAATTTCGCACAAAGCTACTCGAGGGCTATCTATGCTAGCGTCCCTAATTTTGCAGTGTAAGACTAGAGGGAAGGCAACTAGTCATCACCACCCACCGCCAACTCTTGGGCTACTCTTTTACCAACGAATAGTGGGAGTGACCGTCACATTATAACGCCCCCACGGCTGGGAGGGCGAGCATGTTTGGCGCGACGCAGGCGCGAACCCGCGACCTTCAGATTACGAGTCGCACGCCTTACGCGCTTGGCCATGCCAGGCCCTAATTTGGAGAAACGATATAAAGTTGCGCAAAAATTAGTTATGAGAAAAGACAAGGATATAATGCATTTAAAAACAACAACAGTAATTTACGCAATACGTGATTTTCGTTTTATGTGTAAATGTCAGTGTGTTTTTCTTACAGTAAAGCTGCATCGGACTATCTGCTGTGTTCACCGATGGGGATCGAACTCATGTTTTTACCGTTGTAAATCCATAGACTTACCGCTGTCCTAGCAGGTGTGTGTGTGTGTGTGTGTTTTCTTATAGCAAAACCACATCGGGCTATCTGCTGTGTCCACCGAGTGGAATCGAACCCCTGATTTTACCCTTGTAAATCCGTTGACTTACCGCTGACCTAGCAGGTGTGTGTGTTTTCTTATAGCAAAGCCACATCAGGCTATCTGCTGTGTCCACCGAGTGGAATCGAACCCCTGATTTTACCGTTGTAAATCCGTTGACTTACCTCTGTCCTAGCAGGTGTGTGTGTGTGTGTTTTCTTATAGCAAAGCCACATCAGGCTATCTGCTGTGTCCACCGAGTGGAATCGAACCCCTGATTTTAGCGTTGTGAATCCGTACACTAACCGCTATAAAGGTCTGAAGAAATAAATAATGCAGTTGTTTTTTTGGGTTTTTTTCTGAATTCAAATGCGAGAAGTATTTTTCAAATAACGTTCGCTGGAAAAAAGGAGTTAGTCCTGAAAAAGATTATGTAAAAATTCCTTTATGTATCAGATTGAATTATATCAGGGAAATTTGTTGTTCTTCTGGTTATATTGTGTTTACAACCATTCGAGGAGAGGGCTACAACTTGAAGAATACATAAAGCCATGTGTTATTCATACAGAGTTTACCAACGTTCACAACTAATTAGAAACTCGATCTCAATTTGTAGCTGTTGTTAGAAACCAGCTATCGCATTCTTAATGTGTGTTTGTAGCAACGTAAAGGCACTTGCGTATCTGTTACTCTATTGATTAGCTTTTAACCAACAATCGGTTAGCACGTGATAACTAGAAAAATGATTTGTCCTGGCAACCACCGCAAACATTTACTCGTAGCCAAGTGCAGGACTATCGTTATTACGAGTTGCTACGAGCGCCACTTAAACAACCCTTCACTTACAAAATATACGTGAAAGGTCCTGACATATGAGATTCGAATTTTACACAAACTCACGTGTGTATATTTCTGACGAGCTTTAGCATTGACCGAAAGTCCTCGTCGGCACCGGATATGAACGATATAGCATGTTTGAACTCATATTCCTCATTTGAATATAGTTCTCTGGGAAACGAAGTGTATTCTTCTTAAATTTATTCCACTGCTTTTTGAATCGTATTAGACCGACCGTAAACCAGTTTGATTCAAATTAATTTTGTATTTTACAATGTTAGACAAATATCATGTCATTCGTAAGAAATTATTAACACATTCATCGCTATAAATTACGCCCCTTCTTTCCCAAAATATACATGCACATGTTCTTATTTAAATGTCTCATCCCCTTGTTTCCAATAACTATGGGCCCAGCATGGCTAGGTGGTTAGGATGCTTGTCTGGCAATCTCAGGGTCGTGGGAACAATGCCCCGTCGCACCAAACATGCTCGCTCTTTCAGCAGTGAGGGCGTTATAATGTGATAGCCAATCCCACTATTCGTTGGTAAAAGATCAGCCCAAGAGTTGGTGGATGGTAGTGATGACTTGCTGCCTTCCCTTCAGTCTTGCATTGCTAAATTAGGGACGTCTGGAGCAGATATCCCTCGTGTAGCTTTGGGCGAAATTCTGTAACAAACAATCAAACCATTAAGTATTAGGTCACAAGATAACACGCAGGGTTAGTATGAGCCATACTGTAAGACTATGAAGGAGTTATTTCACTGTACGGAGTTTTCCAAAGTGTTTAATAGAGAAACCAGTCCAGCATGCATAAGCGAGGAATAAGTGAAACCAGATGGAAGACGAAAAGCATTATTGATTACAGGGTTGTCAAATATACACATAAAGTCCAACCAATAGAAATGTTTTTTAATCAGCCATATCTAATACAACTCTGCATATTACAACATTAAGTAATTATGATACATTTTAGAATTATTTGATTGTATGGATAGCATATTTTAAAGTAGCTTTGTTTTACAATAAGGTTACAAAATTATCAGTGTATATTATGTGTAGTATTATATTTGTGTGGTTATTAATATTAATTAAAATGCTACGTTGTTAAGCCATAAACAAGTAAAGTTATTATCTTCTGTTAGATTAATGACATCAGAAACATACGTGTGTTGAAGAACTCTTGATACCAAATGATAAAAACCCGACAACCCGAGCGCTTCCGATTGGTAGACCTTTGTTACCTAGAAGCAAACTGGGTAGAATATAAAATAGTAAATTTGTTACGTTGTGAATTATAAAATAAATAAATTTGATAGCTTGTAGATTATAAAATAGTAAATTTATTATCTTGTAGATCATAAAATATTGATCTTTGTTAGCTTGTAGATTATAAAATAGTAAACTTATTAGCTTGTAGATTATAAAATAGTAAATTTATTAGCTTGCAGATTATAAAATAGTAAACTTATTAGCTTGTAGATTATAAAATAGTAAATTTATTAGCTTGCAGATTATAAAACAGTAAACTTTTAGAGCTTGCAGATTACAATATAGTGAACCTTGTTAGCTTGTAGATTATAAAATAGTAAGCTTTAGTGACTTATATATTATGATATAGTTAGCTTTGTTATCCTGTGGATCACCAAATAGTAAATTTTTTGTTAGCTTGCAGATTATTAAAAAAGTAAATTTTGTCAGCTGTTTGATCATGATTAGAAACTTATAATATTATGACGTTGTCTTATAAGCTGTAGATTTACTACATCGTAAAATATCATGTAGTATAAGTGGTACGTTTATTACTGTTGGGTTACAAAGCTATAAAACCATTAAGTTTTAAGACTGTTTCGTTCTGAAAGTTGTAGTTCGGTAAGTTATAAGTCTAGCGATTTTTTTAAAGTAATTGTGTCTCAAAAGTAATTAAATAAGTTGCCGTTAAATCACGAAAAACATCAACTATTAAAACTTCTGCGTGAAAAGTTTTTTTTTCGTATAATGAAAATTTGTTAATTGAACCTTTAAATAAAATAATTAGTTATTATTACTTTGAGAAATTGTAATGCGAGCCTGAAAAAGGATGGTAATACAACGAAGTGACCACACTCGCGCGCGCGCGCACACACACACCATGGAATAATAGGTTACTAATAGTGTGCAGACATTTGGCAGTGTTCCAGAAAGTTACTTGGTAAGTGTTTTAGGAAACCCAATAACTATTTTTGTGCGTAATAACTCACGCATACACACACAAGAACCAGAAAAAAAAATCAAATGTAAAAAGGCTTTTGAATTACAGTTACGTAACCACATAGGCAGACTTTTTATCGCCTCCAGTAAAATATGAGCATTAACTCGAGGTTGAAAAATTATAAATTTGTTTTAAACTACCTTTCGAGCTACTTGTGTCTGTTCAAGTTAACCACAAATTACTTACTAGTTTTTATGCATTCTTTACCGATGGGATCTACATGTTGAATCACACCATGTGACTTCAGTTTTTACCTGCTACAACATTTAGCTGGTCAAACAACTCGGTGAAATCAATTTTTTTTGTATGTGTGTGAAACATTTAGAAAGCCCCCATGCAGAAAATAAGGGAACTAATTTATGATATTTTTGTGTTTACGTTGGTGTAACTCATGGTGTTTTTAGGTACGTTTATTTCCTGCAGGTAGGAACAGTAACTATTCTAATAAGACGTTCAGAAAAAATATATTTTACAAATTAAATCTGAACGTCCTACCTGATTAAATTGTAAGATTGTTTGTTTGTTTGAATTTCGCGTAAAGCTACTCAAGGGCTATCTGCGCTAGCCGTCCCTAATTTAGCAGTGTAAGTCTAGAGGGAAGGCAGCTAGTCATCACCATCTGTCGCCAACTGTTGGGATACTCTTTTACCAAATAATAGTGGGATTAACTGTTACATTAGACGCTCCCACGGCTGAAAGGATGAGCATGTTTGGTGTGACAGGAATTCGAACCCGCGACCCTCGGATTACGAGTCGAACGCGTTAACCCACCTGGCCATGCCGGGCCTCTAAATTTTAAGAAGATACTAGGAACGGTTATCAGTTAAAATAAAACATAATATTTAATCACACACGCACAAATAATCGTTAAGTACAGTGTACTGGACCAAAGACTCGTCTGTCTGGATAGTGATGAGAACTCTAAAATTGTCAAATTCTAAAGTTAATCTATCTAAACTGATAGAACCATCAATTCGATGCTTCTTACAAGAGGGTAAATTATTCCACTCTGTACGTACCCTGCATGGCCAGGTGGGTTAAGGCGTTCGACTTGTAATACGAGGGACGCGGGTTCGAATCCCTGTCGCACCAAACATGCTCGCTCTTTCAGCCGTGCGGGCGTTATAATGTGACGGTCAATCCCACTATTCGGTGGTAAAAGAGTAGCCCAAGAGTTGGCGGTGGGTGGTGATGACTAGCTGCCTTCCCTCCAGTCTTACACTGCTAAATTAGGGACGGCTAGCACAGATAGCCCTCGAGTAGCTTTGTGCGAAATTCCAAAACAAACAACTCAGAAAGTACTGCCACTCCTAATGAATTAGTTATTGTTTAAATCAGTTGATTTAGAAAGCGTTATGTTTTTTATTTTAATATCCATATAAAAGCGTCAAATGGTGTATAAGTTAAATAAACGCATTTGAAGGATCAACTCCCTCAAGTATAATAAGTGTATGTATGTGTGTGTTTTTCTTATAGCGAAGACACATCGGGCTATCTGCTGAGTCCAAATAATAAATGTAATGACATAAGTGGCAAACACGACTGGACGCAGACGTTATTTTGGAGAATTTCTTACGAAATAAAAGCGTTTACGTTTAGTTTATTTAATTAAAATTACGAACTTATTGTATTAAAGGACTTATTAGAAATTACGTTTGTTAAACTCACTATGATCGCTGTTAATAGTGGTTAATATGTTCAAAATGCAGCATTCCTGACCAGTCTTTACCTTTCTACTTAAACTGATCGTTTAAAAATTGAAACTTATATCTTTAAGTTTATTTAACACTTTTACTTCAGGCAATAAGCAATATGTACAACAACGTGTGATATTTCGCACAGAGAAATCAATGCAAGTTAGGATGTCCATGGAATTACCCTCGGTGACGTATGCTCCAATGTACACGTACTTCTCACTCGGAAGCATCTCGAATGTATCAGTATTCTGATTGGCTCGCCACCTGGTGAGTGGATGAATAAAAGCGAGACAAGTTCCTACATAACACTGATTCTGCCGCCTAATCCCTCCAGTAGAGCAATAAAAGATCAGTAAATCTTCGATCATCTCCGACGATTAATTATCACCTTTTCTTGGTTTGGTCTCTTAGCTTTCCAATTACATAAGATAATAATAATAATAAAATTTTCTACATTAAGCCTTTTCATATTTAGATTTAAATACTGGATCTATCTGTTTCAGTCTACTTCAGGAGAAACTCCCATTATTGTCTTTTAGTCTGTTAAAGCCAGTCCTGGATTTTCACTTCGTCAGCATTCTTTGACTTTGCATTTGATATATAACTTTTATATTCCGACTACACAAAAATTATTTCTTGTGAATTGGTTCTTTTTGTTTTGTATTCTCTAAGATCAAGTTCAAGAAGCCTCCCAAGTAACTAGATCCATGGTCATGACCTATTACATTAAGCTTGAAGTCCAAGGGAATAACATTTACGTTTAGGAAATTTACCCAATTAACTAGATCCATGGTCATGACCTATTACATTGAACTTATGGCAGGAAGTCCAAATGATTAAATGCTTAAAAAACTTTCCCACAAAACTAGGTCCATGTCATGACCTTGTTTTATTCAGCATTTGTTGTGATACATACCCGAACATTGTGCCCCATATATGGATGATTCGTGAACAAAAATATTCGTACGAAGTTTAAATAATATTTCTTTTGTCCACATGTTTATTTTAACCTTTACTTAAATAATATACGAGACACGTAGGTAATAATTTTCCATAAAATTTCATACGTTGGTTTCGGACAGGGTTACAGTGGAGAAACACACACGACAAAACATACCTAGCTTGGTGATATATTGTTGTAACTGGCATTCGTTTTCATATTATTAAAGACTTGTTATCTTTCCCATTAGTTTTATTTTAATTAATATCCAATGTTAGTAGTAGGTGTTATCTATATGAATAAACGTCAGTGTATGTTTATATCTGTTTCTTATACATTACAAATTTCTCAACAATTCAGCATCAAACTTGGCACAATGATACAGATGATACGAGGAAGATCAGTGGGAATCCAACCCCCATGTAATTTTATATCTTATTTCGGAATACTACTAGTGTTCTTTGCCTCTCAGCATTAAAATGAACGAAACAACCATTATTGGTAGAATTGTTAAAAATAGTATGTCTTTCTTTTCGTTATTGGTATCTATGCATTTTTATTGTACTTTTAAAGTTTATTATGTTAAAAGATTCACAATTTCCTATTCTTTGTTACAAACGAGTTCTTAATTCATAGGTACTCCAAGCAGTAATTAGTATAGGAAAAAAAGATAAGATAAACAACCTCTTGTTAAATAGTGGGTTGTCTGCATTCTGCCCACCATATAAGAGTTTTAGGGTTATTAGCCCTCAGACCTCCCGCTAATCCAACGGAGACATTTATGATAGACCCGCTAATAGAGATCATTGTAAATATTTTACAATAATGAAATGAACCATAGATGATACGGTTAGTCATACATAGAACTGTTTATGCTTTTGTGGTTAAATGAGCCATAGATGATACAATTAGTTATACATAGAACTATCTATATGTTTGTGGTTAAATGAGCCATAGATGATATAGTTAGTTATACATAGAACTATCTATATGTTTGTGGTTAAATGAGCCATAGATGATACAGTTAGTTATACATAGAACTATCTATATGTTTATGGTTAAATGAGCCATAGATGATACAATTAGTTATACATAGAGCTATATATATGTTTGTGGTTAAATGAGCCATAGATGATACAGTTAGTTATACATAGAACTATCTATATGTTTGTGGTTAAATGAGCCATAGATGATACAGTTAGTTATACATAGAACTATCTATATGTTTGTGGTTAAATGAGCCATAGATGATACAGTTAGTTATACATAGAACTATCTATATGTTTGTGGTTAAATGAGCCATAGATGATACAGTTAGTTATACATAGAACTATCTATATGTTTGTGGTTAAATGAGCCATAGATGATATAGTTAGTTATACATAGAACTATCTGTATGTTTGTGGTTAAATGAGCCATAGATGATACAATTAGTTATACATAGAACTATCTATATGTTTGTGGTTAAATGAGCCATAGATGATACAGTTAGTTATACATAGAACTATCTATATGTGTGTGGTTAAATGAGCCATAGATGATACAATTAGTTACACATAGAACTATCTATATGTTTGTGGTTAAATGAGCCATAGATGATACAATTAGTTACACATAGAACTATCTATATGTTTGTGGTTAAATGAGCCATAGATGATACAGTTAGTTATACATAGAACTATCTGTATGTTTGTGGTTAAATGAGCCATAGATGATATAGTTAGTTATACATAGAACTATCTATATGTGTGTGGTTAAATGAGCCATAGATGATACAGTTAGTTATACATAGAACTATCTATATGTGTGTGGTTAAATGAGCCATAGATGATACAGTTAGTTATACATAGAACTATCTATATGTTTGTGGTTAAATGAGCCATAGATGATACAGTTAGTTATACATAGAACTATCTATATGTTTGTGGTTAAATGAGCCATAGATGATACAGTTAGTTATACATAGAACTATCTATATGTTTGTGGTTAAATGAGCCATAGATGATACAGTTAGTTATACATAGAACTATCTATATGTTTGTGGTTAAATGAGCCATAGATGATATAGTTAGTTATACATAGAACTATCTATATGTTTGTGGTTAAATGAGCCATAGATGATATAGTTAGTTATACCTATAGATGAACCATAGATGATACGGTTAGTCATACATAGAACTGTCTATGCTTTTGTGGTTAAATGAGTCATAGATGATATAGTTAGTTATACATAGAACTTTCTGCACATTTGTGGTTAAATGAGCCATAAATGATACAGTTAGTTATACAAGAACTATCTTTACGTTTGTGGTTAAATGAGCCATAGATGATATAGTTAGTTATACATAGAACTATCTATATGTTTGTGGTTAAATGAGCCATAGATGATACAGTTAGTTATACATAGAACTATCTATATGTTTGTGGTTAAATGAGCCATAGATGATACAGTTAGTTATACATAGAACTATCTATATGTTTGTGGTTAAATGAGCCATAGATGATATAGTTAGTTATACATAGAACTATCTATATGTTTGTGGTTAAATGAGCCATAGATGATATAGTTAGTTATACATAGAACTATCTATATGTTTGTGGTTAAATGAACCATAGATGATACGGTTAGTCATACATAGAACTGTCTATGCTTTTGTGGTTAAATGAGTCATAGATGATATAGTTAGTTATACATAGAACTTTCTGCACATTTGTGGTTAAATGAGCCATAAATGATACAGTTAGTTATACAAGAACTATCTTTACGTTTGTGGTTAAACACATTTATTATATTCGAACAGTTTTTGAGTGGGGGACGCTGTCATTTTACGACTTACAATACAAGTATTCAAGTTTCGATTCTTCTCCATGAATAGAGAGAGCTCAGAATAGCACATTGTGAGGCTTTATGCTAAAACAACAGAAAAACAAACAACATATAATCAAACACGACCGGATGCACCACGGTTTTATTTACCGTGTAATTCAATCTCAATAAAAAATTATACTTGTCAGATAAATTGATAAACAGAAATTAGCTTGTCTTATAAAATCGTTCACAAGGTCTGTTATAGAGCAAAGCTAAACTAGGCTGTCTACTGTGTCTAGCCAGGTGGAATAGAACTTCGGATTTTAGAATTGTAGGTCTGTAACCTTAAATCTTTTGCACCAGGGAACAAATGCCTAACGTACTCGTTTCTTATATCATGATAAAAATTGAATTAAAAAGTGAATGTGTAGTGTACAAAGACGGTATTTTCTAATATACATTACATATTTTTGAATCGAGCTTAATATCGGACATCCTGCGTAATGCTTTGCACACTAATAAAATAATACAGTATCAATCATAGACTTGGTTCTTGTTGGAATGCATTACATTAATACTCTTGACTCGGCTTACAGTAGAAAAACAAAATGGTATTATCCATTTATTTACCTGAAGAAACCATGTCACGACGTAATAGTATCCGCATTTATGAGCTTTCATCGCTTAACCATACGTTGGCTTGTAAACCTATACTCTATTTGTGGCCTAATTTTATGGTTTTCTAAACACGCGTCGTCGTGGCTCTCTGTTTGGTTGCTGGCAAAAACGATGTGCTACTTTTCGCAAGACTCCTATGGATTTAAGGACAGAAGCACTTTGTACATGTTGTTACAATAAGCTAATCATGATGGAATTGTTAAAATTATTGATGGAATTGTTAAAAGTATTCTAATCCGTAGATCCTTAACGTAAGTAAATACATTATCACGAAAGCGCCCTCTTTCAATAAATAAATAAGGTTTAGAACCTGGCCCAAACTAACATAATTAGGGTGATTTACTAAAATAGGGGTAACAGTTGTTTAACTTTTAAGTAACTCAGTTTTTGTAGTTTTAGCTTTCTTTTTTTTCGATGCTCTTTACAACATTAAAACTTTCTATGTTTGTTTTTAATTACGCGCAAAGCTACTCGAGAGCTATCTGCGCTAGCCGTCCCTAATTTAGCAGTGTAAGACTAGAGGGAAGGTAGCTAGTCATCACCACCCACCGCCAACTCCTGGGCTACTCTTTTTACCAACGAATAGTGGGATTGACCGTCACGTTATAACGCCCCCACAGCTGAAAGGGCGAGCATGTTTGGTGCGACCGGGATTCGAACCCGCGACCTTCACATTAGGAGTCGAACGCCTTAACTCACTTGGCCATGCCGGGCTATAACTATCTATGTTACTATAGCTTGCTAGGCTCGGCATGGCCAGGTGGTTAAGGCGCTTGACTCGTAATCCGAGGGTTGAAGGTTCGAATCCCTCTCAAACCAAACATGCTCTCCCTTTCAGCCATAGGGACGTTATAATGTTCGATCAATCCCACTATTCGTTGGTAAAAGAGTTGGCGGTGGGTGATGACGACTAGCCGCCTTCCCTCTAGTCTTACACTGCTAAATTGGGAACGGCTAGCGCAGATAGCCCTCGTGTAGCTTTGCGCGAAATCTAAAACAAACAAACTACAGCTAGCTACGTACGTGTGTATAAGTTACTGTTTGTCTTCATGAAATTAAAATGTTTCTTTGTTTTTTATTATACTTGAACACACAATTACCTAATGATAAACATAAAAGGGCGCTCATTCAAGAAAACATAACGGCTTTCGTGTAAAACATTTATTTATGTAGTTATCTTGTGACACCCACACATTGTGGAAACGGTATTGAAAGGAATATAAAAGGCTAATATTATCGAATGAAAAGGCTACAACAAAGAATAACAACGTATAGACAGATTACATTGGTTATCATCTAACCAATAAAAAAGTGCCACGCCAGTTTAGTTCATATAACTGTACAGAGGAAATAGAACAATCAAAGACTGTCTTGGCTTGCATAAAGTTGTTAAACCAACATTCGTTATAGTGTTTTAAGCTTATATAGAACCTTGGATGAATTATTAAGAACAATACACAATATTTTAAGCCACATTCCACATTGTTTGTACAACAAACGGATCACATACCAGTGATTATGATAATATGAACACATACCACATATTACCATTGTTAACGTTATTCGTTTTGCTTTCCTGGTTTCTGTAATAAACTTTAACATCATTAATAAATTCACTATCTAGCTGCTATTAGCGGTTGTTTTTTAACTGCTTTATGTGTAGCGTTTTATGTTTTCATAAATATTTCCACGTATACACAAAGAGCATCGTAAACTATTTTGAAGTAAAAATGGAGTTGTCTTTCATTGCAAAGTGTCTGAATGTACAATTCCAGAGAGGTGTATTTACTTACAAAGTTTATAGCATAATACTGAAATAACTTCATTATAAAGTCTGTAGCTTTGATGAATAGAGTTATCTCATATACATATGAATATATCTTTTCTAAACTCGTACCGAAAGAAGTTCATATCTTTATTTTACTTTTTCTACTTGAGAGCATATCACATTAGATGGTATGACATTCATATCTTCGAAGTCGCTTCACTTCTGTAGAAAGATCGTGTATTTTGGCACATGAGGACCTTACGTGTTGCACCTTAAAATAGTTAAACCATTGATACACTTATGACATTTAAAGCTAAACGTCCTTGACATCTTGCTACTACTACTGAACTTAAGAATCCGGCATTCTCGGAAAACTAGTCCCGCAGGTTTCAATATATCTTTTATGAAATAGGTTAAACTTTCATTTTCACTCCCATAATATTCTATACTTGGCAGAGATACTTAGTAGTACTATAGGTTTAGTTTTAACTAATGGCTCCTTTATAGTTTAAACTATAAATATACATAAGAACATGACTGTTTTTTATTGCGTTTAAAGAAAGCAAGAAATTCATATGGATGCTTTGTTTTTCTAGTTTTTCAGCTTGGTATTTTAAAACGTTTATGAAACTGATTGACTTACATTTGAAACTAGCAGACTGCAAGATTCAGTTTTATTTAAGAAAGTAAATATGATTCCAAATATTCAATTCCAGGCTTACAAACAGACTAGGCCCGGCATGGCCAGGTGGTTAAGACACTCGACTCATAATCCGAGGGTCGCGGGTTCGAATCTCCATCAAACCAAACATGCTCGCCCTTTCAGCCATGAGGGCATTATAATGTGACGGTCAATTCCACTATTCGTTGGTAAAAGAGTAGCCCAAATGTTGGTGGTGGGCGATGATGGCTAGTTGCCTTCCCTCTAGTCTTACACTGCTAAATTAGGGACAGCTAACGCAGATAGCCTTCGTGTAGCTTTGCACGTAATTCAAAACAAACCAAATAACCAAATATACTGTGGTTTCTAATGCTAAATGCTAAGACTACTAAAGTGCAGTGTTATAAAAGAAAAAAAGACAATTAATACACGTTACGAAACAGTTAAAGAATAATTGGGATTTATAATGTTTTAGCTAAGAAAGATACACTAAAGTATATCCGTATGTGGTCCAAGAACAATATAACTCAAGAGTTGCCCTTAACAACAACTAACAGTTTTCTTTCTGCTAAATGTTTCTTTTAAAACAAGACTTCACGTCTTTGCTGTTCATGAATTTTCACTTCTGTAAAGAGTTTGTCACTAAATGTGTTCACACTTCAAATCAGGACTTCTAAGTGTTTCGACTATTATTTCAAAATCACTGTTTCCAAGACTTCTTTAGAGCTGAAGACACTTGAAAAATAATATTTAATATGTGCTTGATGGGAATGACGTCTCGTTAGCACTCCATTCAGTCAGTTCTCTGCTCTTAAAGGAATCTAGCGATCAGATGAACACATTGAAGACAATCCATATCATTCATTAGCACTGTTGCACCGAGGTCGTAGTATGTAATTCTTATAATATATGGCTTTTCACAAGATACAGAGGTTGGCACACTTGCTAATTAATGTGCACTATTCTTCCTTTGTGTATGTACAAGGTGGTTAAAGTGATCAACTCGCAGTATGAGGTTCGCGAGTAAGAATCCTGATCCAAATAAACATGTTTGCCTTTTCAACTCTGAGGGGCGTTATAATTTTATGGTCAATCCCACTATTCCTTTGTAAAAGAGCAGCCAATGAGTTGGCGGTGGGTGATGAACAGTTAGCACAGATAACCTCGTATGGCTTTCCGCGAAATTCAAACCAACCCAAATTTTCTATAAAAACGGGCCAATATCTGGTTCTAGATTTCCTCCAAGTTAATAAGCTCATGCCATCTGACCGCTTCTTGAAGAGTGAATCTTACATAAAATAGTACTTGCCCATTAGATATGTTTTTGACGAACTATACCGTGCCAAAAACGTACACCATTTAGTTTATAGCATACGAACCAGCTTTGTGAAGCACTTTGTTTTTTAACCGGAACACTGACACTGCGTCGAGTTGCGGCTGCGGATACTTGGTTCAGTCTCCGTAAAGTTACTTCGCCGTTGCAGCGAATCAAAATCGACAAAAAAGCAGTTGATTTGTGAACGATGATAAGCCTTGTTAACTAACTGTATTATTGGTTTGTAAATTCTTCTATTTCGTAATATCAATGCTTGTGGCCAATTCACAAAAAACTACTATAACTGGCCGCCGTCCATTTCTCTTTTGACTCTCCTCATAACTAGTTATATATATATGTATATACATATTTATATATATTTTACGACTAGCTTTGGCTCATAAACTATTTGAAGCGTTTTAAACTGTGAAACAAGATTGATTGAGACTACCGTATGTAGTATCACCAGTTGCTCAATTTGCATTATAATGTCTTGTTTACTTGTAATAAGTACAAAGCTACACAATGTGCTATCTGTGCTCTGCCCACTACGGGTATCAAAAACCAGTTTTTAGCGTTGAAATTACCCTGATGTACTGCTATGCCACTTGAGAGATGCATGGTAATGAACTAAGGATTGATTGACGTTTTCTAACAGATGTTTTACTATTGTGTTAAATTGTTTTGTAGAATGTACTTTAAAAACGTCTTGAATGTAAACAGTAAGTGTTGCGCTTACGTTTATTATTAGCAGCCTTCTCTTTTTAAAATTAGCATTTCGGGTATATCAGTTAACAATCTGATAATATAATTGAGGTCTCCTTGTGAAAAATATGTTATTCCTCTGTTAGGACTAAATTATTAATGTTATACAGTTGTTGATATTACATCCATAGGTACATAAGTACTCTGAATCATATATACATATATATATATAAAATAATTTATGCTACAATATTAGGAAGTTTCATTCTTATTTGACGAGAAATGAAATTGTAGGCCTCGCGTCATGGCCACATACATGGTTACAGCGCTCAACTCGTAATTCCGGGGTCGCGGGTTCGACTCACCATCACACCAAGTATGTTCGCTCTTACAGCCGTAGAGGCGTTATAACGTGACGGTCAATTTCTCTATTCATTGGTAAAAGAGTAGCCCAGGAGTTGGCGATGGGTAGTGCCTTCCACTGCTTACACTGCTAAATTAGGAATGACTAACGCGGATAGCCCTCGTGTAGCTTTGCGCGAAATATAAAAGAAATCAAATTGTGTTTCTTTTAAATGTACCACTATATCCAGTGTTATTGACTTTCCAATAAAGATTTTTCAACGATTTACCAACTTTACTGATATAACTGTTATAAATAAGTTTACACTTTGACTAAAAGAGCATTGGTAATAATTACCTACTAAAATGGATATTTGTTCAACATTTATAGATTAGAAGCAGTGTAGATCAGTGTACTTGGGATATATTTAAAACGGAATTGAAAAAGGAAAGGATAATTTGTTTATCCTGCCATCTGTTGCCAGCTTTTATAATTATAATTATTAAATTATGTAAGTTGCAACCCTTTTACTGTCTTGTGTAAAAGTGTAACATCACTTGCTTCCGAAATATACGACAGCTTTCAAGTTAAATACAAAATGTTGCTTACACGTTATATCACAATTTTTAACTGTTTTTTTAATTATCAGACCATTGCAATTAAACTTGAAGATAGACAGATAGGTTAATTGATCGTTTAGCTTACTTGTTATCAGATAAGACATTTTCAAAATTATCCTTACAGATTCGTGTGAAGTAATGATGGATGCACCTAAAGTTAGAACATATGTGTGTGTATGTTAATATCTGCGATTCGAGCGCCCTAACCACCTGGCCATGTTAGGCCTGACGTGTGAATTAGGCAACAATCGAGAAGTTTATAAAATGCCGTGTGAGTAGGGTAGTATATCCAATATACAGAACAGTATTTCGAGTTACGATTTATGACTTTTTAATATTACTAACTAAGTATAGAGTTATAAAATCTTTGCGCGTGTTAACGAACAACGACTTACAAGCATAAATGATATTTACTATAGACAGCATGCTATATTTCAATATTATCATTGTACTTTTACATTTTTGTTTATTAAGTCCCTACTTAGTGTATTAAGCCCCTACTTTCCACAGACAAGTATGTACATATTTTCCTATTATTCTATGTTGGTTAAATACGCCATTTTTTCGCATATCTCTTAAAATCAGTGGTAGAAACTATTATGGTTACAGAACCAAGGTGCTCTGGTTCGGGTGCTATTACCATATCGTGCTGACTGCTACTCTCATTACGATTACAAAAATTTGATGTTTCGATATGGGTCTTATTATCATACCAGCAGAGACAGCCGTCCTCTGTCCGAGTTATGAACCTGAAACAAACGTGGTGGTGGAGGGCATGATAAACAACATGAAAAATCCTTACTTTCAAGCAGTTTATTTATAATATATTATTACGGTATTCATTATTATCTCACCATACGTAACGTACAACATTAGGGATTCACCATGTACATACTGTGGATGTTCAGTGTAGGTTTGCATTAAAGAGGTAACGATCAAATTGGTGGGTGTAGGGGTGATTTCTGTTTCCTGCTTTAACACCCAACTCTTAATGTCCTTCCACAGTGTTTCACATGATTAATTAATTAATGGTCACTGGCTGCAGAAGTGTCTTATGGGCCAAAGTTGAAAGGTCATGGATCAAAGTAGGAAGTGGGTATAAATCAAAACGTGGCTCTTCATATCAGCGTTATGGCCACTGTTTAAGTAGAGACATCAGCTGAAATTATATGTCATATATCTCTCAGTGAGATTTATAAGAAGTTTGTATAGGAACACTGTATGTTTGTATCTAGAAAAATTAATTTTTGTTTTTTGGCGTAAGAAAGTGTCATCCTCTAAGAATGTAGTTAACGTTAACTCACATCAAAGGTAATAAAGGTTCAATAACATTACTAATAAGGGAGTAGAAGGGGGCTGTTGCCTCTTTAGTAACATGCTTCTTGTTCTAACCTATCATCCCAGAAGGTTTGGTTAAGATTGGCCCAGCGACCTTGGAGTAGTTAGATAACGGACAAACAGACAGAGACATAGATTTTTTTGTTTTGTTTTGTGCTTTTCTATATAGTAAAGTATCTGTATATATATATAAAAGATCGTGGTGACTGCTACTCTCATTATCACCACAAAGAGTTGGTCCTTTGGTGTGGGTTATTTAGTGTTCCTGGACTGCAAATTTATCAATCCGTGGTTCACGACTTGTTGCCTCAAAAACACGATCCATACTTCACATTTTATGATAGTTCTGCTTGAAATATACTTATAAAACATGTTTTCATTGCACTTGGAAATACAATAAAATATTTCATTGCTTCTTTTTGAAATATAACTTAATCTACAAGCACCAGAGTAGTACATATAGATCGTGCACTGAAATAAAAACATGTTTTGTAAGTACTAAGGTATTATTGAAATAAAAATGTTTTACAAGTAGCAGGGGAATATATATATATATATAACGCGTATTAAAATCAAAACATATTTTACAAGTATCCGGTTTGGTTTGTTTTGAATTTCTCGCAAAGCTAATCGAGCGTTATCTGCACTAGCCGTCCCTAATTCAGCAGTGTAAGACTAGAAGGAAGGCAGATAGTCATCACCACCCACCGCCAACTCTTGGGCTAATCTTTTACCAACGAGTAGTGGGATTGACCGTAACATTATAAACGCCCCCACGCTTGAAAGGGAGAGCATGCTTGGCGTGATGGGGATGCGAACCCGCGACCCTCAGATTTCGAGTCGCATGCTTAAACACGTTTGGCCATGACGGGCCCCCCAGGAAGCTGCTTCAGTCAGTCATGTAAAATAAAAATACCTGAGGTGAAAGAATTAATGTAGAGACGGTAAATAACTTGACTGGATACAAATGATGTTATCATATAACTCTATTAATACAGATAGTTTAGAAATGTGATTTAAACATTTCACACCACTTTATATATGTGCTATTCGGGTAACTTTAAAAATATCTTATTTATACAATCCACATTCTGTGCTATCCGGATACTTGCACTCGATCTTTTATCTGAATTAAGTCACTTTTGGCCCTCCATGGCTAAGTGGTTAAGGTACTCGACTCCTAATCTAAGGGCCACGGGTTCGAATCCCCGTCGGCCCAACCGGACTCGCCCTTTCAGTCGTTGGGGCGTTATAATGTGACAGTCAATCCCACTATCCGTGGTGATGACTAGCTGCCTTCCCTCTAGTCTTACACTGCTAAATTAGGGACGGCTAGCACAGATAGCCCTCGTGTAACTTTGTGCGAAATTCAACAAACAAACAAGCAGCTTCCTAGTGGTGGTTTTTACCAACGAATAGATTCTTCTTGCTAGAATTGTAATATAAAAGAATATTCTCTATTCACTTTATGCCTTATTGCCTGTTTATCAAAACATATCACAAGATTAACCCACCGACTCGAAAATTATTTTCAAGTATTCGAAAAAACAAAAAAGACTGCGCATGCGCATATAATCACGTGGTAATTCAGGGCCTGTATTTTGTCGTCGAATGTCCAGAACGTGGAATAAATCCGTTTATTTTTCACTTATTGAATTATTCCTTCAGTTTGAAATTTTCAATGTGACTTTAAAATGTCAGCGAAACAACAGTATGATATATTAAACACTTAAGTTTCTTATTTCTCTAACAGTTTGGAGATGACGCAGGTCTTCATATATTTTTTTAGACTACCATACAAATTCGTTTTCCTATGTTTGTTACAGAATGTTGTACTTAACTTCTGAAGCGATCACTGACGTATGAAAAATATTTTAATGACAGAAATAAGCCAACTTATAGCACCAGTTTTGTTATTTTTTCTTGAACAGTCCACATTTCGCTTTATAATTTCTTTAAAAAAATTCCTCCAAAACAATCACGGTTTGAATTTTAGTGGAACGCTTTCGAAACAGCTGTAAAGTGAAACGTTGAGTGCCCAGTTAAAAATAAACGACAAATTTGGTCTCACAAGGCCATTTATTACTTGTATTAAAGTATATTATATCGTTAGTTAGTTTTCAAAGTAATAGAGAAATGCCATGCGCACAAGTATAGCTTATAAACATAACCAAGGATTTAACTTCTCTGTTTCTTCATTACAGACTAACATTCCATGATGGCTCGTACAACATTTCAATTACCTTTATTAATTGTCCTGGCATCCTTTCCTTTAACGTATGGATAATTATGCTGTACCCCTCACTCGATACAACTGAGCAGAAGGGTCCATCCGTACAGCTACTCAGTGAGTGTAATAGAGTTGTAGCTATAACCATAATACGAGGCCCACCTATTTTCTTTGTGATACGAGAATTATATAAATAGAAGGTTCCCGCGTTGTTTGTTGATAAAAACATTTTCCGTTGACATACCCTTCTCGTTAAGTTGACCATAAGAATCCAAACGTAACTTGAAAAGAATTAACTAGCTCAGCGTTTGGTTACGTAGCCTCGTACCCGGTAGTGTGACTACACGCTCTCTATAGAAATTGGTATGGTACGACTTACTCACGTATTCTTAATAGCTTTTTAGACGTGAATCATTGTCAATGAACAGGGGTTGGGCTGATTTTTTAACACAAGACATTTTTTTATATATACTGTCATCGTAGCTAGACTGTTAAGCAAGATCTATATTCTCTACGTGTGTGTGTGTGTGTGTGTGTGTGTGTTGGTGCTTTAACCTTTTTTTAAGTACTTCAACATAAAGAAGACGACGTGAATCTAGTTATGTTTGTCTGTAGTTGTTTGTCCTTTTTGTTTGTTTACTCATTTATATAGGGCCCGGCATGGCCAGGTGGTTAAGACACTCGACTCATTTTCTGAGGGTCGCGGGTTCGAATCCCGGTCACACCAAACATGCTCGCCCTTTCACCCCAGGAGGCGTTTTATCTGTACTTTTTCCATACAACAACTTAAACAAACATGCATTCCTCTTTCAAAATAGAAAAATGTATTTCTTAAAGAAGTCCACGCGCTTCTTTGTAACGTCACAACCGCTCCCATACTAACAAGCAAAATATGTATGTAAAAACGACTCGTTTGGGTTGAGAAAATTTTGGGTTGAATGTATATGTGCATTTATTTGTATAATACGACAATCATGTTCGTGGGAGCCCGGCGTGGCCAGGTTGTTAATGCACTCGACTCGTAATCTGAGAGTCGCGGGTTAGAATTCCCTCCCCAAAAAAAAACATGCTCGCCCTTTCAGCCGTGGGGGCGTTATATGTGATGGTCAATCCCAGTATTCGTTGGTAAAAGAGTAGCCCAAGAGTTGGCGGTTGGTGGTGATGATTAGCTGCCTTCCCTCTAGTCTTACGCTGATAAATTAGGGACGGCTAGCGCAGATAGCCCTCGAGTAGCTTTGCACGAAATTTAAAACAAACCAAACTTATGTTCGTAAGTGCTGAAACGGTGACGTAAAAACATATCGCTTTTATACTTCTGTAAATTGTTACTCTAACACGTTACTAAAGTGACTTATTCTTTGTAATTTAATAACACAAATACATAAAATATTACGAATTTGCCACATTAATTAGTATGTATGTATTAATCAACTTAATGAGAGGAGTTGAAAATTGTACTAGTTTGGTTAACTCGGTTTTTTATACCTTTGTCGACTGTGCTGCAGATTAACTTATTAATTTCGGCCTTTATTACGACAATGGGGGCTGGGATGTCAGTGACAGAAGGTAAGGTTGCCTTACTTACCCCTAGTGGTAGAGTATTACTTTCGTTTTTCTTTCATTTAATATTTCTTTGGAAAGCAGTCACCTTACCACAACTGTCTCCAAGCTGTGAAGGGTGATATAGATGCGGGACGTCGTGAGTTCGAGCACTCACATCTTGCTCCCCTAACCTATTTTTCTTACTGTGGTATGTGAGACTAGCGAACGGAGGTTAAGACTGGTATACGGTGTCTCCTCACGGCAATGGGGGTTCTACATCTTCAGATACCTCTAAACCCAGGATGTATCTCATATCTCACATTCTACTTATATATTCCCTCGTTATCTTACTTTATTCAGCATTTTCCTTACAGTTAAGACTTGTTTTTTCATCACACATTTGATCTTGCTGCTTTTGGCTTCAATAAACCGTTGAAATAATGTTTTTACACACATCTATATCACACTCTACGTCTCTGTAAGCAGCTCTGCATATGAATAGGGATATTTCAACCGTACAAACTTAGCATAGTTTCACGAATAAATAAATGCACATGCTTTTGGAAACAAAATTAAAAATCAAACCATTTTCCAATACAAAATAAAAGCTAGTAAATTTTAATAAAAATTTTCGCACTTTTAGGATCTTGAAACGTTGAAACTATTCTGTCTAATACATAACAACAACAAATAAATAATATGGCAGCTATTGCATAAGATCGATTACGGGTTAGGTGTCCTGTGCTTTGACCCGCAATGTCCTCACATCTACTACAATTCACTGGCGCAACTTGTGGATATGGTCAAGGTCAAATCCCTCCCATGCTGAGATGGCACATAAGATTCGGCGATGACATAATTGACACTAAAGGAAGAGGATGGCAACCTGTTCATTCTGGACATGATGCCAGGACATCGCTGGTTAACCTCCGCTAACAGATGTATGGATTGGAGCAATTTAGATAAACTGTCTTTCTTCAAAGGTAAAACAGCAGAGCACGTGCCATCCTCGAACTCACGACCATTCGTCCATATGTCCTAAGCCAATAAACCGCATGGCCAGGTGATTAAAGCGCTTGACTCGTAATCTGAGGGTCGCGGGTTCGAATCCCCGTCACACCAAACATGCTCGCCCTTTCAGCTATGGGGACATTTATAACGATACGGTCAATCCCAGTATTCGTTGGTAAAAGAGTAGCCCAAGAGTTGGTTGTGGGTGGTGATGACCATCTGCCTTCCCTCTGGTCTTGCACTGCTAAATTAGGAACGGCTAGCGTAAATCGTCCTCTTGTAGCTTTGCGCGAACTTCCAAAATAAAGAAATAAACTGTTCTCAAATGAGTATGGTGACTCCCCAATTACGTTTTTAATTTTAAAAGTAACACCATAGTATAAAATAATTTGTTGTTTAAAAACACCTTTAATTTCTACAGCTGTTAGATGTCAGCAATACGTACTTTACCTCGTAATCTAATTAACCGTAATTTAACCAATTTAACCTCATATGACAATACATAAACTTGTATTACTTTCTAAAGTATCTCAGAGTTGAACCCAAGCAGAGACGTACTTAAAAGTGTGTATCCTAGTCATAAGCCAATATTCATGCAATTTTACATTTGAATCCACGTGTACTTTAATATCTTTACAATAAGGTTATGTTGTCACTTAAATAAATGGCTTATCTTTAGTATCTTTCTAAGCTGAAGGCATTCTATGAAGTTACCAGTATTTATTGAGCAAGTTTTCTATAATTATACGTAAACTGAAAAAAAAAAAAAATTCAAGCGGGATTAGTAATGTTTGATTTGTTTTGAATTTCGCGCAAAGATACACGAGGGCTATCTGCGCTAGCCGTCCCTAATTTAGCAGTGTAAGAGTAGAGGGAAGGCAGCTAGTCATCACCACCCACCGCGAAATCCTGGGCTACTCTTTTACTAACGAATGGTGGGATTGACCATCACCTAATAACGCCCTTACGGCTGAAATGCAAGCGTGTTTGGTGGGACGGGGATTCGAACCTGAGACCCTCGGATTACAAGTCGAGTGCCTTACCCACCTGGCCGTGCCGGGCCTAGTAATGTCACAGAAATGTTTTCTTTCATATGGAAGTTTAAATGCGATATTAAATCTAAAATTAATTTATATTTACTGGGTTAACACTAAACAGATACCTGGTCTGCTTGACGTTTAACACAATTGACATTAACATACTATATATAAATTCAAATTCATATTAAATGAGACGTCAATAAATCGATTTGCCCACTTTTTATCCACCCTGACCATCGATCATTCCTGCATTCAGCTCTGGTCTCTACTTGTTATATATACTCAACGTAAAAGCTAAGTTTCTCATTCCCATTAATAGTGATATTTCATAGGTATAACCAAACTACCAACAATATCATAATTTTCGTGCCACTTTAAACATACCCTGCAAGACAAGTTAAACTCACCACACTGAGCATAACCTGCATGCTATATTATGTTTAACCCGCGCGTCATATTAAGCACAGCTTGCATATTATGGCGATAAACATCATTTGATTTTTGAAATTTTTAAAAATTACTTAGTGGTTTAACAGAACCTAAGTGGTTTATTTATGTTTTGTAGAGTTTGCAGACAAAAGTAAATTAATCAAAAGTAATTATACATCGAAATGGGCCTCTTATGGTCGGGTGGTTAGGACGCTCGATTCGTCATCTGCATATCGCGGAAGTCGAAGTTCTGTCACCAAACACGCCCACCCTTTCAACCGTGAGGCGTTATAATGTGACGTTCAGTTCCATTTTTTTTTATTGGTAAACAAGTAGCTCTTCTAAATTAGAGATGGCTCATTCAGGTAGTCCTTGAGTAGGTTGAAGCGGAATTTCGAAAATAAAAGAAACACACTGAAGCTACAAACTGATAAATCGCGACTGATATAGTGACCTACCTGACATTCTGTTAGTAAACTAGCGTAATAATAAAGAATTTGTTTTCTTTTTCACAAAAGGAGAAACTGAAAAGAGAATCGGTGACGTAGAATACTAATATTGTCTTCAGTTTCACCTCTGATGAATGAAGAGTTCGTCATGGATTGCCATACAATATTGGACAATGAATTAGACGAAATTCCATAACATTATTCTCGTATCTGGATTAATTTAGGTTACTTCATGGTAAATTTAAAATGACTCAAAACCTCATAGAATGTTCAGCTGTTATATTGTTACTAATTGTCCATTAACTGGACGTCCGGTTACTGATAAACACCAACTCTAAAATCAGGGGTTCGATAACCCTCGGTGGACCAAACAGATAGCCCGATGTGGCTTTGCTATAAGAAAACGCGCACATACACTTATAAAGACGTACTACTAAATGCAATTTAATATTGACCGATATTATGAGGAACTCATCATATGATAGGGTAAATATTGTTTGACAATAAATGTTTATTGTAATAATGCATTGAATTTAATAACCACCGTGTTTTTATTGTTGTCTTGAATAGTAATCCACTCGTTACATGTTAGTACTAGAAGTCCTCAATTTTGAACCAATAATCGCTGTTGCAACTTGATATTACCATGGTATTACCTAATGTTGTGAATTATCAATTTTCAACCAATAACCACCGTATTGATACTTAATGTCCTGAATGGTGAGCTGATCATGACTGTGTCATTACTGAATTTTGAATTAAAAATAAATCTGTTATTACTTGTCTTGAGCATTGAACAAATCGTCATAGTATTATAATTTTATTTTGTGAATTTTCATCCAATAACCGCAGTGTTATTATTTGATGTACTCGATATTTAACCAGTAATCACCGTGTTATTACTTGATATCTTCGATATTTAACCAGTAATCACTGTTATTACTTGATATCTTCAATACTTAACCAATAATCACTGTGTTATTACTTGATATCTTCGTTATTTAACAAATAATCTCCATGTTATTGTTTGTTCTGAACACAGTTGTTATCCCCTATTCTTAGAGATTAACTGAACCCCACATCACCCGTTTATAATTGTTTTATACTGGTATAAATTAGTCTATAATCAGTTTGAGATAAAGTCGATTATTAACCCTTAGGTACTCTTCATTGTAACGCATAAAAGTATTTGACTTACATAGACTTGGTTATATATTAGGATCTGAACGTAGGTCTTTATTGATCAGGGCTAATATAAGCGGTGTTCTGAGTACTAATCGATTGATGTTGACCTTTTGGACGTTTGCTCGTGACCATCTTGGAAACCCAAATAAAGCAGAAAAATGATTTTTCTTATCTGAAGGCAGAGAAGCAATTTTAGTTTTCGTGATTAGGAAGTTATTCATTGGTATTATCACAGATAACAAGTCGACTATTCATTATTGAAGAAGTCTAAAATAGGTTTCACAAATCTAACACGTAATCTTTTGGCGGTGTACATGTACGAGTGTTCCTTCAGTGAAAATAATCGTATTAGGTGTTGGTGTTTTCTTATAGCAAAACCACATCGGGCTATCTGCTGAGTACACCGAGGGGAATCGAACATCTGATTTTAGCGTTGTAAATCCGTAGACTTACCGCTATGCCAGCGGGGGAGAATAATCGTATTAAATGCGTTAGTCGCAAAGAAACTGCGAAATATTCAAAGTAAATCTTAGTTGTAAAAAAAATATAAATATAAATTCATAAAGTCAGGAACTGAAGCGAGGGGTGGGAGGGATAATTTGGCTACCCCTTCTTCTTCTTTTTTGGGGGTGGAAGGGGAAAAGTTAGTTTGTATGGTTGGACACATTTTCTAGAAAGCATGTCACAAACTCCATAAAGAAACTGTGTCACCGATATGATTCAGAATCAGCGAATGACATTTCTCTGAATAACGTGCACGCCCTAGTAGCGCATCGGTATGTCTGCGGACTCATACTACTAAATATTGGGTTTCGATACCCGTGGTGAGCAGAGCACAGATAGCCCATTGTGTAGCTTTGTGCTTAATTCCAAACAGATCAAAGCAAAATGAGTAGCGTGTTATGGACAAAGTGATTTATTTTCATTATTAAACTTGCTTTACTGGCCTTATTATGTAATAAGTGATGTGTATATTTAATTTACAGAATGTTGGAGTGATCCACCACCAGAGAATGTTATAGACCATTGACGTCAAAATAGCGGCCATGACTGCTATGGCTTCAGCAATGGACAGACATATACAACAAACAAATGAACGCCTTCAATGCATTAAAGAGGTAAGGCAAAAGTATTACAAAAATGTTTAATATTCGAACACATTACCCTACTAACATATGAAACTGATGTCGTAGTTATTATGGGGTGTAATACGTCTGTGCAAATCCAAATACAATTTAAGGTTAGTTGAAACTCAATAAGTAGCTAAACAGCACAGATAATTTATTGTCATTTCACAGTGTTTCACGTAAATTTCATTCTGTTTATCGTGAGTGTCAGATATTTTTTGGTTGAGCATAGAATATATCAGTACGCTATCCAGTTTACATGAGTTCCCGAAATACGGTAAATCTAAGAACTTACGAATGGGGACAATGATGAGTGAGTTGTTGTTGTTGTTTTGAATTAAACACAAAGCTACACAATGGGCTATCTGTGCTCTGCCCACCACGGGTATCGAAACCCGGTTTTTAGCGTTGTAAGTCCGCAGATGTACCGCTGAGCCACTGGGGGGCAATGAGTTTGTAATAATACTGCATTTGTCATATGAAATGCCGACAAGACCTTTCGTCTAGTGCCAACTCTTGGACTACTCTTTTACCAACGAATAGTGGGATTGATCGGAACGTTATAACTGAAAGGGCGAGCATGTTTGGTGCGACGGGGATTCGCACTCGAGACCAGTCGAGCGCTCTAACCGTCTGGTCATGCCGGGCCTAATCATTGACGTATCATCCACTCTTCTAGACAATTAAATTTACAACCCAATTAGTGTTATCGAATTTCTTTCTATTTTGAGATACTGAGGAGAGAGATAGCTTCTGGTATATCATTAAAATGTTTGCAACTGAATAATATTTAATACAGATATACCGCTGGTTTACGACAGAGGTATGACATATCATATTATTTCAGCCAAAGGGTAGTGGGCTTATCAGAGGATTTATAACCTCTTTTTCAGCCACAAGATCTCACTAGAAAAGTTTAATAGTCATCCTAACGCTTTTCGTGTCATTAGTTTCATAAACAATAACTGTTACAGTGTGAACTAGATTTAGTAATTAAGTTATAATTATTATTGTGAGTCATTCGCTTCTCAGAATTAGGTTAAGTTTTAACATCACAATTATATCTATTTAGTTAATTATTGTAAACACCAATTATGTATTATTACAATTTTATTATCTTAAGCTGGTTTATTTGCCAAAGAAAGAAGTGTGTGTGCGCATAACACTAAGTAACAATAAAAAATGACAAATTACGCATTTTCTGAGAACATTGAAACTGTGTTTGGTTGAAATACGCATGGTATGCTAAATATATGCTTGTGTAAATATTTGAAAACTAAGAACGTGAAAGATTGTAAATTTCACTAGAATATATTAACGAGAACTGTGCACGAATATTGAAACTATGATATAGCTGTTTCATCTCCTTTATTGGTAAATACAAAGTGAAAAGAAGAAGGATTATTCTTACTATTAACACAGTTTATCGCAACGAGGAGGAATTGTGATGTCCATTAATCCCTTACAAGTGCGAAAACAGTTTAACAGAATTTGCTTATTGGACCGATCTCCAAAATGCTCCTGTCAGACTTGAACTGTATAATGCTCATCGACTTCAAGCCGCAGGCTTTTTCGTTCAGCATGTTGTCGTTTGCAGAGATATATCCGTACATTGCTTGCAGTTTATACCGGTAACCTAGCAACTAGATAACAAACATTATGAAGATTAATAGGGCCGCAGTGCGAAAGGCTTGTCACCATCTCTTGTTCTAAAACCACAGGGATTCAACAATAGTGAACTGAGTGAACGCCTGATGGCTACTCAGAATTAAAGTAAAAACAAGAATGAAATAAAAACGGTTACACTTTCTATTACTATGTCTGTCGTAATAATCCAACTTCGACCATCTCTTTAGCTGATATTCCTCAGGAGGTACCAGTTTCGACTGCGTCATTGTGTAATTGGTTATAGAACCGAAACATTTAGCTTTGATCTTTAGACACGTTGACGTCATATAGGAATCAATATTTTTCGTGGTTAAAAGCATTCCAGGTTTTCTCTTCAATGGAAATAATCTGGAAACAATTTCGAAAGTAAGACGATGTGGTTTTATATCATGGAAATTATTTTAACTTCACTTACTTATTGTAAATTAACCTTACAATTACCGATGAAATTCTTCGGTTTAATAACCATTGTTTCAATATTGTTCACAGACAAAATTTATTTTTGGCTCATGACGTTTTGGATACATAATTCCTAATATCATAGGGTTCATTATCAAAATGTAAGTAGAATTGCTATAAGTATTACATTCAGTCCAATTCATTACTGTATGGGTCCTCCATTTATTTAACATAAGTGATACAACGGAATATTCAAGTAGGTTTCTTTGTTTTGGAATTTTGCGCAAAGCTACACGAGGGCTATCTGCGATAGCCGTCCCTAATTTAGCAGTGTAAGACTAGAAGGCAGCTAGTCATCACCACCCACCACAAACTGTTGGACTACTCTTTTACCAACGAATAGTGGGATTGACTGTACCATTATAACGCCCTCACAGCTGAAAGGACGAGCATGTTTGGTGTGACGGGGATTCGGACCCACGACCGTCAGATTACGAGTCGAACGCCTTAACCATCTGGCCATATCTGGCTACTAGTACGAATATTACCTACTAGCATAACATACCCACGCTTCGCTGTGGAATTCTTAGGTCTCCTCATATTCACAGAGGTCTCAGTGCACCATTGAAGCGTCTCCGTTATCGTAACTACTTGTATAGCTACCACATTGCGCTTGTTCTTTCATTTATTTGTATATTGTCATTTCCCGAACGTAATTCAATTCATTTTTTTTAAAAGCAGATAGTTTTAATTAAGCTCCGCAGCTTCATTTATTTTATTTTTATTTTTATTTCAATTCTTTTCATTCTCCAGTCTTCTCTGATTTGTATTTTTCTTCCCACTGTATTTGTTTAAACAGGGTATTTGACAGAAAACCTCCACATACTGTTCATTCAATATGTGAGAATTAAAAAAAAAGATATTTTTCTATAAACCTTCAAGAAGTAGAATTATTGAGCTTAAGAACTTCTGAGCAAAACCAAAAAATAAAGAACTGGACAAAAGTTTTTGATTCAAATATACATAAAAAATAGTAATACCCAGATGTGCACCCTCAGAATCCTCTTAATATGCGTGAAAAGTTTCAAGTTTGCAGGTTATTTCCTCTTTGAGCTATGGATGTCACATACACAGGCTCTTCTATAATCTGAATAGTACAAATAATATTTTTTATAAGAGGAGAGAACGAAGGCATAGGATTTAATAAGCCATAATATGCTAGCAATAAGTCGCCGTCAGAAGGCAACACTTGCAGAGGGAAAGGGAAAACGTGACGTTACTTCTTTATGATCCAAAACGTTTTTTACGTAATTTACATTCATTAAGAGTTTATGAAAAATGTTTGAAAAAATAACTTGTTCTGTTGTTAAAATGAATAAGTTGGTTGATTTTGTTCTGTTGTTAAAATGAATAAGTTGGTTGATTCGTTTGTTTGTTTCTTGAAATTCGCGCAAAACTACACGAAGACTATCTTTGTCAGCCATACCTAATTTAGAAGTGTAAGACTAGAGGGAAGGCAACTAGTCATCACCACACACCTCCAACTCTTGGGCTACTCTTTTACCAACGAATAGTTGAATTGATCGTTACGTTATAACGCCCCCACAACTGGAGGGAGGATGATATTTGGTGTGTCGGGGATTCGAACTCATGATCCTCAGATTACGACTCGAGCGCGCTAATCCTCTGGCCATGCCAGAACTAAATTGGTTGAACGATTGATTGTTTGGAATTAAGCACAAAGCTACACAATGGGTGATTTATGCTCTGCCTACCACGGGTATCGAAACCCGGTTTCCAGTGATGTAAGTCCGTAGACATACCACTGTGCCACTAGTTGGGCGAGTTGGTTGAAGGGAAACTTCATGTCCATTACTCCTGTAAACTGATGAAACGTGTAAAATAACTGGTCACTTGGCTTCAAATGTAAAAAAGCAAAACAATCGCTAAAATATTAAATTGGTTGAAAAATATTCTTACAAAATATTCTACTGAAACGGTTAAAAACCGAATATATTCATTTGTAAGGTTTTTATTTTGTTATATTTGAGTTTTAAATTATGTTAATAAAAGTGAAGAACGAAAAAAAAAATGAATTACACATCTCCCTCAAAGTAAACATGTTCTAACTGCATTCTAAAGAGAAAAAATAAGACACCAAGTAAATTAATTTTCAGGTCGTGAGAGATTATAATTTTGAACGTATGAATGTGGATGGAAATAAAGACATAATTTTACTGAATATAAAAGTAAGTGTTGTTTTAGTCCTCACAGACATCAATAATCGATCCTACACCTCTCCCTGACAGCTGTCTCTCTCTTTTTTTCTTTTCTTTTTTATTGTAACAGTAATTGGTTAGCTAACTGAAACCGTCGCTATCCAACTGGTGTCAGCCGCTTGGTTACAATTTTGTAACGGAAGGCAGACAATGGATCACGTGGGGAAAATCAAGTTATTGATTGGTTCTGGGGTCGATATTACCATACAGTTGCGTTTGCAAGCGAAGCTTTGATTTGCGTCATTGTTTTCTTTGTTCTGGTACGAACTACTTTTTCCCTTTTTTTTTTTTTAATGCGTACACCCTGAAATGCTTTAGCTTCTCTGGGAAGATGCGGCGTTGAATAACTGTGCGAAAGGGTCGTCCGTAAAATGATTGTTTGTTTGTTTTTGAATTTCACACAAAGCTACTCGAGGGCTATCTCTGCTAGCCGTCCCTAATTTAGCAGTGTAAGACTAGAGGGAAGGCAGCTAGTCATCACCACCCACCGCCAACTCTTGGGCTATTCTTTTACCACCGAATAGTGGGATTGAATCGTCACGTTATAACGCTCCCACGGCTGAAAGGGCGAGCATGTTTGGCGCGACGGGGATGCGAACCCGCGACCCTCAGATTACGAGTCGCACGCCTTAACGCGCTTAGCCACGTCCGTAAAATATTGAGTAAAATACATCAGACAGTCGTTTCGCTAATAACTGACTTCGCCGTAAACGTCACCAGTTTTATCAGTTCAGATTATTGGCCCAAGTGATGGAATGTAAACATTTAAATGACCCAAACTCTTAATACCAATTTGTTTTTATGAAATATTCACCGTTACAGATGAGAAGCACCCTAGTCACACAACAGTAAGTCGGCGGACTTACAACTCTAAGCAACCGGGTTTTCACACCGGTGGTGGGCAGTGCGCAGATAGCCTATTGTGCTCTTTTTTTTTTCTTAACTACAAACATACATTTCAGAAGTATGTATATTAATTACTTTCCAATAAATTAACGTATTCATTACTTTTCTGTCGAGTAGAAAATACTTGTAACTTAATACAAAATAAAAGCTTTTTCTTTATCTATATATATGTGTCCCAGATGGCTCAGCGGTATGGGTGAGAGCGTAAGACGCCAAAACTCAAATTTCGATACCCGCAGTGAGCAAGCACAGATAGCCCATTTTGTAGTGTTATACTTTACAACCACAAGAACTCTCATGTAGATTTTAAGAAAAGTTTAATATACACATTGAACACTGTACAACTTAATCTTTTACTGGTAGCACTTTTATTATATCACAGATACCTCATATGTCGTTATATTACAAATACTTCATCTGTCATTATATCACAGATATCCCATATGTCGTTATATTACAAATACTTTACCTGTCATTATATCACAGATACCCCATATGTCGCTATGTTACAAATACTTTACCTGTCATTATATCACAGATACCCCATCTATCGTTATATTACAAATACTTTACCTGTCATTATATCACAGATACCCCATATATCGTTATATTACAAATACTTTACCTGTCATTATATCACAGATACCCCATATATCGTTATATTACAAATACTTTACCTGTCATTATATCACAGATACCCCATATGTCGTTATATTACAAATACTTTACCTCATTATATTACAGGTACCCCATCTATCGTTATATTACAAATACTTTACCTGTCATTATATCACAGATACCCCATATATCGTTATATTACAAATACTTTACCTGTCATTATATCATAGATACCCCATATATCGTTATATTACAAATACTTTACCTGTCATTATATTACAGATACCCCATATGTCGCTATATTACAAATACTTTACCTGTCATTATATCACAGATATCTCATATATCGTTATATTACAAATACTTTACCTGTCATTATATTACAGATACCCCATATATCGTTATATTACAAATACTTTACCTCATTATATCACAGATATCCCATATGTCGTTATATTACAAATACTTCATCTGCCATTATATCACAGACATCCTATCTGTTAATTGAGATCCTAAACATTTCCCCAGACGTTTATCAATTGGTTATTTTCACAAGATATCTAATAACAGTAACAGATATTAATTATTGATATACATGTAGTTATATATCCTTTCGTTATACCACAGACGTCATCATAGTGATATCCTAAATTATCCTTCGTATCTTTATTTACTACTACTCAAACCATAGTTAATACAAGTGGACAGTTTAGCATTTATACCGGTAACATTGAATTTGATCAAAATATAAGGTGTGGAAAAATAATTTGAAAAGGAGACAAACTGCAATTTAACCAAACATTCTAAAGATCTGTGAAATGATTTACAAGTTCGAGTGATAAGAGATAATTTGAACGTAATATATGTTACCACAACTACTTGTTCAAGGGCCAAAAAGAAAAAAAATTATAAAGAAATTTGCCCTGAAGAATAACATTCCATCCGGTTCTTTGCTTTCGGTACGTTTCATCTGAGTGGCTCTTTCTGCGACACGGTGACTAAACAGCCTGGTCTGGTACCCCAATGTATTGGCAAGTTCATAGTTGACTTGAAACTGCACACCAGCCAGAAGACAACCACTCAGCAACACCCGCTGTTTAAATGGCTGATCTTAATTGAGTAGCAGTAATTTTTATGGTTATATAACGCCCCCTGTCTGAGATTGTTGAGCATGTTCAGTTGCTTATCACTAGTAAAATTTTTTGTTTGTTCTTTTTCTAATTCGCAACCCACTATACGTCACCTTTGTATTTCATTCCAACCAAAATAACGAATGGTAAAAGGGAAGACATTTTTTTTATGAATTAGGGTTAGTGAGTTTTGTATTATACCTGTAGGAGAAGACAGTAAGTTTTAATTAAATGATTTACAGTTTCTCTGACAAACGTAAAATCTTCGGAATTTTACAAATAATTTATAGACATTTTATTAAAATAAAATAAAGTGTTTTGTGGTGCATAATTTTCTTATAAACACGTAATGTATTTATGGTGGAAATTAGTTCGCGCTTTTTAATTTTCGCGCAAAGCTACATGTGGGTTATCCGCCACAGCAGTCTATAACTTTGAAGTGATAAACTAGAAAAAAGGCAGCTACTTACCACTATCCACCGCCAACTCTTGAGCTACTCTTTTACCAACGAATAGTGAAATTGACCGTCACTTTATAACGGACTCACGACCGAAAGGAGAAGCATGCTCAGAAAATATTTCGATCCTGCAACACTCTGATTGTGATTTGATATCCCTAACCGCAACGCCTATTCTACAGCCATAGAATTTTGATGATATTTAAACGTCCCATGCATTTTAATGTATAATCCTGTTAAGCTATGTTTTCTAATATTTGTTGTAACTTACTTTTTAAGTTCCGTTTTTCCTTCAGAAGTTAAGAATTGGAAATAAGTTTTAATAATTTTGGAGTTTATACTTTCAGGTATTTGATCTCTTGATTTGTGTCATAATTCATTGTTTCATTATTTTCAACAATTCACATTTATTGTGTTTCAGGCCTTAGGATCACCAGCTGGCTTCCAGAACGCAGCAAGAGAACTGTTGGAATGGTGCAGTGACTCTCGAGCTTTCCAGAAAGTTTTTGAACAGAACCTAATTGCCTGCTTAACGGTTCGTTATGTCTGTTTTCCTTCTTCTCTTTATGTACTGATTAATAGACAAAATCATTGTTATTTTCTGTTTGTTTAACCACAGTAATCCCCACCACACACTCTCTGATGGCATGGTGATAATACTGAGAGCTGATAACGCAAAAAAAATTGGATTTCGATACCCACCATTGGTAGAGTACACAGAGCCCATTATGTAGCTTTGTGTTTAACAATAGACAAACAGAGATAAACCTCGGCAGTCATATTTTCGTCTATATTTAATGAAGAATGTGGAATAATCCAAAAACTGTTTAATAACAATAAACCTTTGATAGATTATTTAAGCAGAGTAATCATGATGAAGTTTTGTAGAATGGACGGCAACTGCCTGTTGTGGAGACACAAGTGTAGAGGACGGCGTTTCGAAAGTCTTCCGCCTCTACACGTGAGGAATGCAAGAATGTACACGTAATATAAACGTCCTAAACCCCTGAGCCATCATTTTGCTCTCTCTTACAAGATGGAAGTAACGCTGAACCCCGAATATTAACATTATAAACTTTCAAGCATATCGTTGAGCCACCAGGTACAAGATGAAGTCTCACAAATTCCACACTCTCTGAGAAGGTTTAAAGTTCCACAGATGCAATAACTCGAATACCATGTGAAAATAAAATAGAAAATAAGCACGAATCAGTGGTTCTGTTTAAAACACGAAAACGTCATAACTACTTCCCTCAACCATTTTTTTGCACCTGATGACGTTAGTGTAGATCACATTAACGACGTATAAGTGTCAGCCTCCTTAAGATGTAAGAGTATGACATCATCTCTTATGGTTAAATTTCCATTTTTGTATTCATTCTTTCCACTCTTTCTGTATCATGTTTAGCCTTCAACAAAGACCTTGTTGAAACGATGACAGCCCCTGTAAAGACCTGTTAAGTCTCCTTAGATGTAGTCAAAGCCCAGTTCCTTATCCTCACGAACACCATTGAGTGTATTTTCAAATATAAGGTATAAATTTGACCTTCGCTTCTGCAGTTTTTCTGAGAGTAACCAGCTCTTGTGAAAAAATGGTCTTTTATCTATTGAGCAAAATAATCTTTCTCGTCTTTTATGACTCAAGATGACAATTGTTGTTAAAAAACTACACTCCTGTCCAAAGAACTTCATAAACGAACTGTGATGGTCAAAAGGGTCATACAATAACAACAATATAAAATATAGAAAAGCTGTATCCTTTCACGTGGGTTTATAATTGCGTTGTGGAAGAAAGACTTATAAATATGAAACGTTTCAGCTTACTGCTTACATTTTTATATTTATCAAATAATTCATGGCGCACAATCCAAAATACTGTGGATAATAGTATGGTAGAGTACAAACAGGTGGCGTTTTTCTTTTTTTCGGCAATATTTTCTGTTGCAACTTTCAGTGCATTGATATCTTTGGTAGCTTTGATTATCACATCAGTAATGGCTGATGAAATTGAGTTGTCTGTCAAAGTTATCTCTCAATGCTTTAGTGTTCATTACTGATGGGTGGTAGCACTTGAAAAGAATAGCGATGTCTGTTGGTGGATGTGCAGGACATGTTGTACAACTTGGACAGGACTTGTGGCCCTTCCTGTGTAATTACTCCCCTCCCCTGCTAAGAGATGGGTACATCTTGTTTCGATTTCAGCTTTGCTAGAGTTGCTGCCGTACATAATAATTACGTCAACAAAGGAGATTACACGACAACAAATTGGACTCTCAAAGCAAATTAGGCCCATTTTGTATATGCTGAAAAAGACTGGCAAAACGGTGACTTTTTTAGATAGACCAGCACTGATGGTGAAACAACCCGCTTACTAACGTCATTATGAATCTTCTGGTAGTCAGTACGACTCGTCGTACATGTTCCTTCATTGTCTATTCTGAGTATTTTGTCAGCAAGAATGGACGACTGAATCTACTGTAAACATCTTCTAGATGCAAAGCTACTACCAGGATGTTCTGATCAGCCTCAAAGGCTTTCTGTATATCAACTGTAAATTTAGCAGTAGATCACCTGAGGATGAGGGTGGCAGTTTTTCGATATAATTCAGTATATATCCCACTTACAGATTACTCTGGAATTTTGTCAATGATGTTTTTAAGGATGAAGATTCGATGGTCTTTAAGACAAAAATGACCCTTTAAAGGTTTCGGAAGGTTAGACATAATTTGATGTCCAATATTCTTCAACCATCATACTTCAGTTATTGGGGCCCAGAATTGTTTTTATGAGACGGTGGTAAAAATTAGAATTTTACAGAAATAACATTGCTATGCTAAAGATGAAAATTTGTTCCTTATGCGATAAACTACCAACGCTATGTCCACTACAGGGATCGAACCACGATTTTAGCGTTATAAATACCCAAGCCTACTACCGGGATCAAGGCGAGGTCAAAGGATATGATGGATGGATAGATGAACATGTATAGCTTTGGTTGTTAGTCTGGAGAGACAAGAGATGGAGAGATTGGCATAATTGTTGCCTTTTCAAATGAAGATATGCAAAGTAGAAACATTTCCACGGTTGTTAATTTATGGAGTTGAAATTTGGAAAGGGAAAGACAGGGTTTATGTTATTGGTCAGCAGAAATGGAAAGGGGATAGATTTCTATGATTGTTGATCTGCAAAGACAAATAGGAACGTTGTACTTTTCTGGTCGAATTGAAATGCATAAATAGTTTGTTATGTCATCGTGTTTGTTCATGAAAGTATCTGTTCCTCGTTATTTCGAATAAGGAAGGTTGCCGTTTAGGTAAATTTACCTGGTTGTATGATGGCTTAGCATGATTTTGGAGTCTCGCCACGTTGCTACAAGCCATGTCACTCCATCCGATAGTGCTCTGTCTGAGAACCGTGCATCTTGAAATTATTAGGCTGTCCAGAAATAAATGTCAGAATTCTCATGATGACATTTATAAGCTGAATATTGAGTAACTTGACGTTGGTTGGTTGGTTGGTTGGTTTCATCGAACGTTTGTCGCTTACAAGGTGTCTTAATTGTCTGCTGTTTCAAATCTTCTCAGAGCAAGTTTCACAACCCCCAAGGCAGCATGGATAAGAAGGTCTTTGGTCTGATTTTCCTCTACGACTTAAAACTTGAACGAAAAGCTACCGAAACTACACTGAACGTCAACCAGGCATTCGGCCATGGATCAGTTACTGAACGTAAAGTTCAGTGTTGGTTCCAAAGGTCACGACATGGAGGTGAAAGTCTTGAAGACCACGAAGGTCGTGAAAGGAAGCCGTCCTTAGATGATAACACATTAAGGGAAACAGTTGAGACAAACCCGAGCACAACAATACGTGAGCTTACAGAAAAGTTATGCACAAGCAAGTCAAGCATTGCCAACTGCCTGAGTGTGATTGGAAAGACAGAAAAGTTGGATAAGTGGGTTCCGCATGAACTGGCTGAAGATCAACAAAATCGGCGTTATGAGACCTGTCAAGGATGACACTCCAAAAATTGAACGAATTGATAATTGAAGTTCTGCCTCATCCACCTTGTTCCCCAGACCTTTCCCCTACATATTTTCATTTTTACAAACATTTTGACAACTTTTTGAACAACAAACACTTTCAAAACCAAGCTGCTGCTGCAGAAGAAGTTTTCAGGGAGTTCATTGACCACAGAAACACTGATTTCTACACCAGGGGCATAAATAGCATCGTTACACATTGGTAAAAGGTTGTTGAAGCAAATGGTGCTTACTTTGATTAAAGCATGTTTTACAACACTAATTTATACTTTTCTAAACTTTGCAGTTCAAAAACGACATTTATTTCTGGATAGCCTAATAGCTCTGCTGCAGTATAGTTTTCATTACAAGAAGTTCATCATAAGGCTGTCATGTCCAAAGTGCGCCATTTCTCCCTTCAGGCTTTCCATCTAGAGTACTGTCTAAATATAGATCTCGTACATACCGCTCCACTACGACTTTTTCTTTTTTATCGGCTGTGTTCACTGTGTGACTGGTGACTTGCACGTTCAGAATAGTTTTAAAATAACCTTTTATACAATCTACTTCAAAAACGAATAACTGAGAGTCATTAAGTTATATCGGTTTCGTGTATAACTGTCGTGAATAAGGATTTTACTGTCCCCATTTTTTAAAAAGTTGCACAACTGTATGTTGCACAAGTAGGAATCTGATTGATAACTTATCAAACAAAAGTTGTTTGTTTGTTTTGCTAATTTTGAAAGGCACACACATGAAATATTTACACTGATATCATTTATTTTCAAAAGTATGTGTGTTATATTCCTTATAGATATTCGGTAAACAGCGTAATATTACTGAGGAATGATTTTGCTACGGTAAACTGTGTTACAGTATTGAGGAATTATTTTTACTACCTACTTTTCGATTCGCTCTCAAAGAAAGTACATTTATTTTCTACTTTTAACGGCGACTTACTCATGTGAGTGAAAGAGCGAAATTACAGCTAGCAAAATGATTCAGTGTTTCTTATTTGTTTCATTGTACTGCATATTAATAAATAAGACACTACCTTTTCTAAATAGAAATCTAACTTTCTTTGGCGTCAGATTTTGCGTTTCTTTACCATTATATTAAATCTCTATCCTATATTAAAGGTTGTAAAAATCAAGCGTGATTACTGTGAGTTATAATCCACATAATCATATCTCTGACTGGGCGTGGCATGGCTTGGTGGGCAGGCTTTCGACGCGTAATCTGAGGGTCGCCAGTTCGAATCCTCGTCGAACCAAACATGCTTGCGGTTTCAGTCGTAGGGGCGTTATAATTTAAGGTCAATCCCACTATTCGTTGGTAAAAAAGATGGTGGTGGGTGGTGATGCAGACCATCTGCCTTCCCTCTCGTCTTACACTGCTAAATTAGGGACGGCTAGCGCAGACAGCCCTCGTGTAGCTTTCCGCGACATTCAAAAAACAAACAAACAATCTCTGACTGTCATACCTATTTCTCTGTGAACTAGTTTCTGCAATATTATAAATTAACGCAATATTTACGTGCCATAATTGTCTTTAAAGAACCACTGTCACAGTTTGAAAGGTTGCGAATTTTTTCAAATAACCGTTACTTTTATACTATTTCTGTGTTTTCGTGAAGTTATTTTACAATATTATTTTGTCAGTGATGGCTCATACTTTGTCATGAGAACACAATTGGCAATTCTGTGTCACTGCTGAAAACTGTGGACGCGTCATTTTCGTGTTTCGATGCTATCTTCTCGCCGTTTAATTTATGGTCAGATGGTTAGGGTACCCGACTCCTAATCGGGAAGTCGCGGGTTCGCATCCCACTCCTTCATATAAAGAACGATCAATGCCACTATTTGTTGGAAAAAAGGTAACCCAAGAGTTGGCGGTGGGTGGTGTTAACTAGCTGTCTTCTCTCTAGTCTTCCACTACTAAATTAGAGACAGTTAACACAAACAGTCTTCGTGTAGTTTTGTGTTAGTAAGTATAGGCAGAGTCCAGGTAGATATAATCAAATGTTGGTGTTCAAAATTAATCAGAGGTAGGGCGGTTATAACGTTTTGTCTTCCATTTTAAGTAACTGACGGTTAAGTGCAGAGTCAGATGTAAGTGCTATTGTTAGTTCGGTTTGAATTTCGCGAATGAAGAAGAAACGTAACTGGTAATTGTTTTTGAATTTCAGTGTTTTCTGTTGCTTTTTTTTCAGGTGGTCAACAGGGTAGCTGCCCAGCAGGGGTTCGATCTTGATCTGGGGTACCGATTATTAGCTGTCTGTGCTGCACAACGAGACAAGTTTTCCTCTAAATCAGCGTGTAAGTTCAACAGTGTAATTATATAATCAATGGTTATTTTATTTACACACACAAAAAGTAGGCCGGGCATCACCCAATGATAAGATGTCCAAATAATTAATTCAACATTTCTTAGTTCGTGAAAGGATACCGAAAAACACACTATACCCTATAAAAGTAATATATGAATCCCACTATTCAGTTGGACAAGAGTACTTCAACAGTTTTCCAACATTGCTGTTGACTATCTTTCTACTAATCTATATACCATATCAAAATAACATTTGAATCTCACTATTCAGTCAGACAAGGGTACTTCAACAGTTTCCTGAGACTGCTGTTGACTAGCTATCTTTCCACTAATCTATATACCATATCAAAATAGCATTTGAATCCCACTATTCAGTCAGACAAGGGTACTTCAACAGTTTCCTAAGTCTGCTGTTGACTTTCTACTAATTTATCGTTTCATAATGAGGGCAACAATTAACAGATCTTATGTAGAGTAGCGCGAAATTCAGAAACAGTAAACACAGTGTTGATATATTATTAATTAATATTTATATTTATTTCAATTCAATGAAAGTGAAATGGGATGGTCGTGGTCTAGTGGTTAGCATACTTAGCTGACAGACAAGAAGATTGAAGCTTCGATGAATAATATTCACTGGAAATGCTACTTTCAGCTTTTGGCCATTGTAACGATGATCGGTGATCCTGTTGTCATGCTAAAGTTAGTAGTTTTGGAGGCGTTATAATGTGACGGTGAATCCCACTCTTTGTTGGTAAAAGAATAGCCCAAAAGTTTGCGTAAGATGGTAATGAGTAGCTGCCTTCCACTGCTAAATTATGGACGGCTAGCACAGATAGCCCTCATGTAGCTTTGCGCGAAATTCAAACCAAACCAAACTATTGAAAGGTGAGTTCTTTTGTCAGTTATTATCAGTAAAATATTGTTGTTGTTTTTAAGTTAACAGATCGGAGCTGATGTAAATTGAATACCTCAAACCATTATTCTCCTCTGTATTCCACCCAATCCCATGAATTCGGTCTCAATGAATCGAAGAATGAGCGTTGAAAGTTATTCGATTTTCTTCCGACAGTAACATAAAATTGTATATTTCTGAATACCCAACAGATGGCACCACTTATGATTTTTTATTTTTTATTTTTTTTGACTATCGAAAGCTCACGTCAGTGGGTAATGGGAGTTCGTTGAAATTTTAAAATTAAAAGAAATAACTATTACCCTACACAATAAATGTAAGTGATTTGGATTTCACTTAATAGATTTGTTGTCAAACATGAAGTTGTTGGTTTGTTTGTCAACCTCCTAAAACATTGAAAAATTCAGTCAGATTAGAATAAATATATCATATTTTTACGAAAGTGTAAGGGAAGGAAATATAGCCTCCCAAAAGGGAATTTTATAATTACTATTAATATATATTCTTCTCACTGATGGCAAACAATGAGTTCAATAAATAGAGGATTTCATCTGTTTAGAAATCCCCATTTATTTTTCAATTCAATTCCCAGTTTAACTGTTTTATTTTTAAAAGGTTGATAAGTTAATGTCAAAACCTAATATAAAATATGTCATATCAAATTCAATTTTTATACAGAAAAACATGTACTAGAATGTACGATCGTGAGCGACTGGTACCAATACAAAACTGCATGATTTTGCAGGAAACTGTAACGTAAGTCGCTTTAGAAGTAGAACATACATTTAAAAGTCAGCGATTTATAAAGTTTGATTTTTATTCGTCACTAAAAGCATGACCAACCACTCTTTATCTTTCTGTTATTTTCTGACCAATTTTACTTTTCTCATTTTTCTTTTTGCAACTGCCTGCCGAAGCAGTAAATAATTTAAGCATTTTGAAATTATAAAAGTACCTTATTTAAACGTACATATAGATTGTACACGTTTTAAGAGGATTTTAGCCGAATGATTGTGTAAATCTGTCAGTTTTAAATCAGCTCCCTTCACGTTTCGAACGAACGATGTATCAATAACCGACAGATGGCAGCTACTATTTGTTCTGTGCTTTTGGTGAACAGTGTAGTACGCCAAATATAGCTCTTGATTGCGCTGCCAATCAACCCGTGATTGTTACAAAGAACTAAAGATGGAAGCTATATCGAGTATCGTCTGACTTCGCTGTAGAACTAGTCGTAATCCAGAGTCCACAGTGGAAGCAGAAAGTGAAATGCTCGTGCTTCTAAGCGCGAAAAATCAATAGAAGGCTCTTGCTGTGAACGACGTTCTAGGGCTCGTTGGGTAGGTGGGAGTGAGGGGGGGGTGAGTGACGCGTACACGTTCAGCAATCGTGGAGTTCCACGCTTAAAGTAGGTTTGTAACAGACTAAAATGAGTTTGTGTTCCGTTTAGTAAAGGCTCGAAACGAGTGTGTTTTACATACCTTTTTAGAGTTGAGGATATCAGAGATAAAACTATATACTTAACCATATACAGACATTTGTTAACGCAGTAAATTGTCTATCTTCCTCCCCACACAAAATATCGATTACAAGTAGATTAAGTGTTTTCAATAGCGTATTTATGTAGGGGCTAATAGGAGCTCACCCCCAGAGCCCATTTATAATTTTATTCTATGTAAAATTACATGGTATCTAAAGCCCACAAAAATTATTAGCGCCTGGGCCGATACAACCTTAAATCTGCCCCTGACTGTTTAAACAAACATTTTAAAAGGCGATGAGTGAAGTAATAAAATCCTGAAGTTCATCGTGCAAGTTACTGATTGACCAAAACGAAGAGTTCACAGTTGAAGAACACAGAATGGTTGAACAAATAAAAATCTAAGCAGATAGCGAGTTCAAAGTTGAAGAGCACAGAATGGTTGAATAAATAAAAATCTAAGCAGATAGCGAGTTCAAAGTTGAAGAGCACAGAATGGTTGAATAAATAAAAATCTAAGCAGATAGCGAGTTCAAAGTTGAAGGACACAATGGTTGAATAAATAAAAATCGAAGCTGCTAGCGAGTTCAAAGTTCTAAACAAAGACTGGTTGAATAAATAAAAATCTAAGCAGCTAGCGAGTTCGAAGTTCTAGTACAAAAACTGGTTGAATAAATAAAAATCTAGGCAGATGTCAAGTTCAAAGTTGAAGAACAGAAACTGGTTAAATAAATAAAATCCAGGCAGATGGCAAGTTCAAAGTTGAAGAACAAAGACTGGTTGAATAAATAAAAATCTAGGCAGATAACATCGCTATTCCCACGAAAAATTTAAAATGCGTTCTGAAGAAGTAACATAAGTGCAATATTACTGACTTTGAAAGACCATTTTAATTTCTACAGTTTTAGTAAAATAGGAGAAGTTTACACAGTTTTGTGAAAGGGAAATTTTGAGCGCGTTTTCAGTATATCAGTGAAAGTTCCTAATTTCATCTCATATTTTGTTTTATTTATTTATTTTACATATAGATGAATATATATGTTGTTTGTTCTCTGCTTTGATAGGTAAATACACAGACATTTTAATTCAGTAGGTGTACGTTTGTTTTGCGTGATTGTGTGCTACAAATGTTAACACGGACACTTCTTTTCTTTAGAGCGTAACATGTTCGTTGATGTTGTAATGACAACAAAAGGAGTAAAAAAGGGTGATTTCTTATCCCTGATCGTTGAAGTAAATCACGAGAACTGTAATTATTTTCGCGATTTATAGTCTGGGAGGTTTTGATGAACCAAACGTACACACGAGGTTAACGCTTTTCTATCCTCAACTCAAACGCGCGTGTGTGTTTTTCTTTTAGCAAAGCCACATCGAGCTATCTGCTGTGTCCACCGAGAGGAATCGAACCCCTGATTTTGGCCTTGTAAATTTGAAGACTTAACGCTGTCCCAGAGAGGGACTCGCAACGCCTGTCATTTTCTGTGAAGCATTTACGTGTATTTGTTAAATACCCACGTTGTTCGGTGCTCGAAAGGTACGTCACTAAAGTCTAATGATCGATATAAACTACCTGCACACAATACACTGCGCATTTCGAAATTAATTTCTCAGCACACTTATAAAAGTTTATCAACCTTTTATTTACTTAAAGTGAGAACATTTAAATGTGACACATTGTTTTCAAACGTTTTAGCTTTAATGATGAAAGGGAATTTCTAACTGTGCCTAAAGCTGTAGCCGGAGGACACAGCCTAGCTATTAATGCACAAGACTGTGGATCGGAGGACTCAAAGTTCCGTTCACAATTCGCCGCCAAATAATCTCCAAACTTTCCGTTGAGGGATTATGATTACAGCAGTAAATGTTACTAATCAGTTAAATACGGTCATTGCTTGTTTGTTTTGTTTTTGAATTTCGTGCAAAGCTACACGAGGGATATCTGCGCTAGTCGTCCCTAATTTAGCAGTGTAAGACCAGAGGGAAGGCAGCTAGCTGATCATCACTACCCACCGCCAACTCTGGGGCTACTCTTTTACCAACGAATAGTAAGACTAACCGTCGCATTATAACGCCCCATGGCTGAAAGGGTGAGCATGTTTGGTGCGACGGGGATTCGAACCCGCGTCCCTCAGATTACCAGTCGAACGCCTTAACCCACCTGGTCATGCTGGGCCTACGGTCACTGCACCTCCTTTGCACAACAATTCTAAATTAGGAATGGTTGTATTGAAATCTAAAGATCTTTTATAAGGCCTTTTAGCAACATGTTGTATAATGTTCCCTTCATGTTGAATATACCAGAACTGTTACAGCTATTGTTTTCTCACTTCATTTTAGTATTTTGGTGCTCTACGAGTGACTAACTAGTTCATCGGAATTACGAACGTGTAAGATGACACTGTAAATATCACATACAGTGTTGGTGTTTTTTGGTAGAATCGTTCTTGGTGATGCTAGTATGAAACTTCTTCCTTTAGAATACTTTAGTTATTCGTAGTATCTTCGAATGAAATTGATTAGGCACGTTTTTAAATCTGGTACTCGTTAAGTTTTTCCATTTCACTGATTGAGGAGGTAAATAATGGAATAAATAAATAGCAAACATGTATATATTATTGTACGGTTCTCAGAGCGTTAGGAAGTACGCCTGGCATGGGCGCTCGACTCGTGATCTGATGGTCACGGGTTCGAATCCCAGTCACATCAAAGATGCTCGCTCTTTCAGCCGTGAGGGCTTTATAATGTTACGGTCAATCCCACTGTTTTTTTGGTAAAAGGGTAGCCCAAGAATCAGCGATGGGTGATGATGACTAGTTGCCTTCCCTCTCGTCTTACACTGCTAAATTAGGGACGGCTAGCGCAGATATCCCTCGTGTAGCTTTGCGTGAAATTCGAAACAGTCAAACAAACAATTTCAGGAATAGTGAGAAAACACGTTAAACCATCTTTCCTTAACTTGTGGCTATTAAACTTGTTTCATTACAAAATCATTACAATACAAAACTGCGTTGTTGAAAGATGGCATTGTAGGCGAAGACGCCACAAAATAACGGTGATTGAAAATGTGAGAAGGTGTGTTGTATTTACATTTACATGGTGAGATGTTGACAGTTTCACGTTGATACTAAGATAGATTCATTCCTAACGGACATTAAAGGAGGAGAAAATGATACAATCAGCTCCTTTTTCTTGATCCCACTGATAGGACGCTAATTAATGTTGGCAGGCTAATTGACTCCCTGGCGGCTGTCTCTCGTAATTAACGCCTTCATGCTGAATGATGGACATAAGAGTTTGGTGCTCTTTTAAGTTGAACTATCGGTTCAAAACTGAAGAATACCGAATTAGAAGAAACAATCGGTATTTATACACTGTTACAAAGTATATTTTAAATATTTAATGTAAAAATGTAAAATTGTTGAAACGAGAGTGCGTTGTAATTACAAGTAATCCGATTGTGAAGTACTGAGTGAGAATTCGGTGAAATACTTAATAAGTGATTCAGTTGACTGTTTATAGCTAAAATCATCTTATCTCTTAAGTCAATCGATCGACTAGCAAGGACATTTTTGTACGTAAGTTTATTTGTAAATTAGGCTTACGATTGGAATCGGGATTTTTGTTCAAACGTTGTTTGTGAAATTAGGCCTACAACTTAAGCTTCAGCAAACGTTACAGAATGAATCAATTATTTCGTTATATTTACTTGGACGGAACTTGGCATTAATTTTATCAAGTAATTCAAAAGTACCCGCTCAACGTTATTACAATACCATGTATTCATTGCACACTTGATAACTGGATATATAAAGTAATACAGAGATTTAATTGAAACAAAAAAAATCAACTGGAGAAATGTTATTTTCAATGCTAAACCAAAATACATTCCATTACTTCAGTCTGAGGGAGAAAACAAACTAAAACACACAGTACGTAAAATCGAAAACTCTTTAATTATTTGTTGTAGTCCAATGTTCCATCACCAAAGACTATCCCAATGTCGTGAACAAAGAAAGAAGCTAACGTATATCACATCTTAGACTTAGACAAGGAAAACTAGCACACATGTAAACTATACAAAACATTCAATCTAGTGAAAGACACTGTTGTATAGCGGTAAGGAATGTTTTCTTGCAAATATTATTATAATTTTTCGTAATTTTCCCGAAAGGGGGCCGAAGGTCGCTTAGAGGAGTCATCTATTTCAATCACTCAAACCACTTTATTGTAGTGTTGTCTCTGAGTCGATCAATAGACACTAAAATAACGTTACGAAAGGGGCGCGTAACGTTGTAATTTTATATTGTGACGTCAGTATAACATGTGCATGTCATGAATCATGAGAAAAATTATACACTGTAAGTGAACTTCAAAAGCAGGAAATAAAAATATTTCTTGCTCTTAATTTTAATTTTATTTACTCTTGAAACAGAACCCTTCTAGGGAACCTACGGAAGTACATCTAGTTATTATGTTTCAAGCTTTTTGGTTAGGCCTCGATTATTATTTATTACTTGGAACAAGTGGCGCAAGAACCGGCATGGCCAGGTGGTTAAGGCATTTGACTCGTAATCCGAGGTTCGCGAGTTCGAATCCCCGTCACACCAAACATGCTGCCATTTCAACCGTGGGGGTGTTATAATGTGACGATCAATCCCACTATTCGTTGGTAAAAGAGTAGCCCAAGAGTTGGCGGTGGGTGGTGATGACTAGCTGCCTTCTCTAGTTTTACACTGCTAAATTAGGGATGGCTAGCGCAGGTAGCTCTAGTAGCTTTGCGCAAAATGCAAAACAAACAAGTGGCGCATCAGTACATTCTTTTGAAGAATGTCTTTACAGGTTTTTTTTCCCTTGTTACTTTGAGAGTATCTTTTGTCCGTCTTCAGTTCAAGTACATTTTTAAATTAACTTTTGCTTGTACCATGTACAATAATATTAAAACATTTTCTTTTTTGATGCTGTTAGTTTAATGAATCGTTGTTCACATTACTTTGTGTGCACAGTCATACAGATTGTGATTCTTCACTTATTTTAATTCCAGACTATTTCCTTTCTTTACTCCTAGACAGGTGGTTAGGGCGGTCGACTCGCAATCTGAGGGTCGCAGGTTCGAATTCCCATCCTACTAAACATGCTCGAACCTTCAGCCTTGAGGGACGTTATAAATTAGATCAATCCCACTATTCGTTGGTAAAACGTAGACCAAAGGTTGGCGGTGGGTGGTGATAACTAGCTGCCTCTCTCTAGTTTTAACTTGCTAAATTAAGGATGATGAGCACAGATAGCCATCTTGTAGTTTTGCGCGAAACTAAAACAAACAAACTTTTGTTGCTTCCGTTTTTCCCTGTTCCCCGAAAGTTAATACATTGACACTTGTTTTCACTGGGAATAATGTTTGCTCTTTTCCTTCTTTCACGAATAATGTCAGGACAGTTTTCTGTTATTATTTTGTCACCACTCTGGTGACAGAAAATCACATTTTGCATAGTTGATTACAAAACACAGTTGTTAGCCAGGTGTAACTTCTTCCTTCAAATGTGGACCAGTAAGTGAGTCCAATACACGAAATTTACTGTTTTAGAAATACTGTTATCAATTAGATAAGTTTTTCGTTTGGTTTGGTTTGATTTTTGGTAAGCTTTGTAATAAGTTTTTCTTTATAAAGGTACATGTATATATACTTTTCACTCGGTGTGATTTAAACTGTTGAGTTTACTATAATGTCTCTCTCGATCATACTTTTGTTCAATACAACCTCCAGATAAAGGATTAGTTCATTGCCTGAAAGAGACATTGTGCTATTGGACGATCTTTCAGTGACAGTGGAAGGGAAGGGAAAAATTACGCACGTTTAGTTTAACTTATCTGTAAGTGACTCAGCATTTCATTTAGCGCACTCTACTACCGTACGGCGGCGACAGTCGAGCTTGAAATAAGATACGTAATTTCTGTCTGTCCCACGCTGTCTCGAGGTCACATGACTGTTGTTTTTGTCCTGGTCACACTCTGTTTTGACTTGTTTACTTTGTATAAGACACGGGATTTCAGTCGCTTATGTTGCGACGCCACAGTTAAAAAAGTAGGACGTCAAATGTTACAGTTTTAACTTATTAACTGAATCAAACCTGTGTGCGAAAAATAATGCACCGTTTAAAGCGTACTCAAATGACAATGACTGTTTATGTAATAATAAATTACTAATGGTGAAAAATATTTCAAAATGGCCTTGTTTATATGTTGAACTTAGTTAGTGTTTTAGCTCTTTTAAGCTAATTACATTCCCTTCTACATATGTTTTGAAACATTGAATTAAGACTCAAAATGTTCGGCGTTATAACAACGAAACTTTTGCAAGCTGAACGAATACTGATTATTGTTGGTACTTTCGAAGTCGTGGCGCCATCCAGCGATCATTTATGTACTTCTTTAAAGCATGGCACTCGACAAAGATTAATAAAATATTTACACATCTGAATTATTTATACTCGTTAATTTCAAAATAATTTTGTTATATCAACTCTATACGTTCCCAGAGTGTTGTATGGTAGTCATATAAGTTTCGGCAAGCGAAGATGCTATTAATAATATTAGTGTAAATATTACCATTAAATAACGTAAAATATTATAATATTTTATAAACTGATAAATGGGCCAGGTGGTTCGGGCGCTCAAATCGTAAGGTGAAGGTTGCGGGTTCGAATCATAGTCAAACTCAACATGCTTGCCGTTTCAGCTGTGGGTGGCGTTAAAAAATTTGGTCAATCCCACCAAGAGTTGGCAGTGGGTGGTGATGACTAGCTACTTTCACTCTAGTCTTAAACTACTACATTAGGGACAAATAGCCCTCGTGTAGTTTTGTGTGAGATTCAAAAAAGATAATTAATAATTCTTTTTCAACATTGTTATTTTTAACTAAAAATGGCAACATAACAGATCAGAATTAGTAGATGACTGATCAAGGACATTCATCTAACACGAATCATTGAAAGTCAGAAAAATACTTAGATTTAACATTATAAACAACCTTTGGTGAAATAACCTATTGAGTTAGAAGCAACTTTTGAACATACACCCTAGTGCATATTAATTGAAACAAATGGTCATTTTACAATATTTTCAGCATGGCGGCCGGTGTAAGCTCGCTGGACCCGCTGATTTCCTTTAATAGTCATTTTTCACATAGATGGCGTCATTAGCTGTGTTTTGCAATACGGTCGATCTATTCTTGGGATATATGACAAAATTTTGAGGAGTATTACGTCATTCGAAATTGCGTAAGAAGGGCAAGGAGACCAGTCAAGAAATAGCTTCTTACCAAATCAATGAAGGAAAAACGGTGTCAATGGGGTCTGAAATACAAGAACTGGACGTAAGAACAATGGAGGAAGGTATTATTCAGTAACGAGACTCATTTCTTCATACAGGATCAAAGAAGTCTGCATGTTCGCAGATCTCCAGGTGAGGAACTTTGAGAATCTCACATCAATCAGTTTGTAAAACATCCCTTGAAGAAGATGTTTTGGGGCTTTTTCAGCTACTATGGCGTCGGAGGCTTACATATCGTAGAAGGTATGATACGAGGACCACAGTACATCGAAGTTTTGCAGAGAAGAGTCGTTCCAGAATTGAAAAGATTTCCAGATGAATCTGGCATTTTTCAGCAAGATCTGGCTCTGTGTCACACATCAAAACTTGGGAAGAATTTTATGACTACAACGCGAATAAAGGTGCTGGACTGGCTTGGAAACTCTGCGGACTTAAATCCTATTGAAAATCTTTGGGCGATTTGTAGAGAAAGACTTCGGGGAAAAGACTGTACTACGAAAGATAAGCTAATTGAGGCCATAATTGAGGTGTGGTACCGCGATATAAAAATTAGTAAAGATTGCAGTCAACTCGTGGACTCGATGTCAAAGCGGATTAATGATCTTCTGAAAAATAAAGGCGGTCATATCATGAATTAATTTGTGAGTAATTTTTGGATTCTCAGAAATAAAACGCAAAAAATTGAAAAAATCTTAATATTCCGTCTTGTTTCAATTAATTTGCACAAGGGTGTAAGATATTAGGTCAGTTTCAAAATATTTAAAAACATGAGAAGACTTTCAAGATACCTTGGTCGGTGAGCTACAAGGTTCCATTAATCAGCGTGCTTCCATAAATTCCAAAGTACCACTAGTTGGTGATCTTCAAGGTGCCATGAGATAGCGAGCTTCAAGATACTATGCTCAGTGAATTTCAATGTATCATTCATTAATCGGTGAACTTCCATGTACCATTAGTCAATAAACTTCAAAGTACCACTAATCGATAAGCTACAAGATACCATGGTCGATAAGCTTTTACTTTTAGTTCCTTACATAAAATAAATGACTACAATATATAAATGAGCTACAAAGATAGAAATTGTTTTAAACTGACATATGCGTAACTAGTTATACTATCAGTGTCTAGGCTAATGTTCATCCTGTCGCGTGTTGTAAACGTTGACCAAAATAATTCCTTTTTACACATTCTCAAGAGATAAATAGAAACGCTCTCAGAAGTAATTTGGATGTTAAATGCCAAGCTGAAAACATGGAGGTTACGGGACGTAAATAGAGGCAATAAAACTGCTATTTAGAGACGAAATAAGCATCTCTGGTGTTTCAACAATCCATGGACATGTACATTTTGAAAGTTTGAGATTTTTTTTCATTTACTTAATTTTAACTAAGAGGAACACAATCATGTGTTTAACCACAGAAAATAACAAAATTTGGATAACAAGTGCTATCGTATTAGTTCTATTTAGCAACTTCTTAAAAAAAAGCTAGAATTGTAACTAGAAATAAAGTAAACAAGGGAACTTTCACTGGAGTGGGCGTAAAAGGTCACAAAAACATATTAATGCCTCACATGTAAATAATATTTACGAAATACCTGACAACATTGCTATACAAGGAATAATTACCTGTAATATAAATGATTAAATAATGTAGATATTCTACTATAGGTTGATGTATAATATAAAATAACCTGGCTCCTGCATCAGTAACTGCGATGGGTGTAAATTTACACTAGATGGCGCTGTAGTATGAAAGTTTGTTGTTTTTTTAATTTTGCTCAAAGCTATACGAGGGCTATCTGCGCTATCCATCCCTAATTTAGAAGTGTAAAACTAGAGGGAAGGCAACTAGTCATCACCACCCACCGCCAACTCTTGGGCTACTCTTTTATTAACGAATAGTGGTATTAGCCATCAATTTATAACGCCCCCACGGCTGAAAGGGCGAGCATGTTTGGTGTGACGGGCAGTATAAAGGTATTATAATTACTTGATCAATAACCGTACGAGTGTTGCACATAATGTCTACTAGAAGACGTTTAATGCGAGTGTAATTCATCAAGGGAGGAATCTGTGTTATAGAGGTTTTATTATCCGCTACATTTTGTTATTATGTTCTCACGAAAACTGGTTATAAGTACAGCAGCTAAACTAGTACTATGTGTGTTGCTTCCTAGCCTACCTGATGAACCATGATATTCGACGAAAGTTATTGTTGGCACTAGATATAACGGATGTAATGTAGTTGGTGTAACATATTCTCCTTGGCTGGACGCAGTTTGCGGACCTCCGTTTCTCTACGGAATTAACAGTCCAGAGCAATAACTATCAACAAGTTAGTATACAGACCTCGAAAGGTTGATCTTTGTAATAAATCACCAATGGTGTTCATGTTTCTGTAACCCATCACCAAAATGTAGTCTGTTACTTAATGGTGTTAAAACTATATGGATTGGCCAAACAGCGTGTAGGAGAAAATCTTGTTCACAGACAACCCCACACTGGCTGATACTATGTGTTGGCCAAATCTAATACCAATTTCAAGGAGGAAAGACACTATGTGGAGGTGATGGCGTATTGGTGAGCGATTGCGCTGGCTTTTATGTATTATGGTGATTGTAATTGGATCTGTTATATCATACTAGAATAACACACGTTTATTACTGGATCTGTTATAGCACACTGACATAGTAAATGTTTATAACCAGGCTCATTATAGCACACTAAAATAATAAATATCCATAACACGATACATTATAGCACACTAAAATAGTAAACGTTTCTAACTGAATCCGTTAACGGAAAGTGCCCTAGCACACTCTAATTAAGGATGGCACGGTTGCTTGCATTAAAGCAATACAAAACTCATCTCGATTTTTTTCTACAGGTTATTATAAGCTAGATATGAAGAGCTACCTGGCCTGGTCGCTCTATCTCTGGTTTTTATGCCGCTTTTCAGCCATCCAGAGCGTCCTAAGGTCGAAAACAGAAGAACAGCCAAAATCGAGATTTCTTATTTTTGTTCAGCACCGTTTTCTACACAGTTTTGACATTATTTATAATTTAATTCTCATTTGATAGAGTAAACCAGTCTTCACGACCGTTGATTGCCTATTCTGTTATTATTCTATGCAAAATTTATTATGTTGTAGAATGCATTCTATGACTTACTATGCATTATACACTATTTTATAAAAAAGTAAACAATCAAATATAAGGGAAAAATTATCGCTAAATTAAAAATATATGCAGGTCTTCCTACTGACCTTCAACTCGACTCGCAATCCAAGGGTCGCGGGTTCGAATCCCTGTCGCACCAAACATGCTCGTCATTTCAGCCGAGGGGGCGTTATAATGTTACGTTCAATCCCACTATTCGTTGGTAAAAGAGTAGCCCAAGAATTGGCGATGGGTGGTGATGACTAGTTGCCTTCCCTCTTGTCTTATACTGCTAAATTTGAGACGGCTAGCGCAGATAGCCCTCGTATAGCTTCGCGCGAAATTCCAAAACAAACCCCTTACACTAGTACACACTGAAACAGTAAACTATTATAACTGGACGCGTTATAGTTCACTAAAATAGTAAACGTTTATAACGAGACCTGTTATAACATACTAAAGTAATAAATAATCAACAGTGCTTGATTAAACAAGGAAATAAATGAAGACACTAAACAGGTAGAACTTAAGTCTAGGATTGACAACAGTCGATAGTTATGGTTAGCCCTTACAGGTATTCATGAGGTTACGGTGTCGGGCTACGAGGGAGTACATTAACGCCTATTTGTGGAAGTAGGTATGGTTGCTAGAATAGCCAGCGCTGAACAAGGGCAGAACTAACTAACAATTCAGGCAAGGCGATGGGGCACACGCATGTCTGCCGCGCGTGGAACGAACTGTGTCCACGAGGCAGCTCATTGGTCTCACGAATTTATGCTGCTGGTGGCGATAGGCCAGCTTGTGGCTGAGACATGTCAGTAGCGGCGTGCTCTTAGTTTCGGAAGTGTCCGATGAACAAGTGTGCGAATTTTTTTGTCTCGTGGCAGCTCTTAGTAATTCAGTTTAGGACGTGAGGTTAAGTAACAGACACACTTATTTAATTAAACAGAGACGTGCGCTGTTTCAATTTGAGGTAGGTGGTTTTGATTTCGTTAATGTTACGACTTATATTCCTAAAAACCTGTCGTCACGTTAACGATTGACTTCTTACCAGGTCGTTTATGATGGGCCATAACTCAGATATAACAAGGTAGTTTCATATACTGTCGTTTATCAACTGAGATTTATGTTAGTCCTTGCACGTGGGTTTTCTCTTTGTCGCGAAATTTCTGCATGCGTATGGGGCCAATAAAATATTATGAACAATTGTTGTCACGTCACAGAGTTGGCACTCTGGTGGCGTGAAATATAAAACACTACGGCTTTAATTACTTTGTAAACTATAATTTAATATAATTTATACAAAGTAAGCATTACGAAGGACATTAAAATTATTTTGTGCAATATGAATTCATAGCACAAATAAACACATGAGAGAATGCATAAAAAACGATTCCATTAAAAAAAAAGCATTTGATTGGCTAATGGTCACATAACAACAACAACAAAAAATTGTCTTGACTTTACATGGAAAGTAAAATTCCTACATTACTGGTTTTTCACTGGCTAAACAAATAGAGCCAGAATTTTGTATCGTAAAACGTTACTATATTGTAGAACAACAATAAAAGTAACATTTTAAAATTAATTAATAACGTTGTAGACCTGGAGAGTCGATCTGAATCTAGAACCATTCCTTCCTCTTTTTAAGGTTCCCGCTAGTACAGCGGTAAGTCAATGGACTTACAACGCTAAAATCAGGGGTTCGATTCCTCTAAGTGTGTCCAAGAGATGTGGCTTTGCTCTAAGAATAAAAACGCACACACAAACACCTTCTTGTTAATTATTAGGTTTCATTATGATAATTTGCCTACTGGAAATGCATTTAATTTATACTGTCTAGTACTCTTTTATTTTCAGAGTCATGTCTATGAATTTTGTCAGATTTGTTGATGTTAGAATAGGCTGAGTGTCGATGATTTATTTGTTATTTTAGCCCCGTGTTGTTTTGTTCTGCGAAGTTATTGTTATTGAATTTACAGATAGTTGTGACCGACTATCCATCTTTTTGTGTTTGTGAAGAATGAAGTGGCTGTTTTTGTTCCGTAGAGTCGTGTTTGACCCTCAAGGAAGTTAGAAACACAACAGAATAAGACGCGGCATGATTGAACAGTCACACGAACCCTGAATGATTTGTAATCCAGCAGTTGCACGGAAAAGTTTATCGTATTTGTTACGTATATTGGCACTTTTTTCCCTGCCAATTTTTTTGAGAAGGCGATGCACCGCGGTGCTTTTGTGAATTTTATGGACCTGACCTTGAAGATTTTTCTAGTAAGTAAAGTAAGCGCGTGAGTGGATGACCAAAGACGTTATTATCATTGGCTCTGAAATGACGCTAACGTACTTTAAACATTTAAACATTTAGAATAACTCTATTATATAACGAAACCGTATTCGTTTTCGTAACCATGGAATTATAGCAGACGGAAAGGCATGTTGTTTTTAGACCTTTTGAAAGTATTTATATTAACTTGTTTTCTAAACAATGTTATCGAAATACACTATGTAAAAAATTTTTTACTTTTTCTTGTTCCTGGACAGAAAGTGTTGTTTCCCAATTGCTTGTGCCTAAAGTAAATGAAAAAGGCCTATTTTTCTCTGCTTTCGTGACCTGGAAGCGTATAACGAAAACATGATGAGAAACTATATTTGGGGGTTGATACGTGAAAGTGATTTACATTACAGTCGCAAATCTCGAAAAACTACTCACTTCTAAACATTTTTGTACAATTTTAGTACAAATACATGTAAATCTTGATTCATATGTTGATTTATTCAGACTTTATGTAAATGAAAATGTGCAAATTTGCCCGTTTTTACATAAACTATAATGGACATTTTCTGTACTTTTACAATATAAGCAATTAAGAAATAACACATACTATCCGGGAAATTTGTGTTACATAGTGATGTCGTTTACAATGTGTCACACAGGCTGAACCTTTATCACTGTAATTGCGAGATTTTTCATTTTCGATTCTGCCAGTTCGTGCTGCTTTGTTTTATATATGTGTGGTATTAATATACGAACTTGAGGCTTGCGCTGTATTCAATAATAGCTTTCATGACGCCTAAATCATTTTGTTTGTTTTAACTTCGCACAAAGCTACACGAGGGCTATCTGCTCTAGCCGTCCCTAATTTAGCAGTGTAAGACTAGAGGGAAGGCAGCTAGTCATCACCGCCCACCGCCAACTCTAAGACCACTCTTTTACCAAAGAATAGTGGGATTGACCATCACATTATAACGCTCCCACGACTGAAAGGGCGAGCATGTTCGGTGTGATGAGGATTCGAACCCGCGACACTTGGATTAGGAGTCCAGTGCCTTAACCACCTGGCCACGCTAGGCCAAATCATTTAGAAAAATGATGACCACCACATACCCTATTATTATTGTTCACCTTAAATAACGGTTGTGTTTTCAAATGCCAACGTATTTCTTTTAAAATTAAGATATATATCACAATGATATACGATGCAAATCGATATAGTTTTCTTAATGTTTTAACCATTAACTAGAGTATTAACATTATTAAAAGTAATCTTAAACTCTCCAAAAAGACGAATAAATATTATATGTGGGTTTGAATATTTACTTTACAAATTATATACGATTTTATGTGTGTGTGTATGTTTTCTTATAGCAAAGCCACATCAAGCTATCTGCTGAGTCCACCAGTTAAGGCACTCGACTCATAATCTGAGGGTCGTGGCTTCGAATCCCCGTCGTACCAAAGATGCTCGTCCTTTCAGCCATGAGGGCGTTATAAGTGACGGTTAATCCAACTATTCGTTTGTAAAATAATAGCCCAAGAGGTGGTAGTGGGTGGTGATCGCTCTCAGTCTTCCCTGTAGCCTTACAATGCTAAATTAGGGACGGTTAGAACAGGTAGCCCTCGTGTAGCTTTGCGCAAAATTCAAAAACAAACAAAGAGTTTCAATATGCTCTTAGCCTTTTCTATTACCATGAGTTATTTGTCTTCTTCAGAGCTTAATTCGATTTAGTTTTCAGACTTTTGTTAATAATAAATATTGAAACATTATAGAGTAAATTATTTTTAAAGACGTAATACTTAATCGTAGATTTATAAATGGACTCTTCTCTGTTCCATTTTACTTTAATACTTTAAACGTAAACAGTTTTGATAAGAGCTCGATAATTTTATGTTACAGTTTTGATAAGTGCTCGATAATTGTATTTTACGGTTTTGATAAGTGATCGACAATTTTGTATTACAATTTTGATAAGTGCTCGATAATTTTATATTACTAAAACCTTCATGTGTAACAAAATATAACCTGAAGGCGCAGAGAATAGCAGCGGTCACAATGATTTTTAAACCTTTACTAAATCCCACCATCTTTACTAATTTGTTCCATCTTGATCTTTTATAGCGAAATATTGAACTTAAGTATCGCGTACACTGAGACAGTAAAGACACTTTATTGATCTAATCTGGTCGGTTTTAAATAATAACACTGATTTCAACCAAAGATAAAGCAAGTAAAGTGCCTCCGTCTAGTGGTGATGTTAGTAACTTATATATATAAATTTCAGTGACTGTGGTATAAATTACAAGATGCGCTTGTAGATCGTACATGTGTGCTAAAATAAACTTTACATGAGCAGAAAAGATTTAGATATAGTTTTTGGGTTCAAATTCATGATCTAGATCTTTCTGCCACACTTCTAACTACCGTATTTCACGCCTTGTAAGACTATACATCGTGGAATACGCACCATAATTTTGGGAAGACAATTCTAAGAAAAGAATATTTTGATTCGGCAACCGACACGTTGATGCAACTTTGATTTTTTTTTCAACCTACTGAGTAAATACAGTTAAATACATCATATTTTTCACAGTACATCGACCACATTAGTTAAATTGAATGTTTTATGTTATTTAAAATACTTGTAATTGGTAAGTAATGAGATTACGATCTTTTTGAGAGACCGTTTCGAGTGGACCCTAAGCTAACCTTTGCCTTAACCCATCACTTGGAAGACACATGGAGATTTTTGAATTATTTTTAAAGAAGAAAAAAGAGCGTCCCAGAAGACGTAAAATACGGTAATATTAATAAAGGTTATATTATGTTGTTAGTTCGTTAATTGATTTAGTGGTATTTGGTTGAGGTTTTTATGATCAGAAAGAGTTAGGTACCAGTCAAAGCCTTTTTTTTCCCTTCTTGACGGTAAATATATTTTCTGTTAATATATTAGTCGAGTGTGCTCTAAGAGATCATGATTTAAACACCTCTTAGATTATTACACTGATCCTTCTTGAGAGCCGTGTCAATGAACGTAAAACTTCGAACATCACGTTTGTTTGTTTTTTACCATTTCTCTCCAAGTTCGATTGTGTAACATTCATCCACTTCAGAAACAGTTCATTGTCAAATCATTACCTTTTCTCTAGATTAAGTTATTAAATGTGTATTTGGCATAAATACTCTTTAAATACGCTTTTGATATTATAATCTGGTGGTGTTTTGAGAGCAAGCTATAGGTGGCCTGTTCATTGTTTGTTTTTTAATTTCGCGCAAAGCTACTCGAGGGCTATCTGCGTTAGCCGTCCCTAATTTAGCAGTGTAAGACTAGAGGGAAGATAGCTAATCATCACCACTCACCGTCAACTCTTGGGCTACTCTTTTACCAACGAATAGTGCGATTGACCGTCACTTTATAACGCCCACACGGCTGAAAGGGTGAGCATGTTTGGTGCGAGCGGGATTCAAACCCGCGACCCTCGGATTACGAGTCGAACGCCTTAGCCCACCTGGCCATGCAGAGTCCCTGTTCATTGAGATAACACTGGATATTGTTGATTTGTGTCATGTATTTTTAGGTAAGAAGGAAATTCACGAGTTGTTTCTGTATTATGTTAGGTATAATACACGTGAATTTTTTTGTGAAAATTAGGTAAATGTAATTTTGTTGATTTATATGTTTTTGATATCTGCTGATTAAACAGGATAGAATGTTTTTCGCAGCTTCCATTATACAGTTATTTTCTATGCTTGTGAGTAAATTTACGGGCGTTTTCGGTGTGTAGATATGGTATATTTTGTGGCTGAGTATTCATTAGAGCAGTTGTTATGTTACTTTACGTTTTCTGTGGTGTCTTCTGGCTGTGTCTGTTTGGCCCGGCATGACCAGTTGGTTAGGGTGTTCGACTCGTAATCTGAGGTTCGCAGGTTCGAATCCCCGTCACACCAAACATGCTCGCCCTTTCAGCCGTGTGGGCGTTATAAAGTGGCGGTCAATCGCACTATTCGTTGGTAAAAGAGTAGTCCAAGAGTTGACGGTGAGTGGTGATGATTAGCTACCTTTCCTCTAGTTTCACACTGCTAAATTAGAGATGGCTAGCCCAGACAGCCCTCGTGTAGCTTTGCGCGGAAAAAACAACAAACAAACAGATTGTGTCTGTTTATCTTATAGTCGCCCCTCAGTGGCACAGCGGTATGTCTTCGGATTTACAACGCTAAAAACCGGGTTTCAATTCCTGTGATGGACAGAGGACAAATAGTCCATTGTGTAGTTCTGTACTTGACTACAAACAAAAACAAACATTGTTTTATGGTTATATTTGTTTCTTTGAGTGAGGTATTAGTTTACTTCGTGATTGTGCATGCTGCTATTAAATATGTATATGTCAGTGTAGGTTTTTTTTGTTAGAGTAGGTGGAAATGCCTGGTTTATATCCAGATCAGTTTCTGTGGTCTGATTATTATGATGTATGTTGTAGATTATTATTTTAATTGCTTTGTATCTTCGATAACCTGTGTAGCTTGCCGCGTTTTTTGTTTGTTTGTTGTTTGTGTGTTTTGTTGTTTTTTTTTGCTTCCAATTAGAACAATAAGGTTTTTGGTTTTCTTTCGAACAAATTGAGTTTTGGTGAATTCTACTGTTGGCCACACATCTTGGAAGAGATTTAAGGGCTGTTGTAACGTTGAGTTCCTACAGCGACTGACGTTTCGGATTCTTCTCTCTGTAATCTTTGATACCAGAGAATAATACCGTTAGATATTTGATTGTAGATAGCTTGTGATACTTAAATATTATACTCTGAAAATGCTGTGTTTCTTATATATTAGAGTGTGGATAGCTTGTGATACATAGATATTATATTTCGAATACTCCTTGCTTATTAGATACTAGGGTGTGGATATCCTGTGTTTATTAGATATAAGACTCTCAATATCCAATGTTTCTTGAATATTAGACTCTGATTATGCGCGACCTAGGAGGGTCAGGTGCAGTCGGATCTCTTCCTCTCTTCATGTTGTTCGCTCGTTTCGGCATACCTAGGTTTCATTATGGTAATTTGCCTACTGGAAATGCATTTCATTTAAACTGTCTGGTACTCTTTCATTTTCAGGGTCATGTCATGACTTTTGTCAGATTTGTTGAAATCAGATAATTTGGGTATGGAAGATTTATTTGCTTTGTTGGCCCTGTGTTGTTTTGCTCTGGGAAATCAGTATTATTGAATTTACAGATAGTTGTATTACATAAGGTAGTAATGGCTTGAAGTACTGAATTCACGGATAGTTGTATTATTTGAGGGGGACCGTTTTTTCATGTGCATTACAAACGCAACGTTCTTTTAGGCTTAGTACATACCTCTAGTTTGACTACTTCTCATAAGAACTGACAAGTTCAGTAAATGAAAGAGCGACAGAAACGTTATTGATTTTCTATGTTTCGTATTGGGTAACATATATTACTGTATTCCTATTACCATTACGTGAAATAGTATGTATCATGTTTTATGGAGCCATGTGTCGATGTTTATAGGTTTGTTTTGAATTCGCTAGGGCTATCTGCGATAGGCGTCCCTAATGTAGCAGTGGAAGACCAATTTTTGGACTACTCTTTTACCAACGAATAGTAGCATTGATCGTAACATTATAATACCACCATGGCTGAAAGGGCGAAATTTTTTTTGTGGGATGGGGTTAAAACATGCGACCGACTCGTAGAATGCGAGTTAAGCTCCCTAACCACCTGGTCGGTTTGACGTTATGATAGATAATGGAAGTTTCAGTATACATATATATTTTGAACTTCTCACGCATAAGGACCGTGGAAAAATTATTTACATGCTGTTTCTATTCGCAGTGGGTCTATCAACTTGTATATAACATATTACCCATAAACAACACGATACTGCAGTGCCGTGAGACACTCTACGGTTATAAATCGTTTTTGTTACTATTGGCCCCGTCACTCGTTTACTCCAACAATTCAAATTTAACCATAAACTAAAAACACACGTCAGTGATCCCTCTTAGAAATTAAGTTCCCGCTTACAGAGTTAAAAAAAAAATTCTAGATAGTAGCGCCACCTCTAAGACTCGGTTATTAAGACTTTTCCACATAATTTGTTTTTTTTTGTCTTATTTGATTTAATTCGTGCGCTTATTCGTCTGTGTATAGTGTAAAATAAAATTTTATTTCTTTAAAGCTAAGATGTGATAAGGTTGACGCTTTAGCTGCCCTAAGTACTGACAAAGAGCAGTTTTTATTTACGAAGCTAATTTTTAAGCTAGAACCCATACCACTTTATTAAAACCTGGTGTTCTAAATAGAACACAATATGGAAGATTTGCGAGACAGGAGTAACATCACACTCTCTCAAACACCGATTTCCACATTAGCAGGACGTTGCCAAATTTAAAGAAAATGGTTTAAACACTGAACTGTTGTTCATATAAAATAGTTCTGTGTTTCATTCAAGACAAACCAGCCACCCCTCTGAATATAAAATTTAACATTCCGAAGGAAAAAAGTCTTTTAAGTAGTAGTAACAAAGGAAGAGTGAAATTAAAGATTGATTTAAGTTGAAAACAATCTGTCATCAGGGATTACTGTCATGTAAATCGACATTGCCGTATTTTAAGGTTTATTTGCTGTTTTTTTTTTTACTTTGGCAGCATAATCAGGAAATGTCGTATCATCCCTGCCTTGCTCTTTGTACATACTGTCTTCTAGCGGCCCGGTGTGGCCAGGTTGTTATGGCACTCGACTCGTCATCTGAAGGTCACGGGTTCGATTCTCCGTCACACCAAACACGCTCGCCCTTTCAGCCGTGGGAAAGTTATAATGTGACGGTCAATCCCACTATTCGTTGGTAAAAGAGTAACCTAAGAGTTCGCGGTGGGTGGTGAGACTAGCTTCCTTCCCTCTAGTCTTACACTGCTAAATTAGGGACAGCTAGTGCAGATATCCCTCGAGTAGCTTTGTGCGAAATTCAAAACAAAACATAAAAAAAACAATTCTACGTGTTTTTTAGACATTTTTCTTTTGAATTAGTGGTTAATCATTACTCATTCCGAATCTACATGACGTTATTTCCTTCCTGCGGGATGCCTGGCATGGCCAAGTGCGTAAGGCGTGCGACTCGTAATCCGAGGGTCGCGGGTTCGCGCCCGAGTCGCGCTAAACATGCTCGCCCTCCCAGCCGTGGGGGCGTATAATGTGACGGTCAATCCCACTATTCGTTGGTAAAAGAGTAGCCCAAGAGTTGGCTGTGGGTGGTGATTACTAGCTGCCTTCTCTCTAGTCTTACACTGCTAAATTAGGGACGGCTAGCACAGATAGCCCTCGAGTAGCTTTGTGCGAAATTCCAAAAAACAAACAAACAAACCTTCCTGCGGAAGATACGTAATTATTAATTTGTTTGTAATGATAGGCTAAAATGTAAAGGAAAATAAATTCTTAAAATATGTATAACAATTTTGGTAGGTTGAAGTTAGATTATATTTAACTGGAAATATTAGATAAGTTATTATTCTAATTTCTGATCAATATTTTACAATATATAAAAAAGAAGTTAAGACTTCATATTTATGACACTGAACTTACACATGGCTTACGACATTGAACTTACATATGGCGTGAAACGTAGTTTTAGCGAGGGCTCTAAACTTGTTTTGCAGCAAATATATAACATGCAAATTAAACAAAAACATAATATCGCCCTTAGAGACACGTGAAACAACTCTTTTCCCTCCCGAAATACCTTGCGAAAATAAAGACACAGGCTCACTAATTTGTACTTTAATTTTACAGTTAGCATTTTAATTTCATTGGTTATTTAAATATTTTTCAAAACTATGTACCAGATAGCTTTGTGGTACATAATTTTGTTGGTCAGAGCTTTTAAGAATAAGAAATATAATACATATATACATATTGGGGTAGAGGGGAAGAAAATGAGTGTTTTCCCTCATCTTTTGTGTCAAAACATGAACTTGTTCGAAACTGTACGACATGTAATCTTATAAAAACAAGGGGGGGGGGGAGTATTAGAGGTTTATGTTATCTATATTGATTTTTAAATGTGATATGTTATACATGTTTTGTATTTAATGACAAATCTCGCACAATACAATATCAATACCTCCAGTGGCACAGCAGCATGTTTGCGGACTTACAACGCTAGAAGCCGGATTCCGACACCCGTGGTGGGCAAAACATACATAGCCCATTGTAAAACTTTGTGCGTAATTACAAACAAACAAACAAACGAAACAGTATCGAATCTTGTCCAACCTTATACCGTAAGTTATACAGTTAATTAAAACTTAAACCTCGGTTTGCTGAAATATTTGAAATAAATACTGTAATAAAAACAACAGAGTAATGCTTGGCATTGAAAACTTGAAAAAGTGGTTCGTCTCACTACCATAAACGTATCGTGTATGTATATATGTATCTAACTATATACGTGACCGAAAAAATTTGTCGCCATCTATTGAATACACCACAAACAGAAATCCATAAAAAATTTCACACTTCGGATATTCATGATTCAGACAGTTATAAAAATAACTAAGGTATATGCAGCACATAATTTAAAATAAAAATAGCCTCCTCATAACAGGAACACGACTTTCGCTAAAATTGTACATGAGGATTTGATTATATGTTTATTGATGTAATTTGTAAATTTCGTGCTTAAATTGGAGTTCTTTAAAAATGTATTTCTTCAATAAAGGGTACTACTTTTTATATATATAAATCATTATATTATTTAACATCAGCACAAGCAGAATATTTTTTTTCTGTGCAGTGCTTCCCAGAAAAAAATATTTTTAAAAAATCATTCACTTTTTCTTTTCTTTTTTTTCAATGAGTTATGTATGTACATTTAATAACACTATGTAACACAAATTGTTCCTGAATAGTATGTGTTATTTCTTAATTGCTTATGTTGTGAAAGTACAGAAAAGGGTCATTATTACCTTCAAACTTTGCTTTTGTGACCTGGATAATGAAATTTAAAAATTAAACTATTTTCTCTGTAAAAACGGGCAACTTTGCATATTTTCATTTACATAATATCTGAATAAAACAACATATAAGTCAAAATGTACATGTATTTACACTAAAGTTATACAAAAATGTTTAGAAGTGAGAAGGTTTTCGAGATTTGCAACTGTGATGTAAATCATTTTCACGTATCAGTCCCCAAATATAGTCTACCATCGTGTTGTCGTTATACGCTCTCAGGTCACGAGAGCAAAGTCTGAAGAGAAAAACAGGTCTTTTTCATTTACTTTAGGCATAAGCAATTGGGAAATAACACTTTCTGTCCAGGAACAAAAAAAAGTAAAAAGGTTGTTGCATAATGTAATATAACTATCACAAACAGCCGCCCGTTGGGAGGTGTTTCTGCTAATTAATACTAATTATCGCTGAATGAAAATTTGTATCAGAGAATTTACAAAAAAAAAAAGTGTGTGGGGAGTATATGAGGAATTGGGAGTTTGATTTTTATTACATTGTTTGATATTCATAACATTGCATTCCAATATTCTAATATTTTATTTTTGCAAACAATAAAAATGTACTTTAAAAATTATCATATACCTAAAAATGGTTTTAATATTATAAAGAGCATGTACTATAGTGTCTGTCTATCCTTTAAAATAGTGGTAGAGAAGGCTTGGCCATTCCCATAAAAAAAACAACAAAAATATCAATGTCTCGAGTACACCTTCAGAAAAATGGTGTCAAAGTCTCGATTAAGAATTTATACATGGGGTTTAAATAAGCTATGGTAGGCGTAACACCATTTTACCATGGATTTATTCTAACCCTTATGCGCCATCTTGGAAAAGAAGGCAACTTGGCAATTGTTGACAGTACCGTGCGTTTGTTGTGCTGCCAGCTGCCATTAAGAAATGATAAAAGCGATGAAAACAAACTTTTATAACATTTCCCAATTTAATTTCAATTTTTTTATCCATAATATCGTATTCTGGGTCTTTTCCTTATTGTTTTATTATATAAATTCTTATTTAAGGACATGTTCAAAAATATCGTAACAGTGGGCCTAAGTTTAAGATCTACTCTTCTAAGCTTAATTACTGTACCTTCTAGATCAGTGGTTCTCGAACTTTTTCATCAGCAAATCACCTAGCGGTGCTACCTCCATTGTTTTTGCTTGCCAACCCAAAAAACTCATAAATTACTTGCATTTTGGACCACACTCGCAGATCTACAAATCTAGTGTTAACGTATAGTAAAATATTTACTGAGCTTACAGTCTACTAGGCCTACTTGCAACACCTTAGCGATGCTGATTTCATGTATTACCACAGCACTTATGAACAAATTCACACCAATTTAATTTTCAGTCTACTCAGAGTATTTTTTCTTTTTTTGTCAGGGCTTTAGAGCTTATGAGAAAGAATTATAATCGAATAAAAAGTAATTCTATATTGGTTATTACTTTTTCTTCCTAGTAAGCCTATAGCCGCCTAGAAACTGTATCGTAATGTAGCTAACATTCAACCCAACCCACACATGCATTTCGATATTTGTTTGGCCTATTGTATTTTTCTCTACTTGAAATTAATTGTGTTTTTTAAACACCTTGATGCCGTAAGTCAGGAGGAATACTATAATAACCCGTGTACTGTGACTGTAATCTTTAGTATTTTTATAACTTCCAGCGTCCTGTTGGATATGCTATGGACCTAATTAGGCTATTACCAGTATTATCGCAGTGTTTATTATTTCATTATTACTAGTCCAACTTTTTATCAAACAAAGCAATTATGACATCATAATCTGACAGCTAACGTTACGAGTCAATTCTGATGCTATGTTTCCTGAAACCTAGACGTCCAGTTTCGTATTAATACTATAGACCTAGTACAAATATACTAGTTGTAATAACTAGAACTGGTACAGTTTAATCTAGTAACGTAAGGCCTCACTATTAGATCCGGAGTCACTCAGAGCTTTTGCTATTTATAACCATTGAAGATGGAGACGTCGTGAGGTTTGTGTATCCTTAAAAGCAATATATATTTTTGCAAAAATTATTTAGAACTGTATAATCTCAATGTAAACCGATTACACAATATATTTTATTCCTTTCACAAAGACTGACATGTACATACTGTACAAATGTCAAAACAATGCTGAGTTGACTTATGGATGTTTGTTTGACTGTGACCTAGGAACACATCTTTCTCTACATCCTTGACTGTATATTTGTATTCTTCTAAATGGTTTACACTACGAGATCTAGCGTTATAGACTTGACTCTTCTTCCTTGTTTAAGGCTCCCCAGTGGCTCAGCGGTATGTCTACGGACTTCCAACTCTAAAAATCGGGTTTCGATACCCGTGGTGGGCGAAGCAGAGACAGCCCATTGTGTGCCTTTGTGCTTACTTCAAAACAACAACAACCTTGTCCAAGGCCATATACATAAATGTAACACTTGTAGCATTAAGTGCTTTTTAAGACTACTCTTATTTGATTGTTTGATGGTCCTAAACTTCACAGTTTCTATATCAAATCGATACCTTTCACCTTATTAGACGCGCATTTTATGTAAATACTTTTTAAATACACTTTTTATTTCTTTATCTATGTGATACTTTATGGTCTACCATAGGTAGCTTTTTTCTTATGGCACATATTAAGTGGAGAGACACATTTAGGGTTGTCATTACGTATGATACAGCAATCTAGGAATCTGTTGTGGATTATTTGTATGCTTGCATATTTGTTCACAAATCTTATGTTTGCTGATCTGAGTACGCAGATTTCTCTGATTATTGCTGCATTTTGCGTTGTTTGTGCTTTCTTAATGTGCCAAAGAAATCACTCATCAGAATTAATGTTTGCCTTTACCTTAGAATTTTAGGCATGGCGCTCGAGGACACTGAATATGACGTCATATGCAAGTCAGCCTATAAAACTCCAAATTACAAAAAACAAGCAAACTATTCAGTTAGAGTCACTCAGTAGTTGGCGATGGTTGTTGTTGAACAGCTAGCTGTCTTCCCTTTAGTCTAGAAATGAATAGCACAGATAGTTCGTGTGTAGCTTTGCGCAAACTTCCGAAAATAACACACACAAAAAAAAATCTTGTATATTTATTTCTATCTAATGGATTAGTCCAATAGCGAGACACAATTTACTCGTCCATCAAAACCAACAACAAAAACAAACAAACGGGAAGAATCGTCCAAACGTTTTAAAACTAATTTTGGACAACAAAAGCCTTTTTGAATCTTGAATTACACAAAACTATCCAATTACTGTCTTGGTTGAATTATTTTTCAAACGTCTAGGATATGTTGGGATTTATCCTCATAGTTTGATAACATCGATAATTTTTTATTACACATTTAAGAACTGAAGTGACATAAGTCTTGATAATATTTCCACAATCTTCTTACAAATAAAAGGTAGACCTCGGGGAATAACCCCGCATGTTTATGTAGCAAGGATGTTAGGGAGAAAAAAAAAAAAAACATCGAAACTCCGCTGGTTGAGCAATAACACAATTTTGTACTTATACGATCGTTGGTCTGTGTGTGCGTGTGGGACAGAAAGAAAGGCTTGTGGTGAAGTGAATAATTTACCATGGACTCTGGACCATCGATTGCATGTCTGGTACCATTTCCAGCAGTCTTCTGTCTGAAGATCTCATGCAAGATGCATCTCTCCCGCATATGTTCAGCCTCTTGTGGTAACAGAGAGACGTAGGCGAGGCGTTTTTTTTCCTAACCGTATCCAAGACGACTGGTTACGTTTTTTAGCTGGAAAAAATACGCACAAGAAAATACTTAGTCCCTGTTTTATTTCTTGCGAACTTTCACTCTTGATGCAAAATCGCTTTGACAATTTGTCTCAACTCAACTAGTAAAGAAGAAAAACAAGGACTACATGTTACAGTAAACGTTGTGATTCATACGTTAATCCTTAGTCCTTTGTCTCAAACGTTCAGCCATTTTTCGGAACACAAACACTTCATTACCTATAAAAAATCCTCAGAGATTTCGTATAAAAGTATTTTGATTACATTTCATGGTGTTACGTTTTAAAACGAACATATTTCAAGCTCTATTCTTAAAACTTTAACAGGTATCAACTTCGATTATTTTAGTACATTATATGTAATCAGACGTTTGGTTCGCTATCTACGAAAATTTAGCAGTATTAGAGACTTTTCAGTGAGAAGCGCAAATACAACACTTGACCTAACTTCAAATAACCTTGGTACCAGTTTGTTTGTTTCTTTTTTAATTTCGCGCAAAGCTACACTAGGGCTATCTGCGCGAGCCGTCCCTAATTTAGTAGTGTAAGACTAGAGAGGAAGGTAGCTAGTCATCATCACCCACCGCCAACGCCCCCACCGCTGAAAGGGCGAGCATGTTTGGTGTGTCGGAGATTCGTATCCGTGACCCTCGGATTACGACTCAAGTGCCTTAACCACCTGGCCACGCAGGGCCTTGAACTTACTTAAGATATAGCATATGTTCTTTACATGGTGTTATCTATGTTTTGGTCTTTTTCATGAGAAAAAACATCTTTATACTATACTTTTTGTATGAAATTAAAATTGGTTTGTGTGTTTGTGTTTGTCTTATAGCAAAGCCACATAGGGCTATCTGCTCAGCCCACCGAGGGGAATCGAACCCCTGATTTTAGCGTTGTAAATCCGGATACATACCGCTGTACTAGCGGGGGGCATAATTGATGTGACGGGGCTTCGAACCCACGACTCTCGAATTACGAGACGAGTGCCTTAACCACTTGACCATGCCAGGCCCTTAAAATTGGTACAAAGACATATGCTGGCACATGTTATATAACATGACCACTGTGGATAATTTGCACATTATCAAAATAAAGAAATACAAATTAAATGCCTTAAGTTCCTGTTAACTTCTACAAACATGAATGAATGTTCCCGAAAATGTGTCCAGACTTTGATGGGATGTAAAAAATTAGTCTGAAATGAGGAAAACTCTGAAAATTAATTCAGATAAATTGTGGTCTTTTTTGACATTTAAAGGGTATATGCTACCTTACCAACAAATTCTAAGTCAACCAGACCACATATGTCAACCTGCAGGAGGTCCACATCCATGATTTCAGAATTTTGTTATTTTTAAGGATACAGGGATTTTCTTTTTGGATAGTTTGATACCATTTATTCTAAAATTTGCATACGGTCATGATGTTAATGTAATAGAATATTTATAAAGGTTCTTGCAAAGTCAGTAATAATCGGGAACTTTAAGGTTAACCGGCTGATTTTCTCTAAAGATTGCTTAGATTTCAGAAGGCCGATGACAGAAGCACTAGACTAAGGCTTACTTGCAAATCTAATGAAGCGTAATTGTTGACTTCCTACCAGTGCAACAGATGTGGTTGCGATAATGACAGAATGCCAATTACAAAATAAAAAAAGCCTTAAAATGTTATTTTTGAATTTCAAACAAAGCTACTCGAGGGTTATTTGCGCTAGCCATAAATAATTTAGCAATGATAAGCTAGAAGGAAGATGGCTAGTCTACGTCACCCACCGCCGACTCTAGGACTACTTTTTCTAGCATCGAATAGTGGGATTGACGCCCTCACGGTTTAGCGGGCGGGCACTTTTGATGATGGGGATTCGTACCCGCAACTCGCAGATTGTGAGTCGAGCACCCTAACCACCAGGCCAGGACAGAGGATGATTCCCGTTAGTGCTAATAAAATTATTAAACGGTCGAAGAGAAGCATGTTCATCAATAGACCCTATCTATTCATAGAATCATTCAAAAGGTGGACAGCCGTCATCAGAGCGGATATATTGGTTAACTTTGAGGATGTAGAAAACCACTAAGACTACAATATCCATTGAAAAAGCCACAGCAAGCCACTCCAGCATCAATCCATTCTTCGAATCAAGCCCTACAAGTCTCAATCTTTATCCCAACTTTTCCAGATCTACGAACTCTAGTTTGTTGCAAAGGAGCGAACAATGTTCCGACCTTCTTCGGTCATCGTCAGGTTCACAAAGAAAGAAAGAGGTAACTGACCTATAGCTGACCACATGTTTGAAGGCGGTTGTGTAATTGAGTGTAGGAATGTAGAGGGAGTGCTTAGATGTTGTATATACAAACGTAAAATTAAAGAAGCCTTACTAACACAACAACTCAAGCTCAAAATAAACCAATACAAAGGAACATCTTTATACCTATATTAATATATGCCATCCGTTTTTACATATATAATTTTCTCTACGAGTGGGTTTTTTCGTCAACCCGAATATGCTCCCAAAAGTAAATTATAAAAGGTCACATACCTCCATAATGGGCAAATAATTTTCATTGAATTTGAAAACTGATATACACATGATATGCATCGCGCTGAAAAACTTCGCAAAGTAACGTGCATTTCATCCATTTTTGTATATTTGTCATTTTGAACAGCTCCCCGCAGTGGCACAGCAGTATGTCTGCGGACTCGGACATAAAAAACCTGGTTTCGATACCCGTGGTGGGCAGAACACAGCTAGCCCATTGTGTAGCTTTGTGCTTAATTCTAAACAAACAAACGAACACACACTTTAAAACGTACTTTACAGCCCTAACTTCAAGCGGGTGTAATTTTACTTGTTTATCTACTAGGCATACAGGATTTACAGTGTTATTGCCCCGCATAATTGTGTAATGTTTTAAAAAACAAATAATTATAAATATCGTAAGCCTTATTCTTTAAGAAAAGGAAAAAGTTAAAATTTGATTATGTTGCATACTCGGAATGTTCACGCCGCATTAATAGCAAACTGAAAGTGTATCACGAATATGTCAAACCTTGTACATTCATTAGGTTACAGTGGATTGAAAACACCTGTGTGAAGGTCATGACTGTTTAAAATGCACATCACTTTCAGTTCTAATGCAACTAGAGATCATGCCACTGGTCAGACTAAAATGGATCTTTCGCGCTATGATTGGTCAAAATCACCGACGAGACTCGTGTACCAGTTTAAAGTGAAAGTTGAGAACAACAAAAAATTAACCCTCATCATGTAGACCAATTACGAATACTCATGCATTCGCATTGCTGCAGGTGAACTGTAGTTTATTTTTCTCTGATACTGGTGATTACCTATGCTTGGAATATGCGCATGCCTGAACTTATAAATTAAAGGATCTGATGGTTGTGGAAAATCCGGTTGTCAACGGGGGTAAAATATCTACACACATGTTTTGGTATTGTTATCATTATCTCGTGTTAGAGAAGTTTGTGAGTGTTATGGTTCTCAGCCTCTCGTTTTATTTTTATATGCAAGTTAATTAATTCTTAAAACTTGTGTTATTCGAATCAGACTCTTCAAATTGTTATTCCAACAACCATTATCTCTAGTCGCCGACAAGCGGACGTGCGTACGCTAGTGAAATTTTCTGTCGTTATCCAGGGCTGTTCAAGTTGTCCAGTGAAATCTGGAAAAATTGTTTTTGACTATAACCAACCCAGGCAAATATTTCAGAAGAATTTTTGTTTCACTGATATTGTCTGTACTCAAAATATTGTAAGGCTTGTTTCATTGTATGCACGTAATACCATTTTCATCTTTTATAGAAATATTTGTACACCATATTCCTTCAAATAAGATGTATTTCTCTAAGTGACACCTCACTGAGTGAGAAACACGACGTGAAAGGTAGTAAGACCCCATTTTGTACGTATATACGAATTGTTTCAGCTTAACAGCGTATTGTTGAATATGTATATTTATATATTTGCTTTCAGTATTCAATGTCAAAACAGCAAAGAATCAAGAAAGAAACGAATATAATGGTTCAGTTCCTTTGGTATCAAATGACTCGACAGTCAAGACAAATTTGAAATATTTTTTTAGGTTGCTGTTTAAAGATGTAATTACCAATATATTGCTTTAAAAACCTGTATTTTTATCTCTTTTCTATAGCACTTTTGTCCGTGTGGTGCGAAGATCTTGGCCGATTGTTACTTTTGCGTCATCAGAAGACACGAGAAGGGGACGGGTTATCAAAACTTCCGCCTGGTATGCACCAACCTCTTCAGAAGCCCCTTCCTCCAGGAGTTCAGGGGTAAGTTTGATTCTAATTACTCCACAGTGGACAGTCTTGATATTTTTAATTTTTTGGAATTATTGTCCTATCTTTCTTTAGGATTCAACGAGTGCTTGATCCATTTCTAATGTTGTCTGAGATATTCACATTGTCCTATCTTTCTTTAGGATTCAACGAGTGCTTGATCCATTTCTAATGTTGTCTGAGATATTCACATTTCTTTCTATATTTACTTAATGGAAGTAGTTAGGAATGTACAACCAAGTATAGGCTTGAGCAAACAATTACAAACACAAAGCGTTTAGTTGGTTTTACTGATATGTCTGTACAAAATCAAAGTGTTATCATAACCTTTCCGACATGTTCATGTGTTGAAGAATAACTTTAATATATGAAAAACGTAGAGTTAAACATTTAAAAGTGATATATTTTCATGTGGTCGTAGTTTTAAAAGTTGTTTTTTTTTCCTTTTTAATGTTATAATGTTCTAACAAATAATCTTAAGGAAGGAAAATAACGAACTGGAGTGGCTCACAGGCGTAACTTTGCTTTCCAATGAGAGGGCCCACAGACAGACATTTTATACTATTTGGTACTATACATACTAAAAAATAAAATATGAGGGAGTTAATTCCTATGTAATAAAAAATATAGAGTACACACCCCCACCTCCCTCTGTTCCTCTTTTAGGTTACGAGTATGTATTTTGTACTGTTGGATTACTCGATTTAACCACTTTACTGTTTATTATTAGTAACCGGTCCGTGAAAGTCTGCTGTTAGAATTGTGACTGTATGTAGACTTTAACGTAAATCCGGTTCTTTTAAACAGCTGCATTTTACTCACGAGAAGACTTGGAAAGCCAGAAGTTAGAAAACAAAACAAAAAACAACGTGCTACACGACTGTTTAATGTCACGTGTATCTTTCTGAGTAACAAACTACTGAGTTCAAGCTCGAGTCGTGAAGTTTTATGTTTTGTTAAAAACGACATCAATTACGAAGAATCCTTTCCACCTGACAAACAACTTTAATAAACGTTTCAGAAAGTGTTTGACGTCCCTCTCAGGCCTGGCATGGCCAAGCGCGTAAGGCGTGCGACTCGTAATCTGAGGGTCGCGGGTTCGTGCCTGCGTCGCGCTAAACATGCTCGCCCTCCCAGCCGTGGGGGTGTATAATGTGACGGTCAATCCCACTATTCGTTGGTAAAAGAGTAGCCCAAGAGTTGGCGGTGGGTGGTGATGACTAGCTGCCTTCCCTCTAGTCTTACACTGCTAAATTAAGGACGGCTAGCACAGATAGCCCTCGAGTAGCTTTGTGCGAAATTCCAAAACAAACAGACGTCCCTCTTGCGGTTGTTGTCTAGTTCTGATTACACTTTTACTCAATGAAACCGATATGCCTCAGTTTCTAAAACATTCCAAGAGAACTAAACGTGTACATTTAGTTAGCAGAACGTTAAATGTTAAAGATTTTACATGGGAGATAACTGTAAAGGTAAAGAAATTTCCAGTTAAATTGTATATTTCTAATAATGCAAATGTTAAGTGGCTTTGCCATTTTAAGGATGATAAAGTTGCAAATATTTGTGTGTAGTTGTTAGAACAAACACAAACTAAAGATACTTTTCCCATCTTATTTATTATTTCCCAATAGAACAGTTTTGACCATCGGAAACTTTGATAAGTGAAACCCATTCCTGTAATATTAAAAAAAAGGCCTAGTTTGGATAAACAGTCTCGAATTCGATTTGACGTACCTGTTCATCTTACACGGAAGACGAAGGAGCTCTCGGATATTATATGGACGGAGGATATTAAATTCGTACCTAAATACCTAAAGGCCTCTCCCTGTAAATCTTAAGGGTACATGTCACGATTAATGACAATCGGATATTATAACATAATGGCTTAGATTGTGGTATATTAAATTAGTTTGTTTCATTCATCTGATGTTATTATTCAGAATAAGGCAGATAAACTTTACGCGGAATCGAATATGAGAGCACAGATAAGTTTTGAGTTTGATTTAGGCACCTGAATATAAAGGAACTTTGAGCACAAATCTTTTAATATTCCAGTATATAAATTAATTGTTCCAAGAAATATTCCTATGTGTATGTGTGGTCAGTGTTCTGAATTCTGAAAACAGGAAATGCAAATTACAAATCCAGTAAATGCACCAAAACCTAGTGTGTATATTTCAGACAAGTTGAAGTAAGTGGAAAACAAACTAGCGATTAACCTTCTGTTGGTAGAATGCCACTATAAATACAAGTTGTTAAATATGGCGTCTGTTATTAACGTGCCGAGAAAAAATTCCCTTCAAAATTCATCTAGCTGACGACAATTAATAATTGTTTCCGTTACATACTCAAATAATGTCTAGATCTTTCAACTGTAGGCACAGGAGTTTTTTAAACAGTAATTGAACCAATGAACACTTTCCATTAACTTTAAAATCACCGACGGCACCTCACTTCTTACTATTGGCAGTTCTTTTTGAACGTAGTAGACTCTTACATAGAATGTTTTGGCAAAGCAGGAAAAAAACAACTCAAATTAATCAAAATAGTTGGTAGGTGTACTTCGCCGGAAGTGAATTATGTACAAAAACAAATGTATAACGTGGTTAAAGTTTCGCTGTTCTCTATACGAAACTAAACAGCTCTCACTAAGAGGTTTAAAGCCGTAACGTTTTACACATATCGTAAACTGTTGTAAGAACTTTATATGAATTTCGTTGTTTGATTAATTCATTTCCAACATTCACACAGTCTGGTCGAATCTGGATGATATAACCTAGTTAACTTGACCTATATTCTCTGGGATGTGGAAGAGCAACAAAGGAAACTATTCTTCTTTTTCAGACTACCAAGGGGCACGGGAAGTTTTCGAAACACCCGTGAGAACAGCCCCAGGGACCGGAAGGTCGCAGGCCTAAGTCTTCATTGTCCTTCTTTACCCTTACATTCACTGTCTTTGTGTTTGAAAAGTTGCCTCATTACTGACAAACAGGCTTTGTTAGTCCTAAACCCGCAGAACTACAAGACGAAATGGTAGAAATTGTTTTGTTTTTGTGGAAACATAAACTGCAGACATAATTACTAATTGGTGTAAAACGCTGAATTTTACAAAAAATTATCTCATAAATAAATGAAGTGAAAAGTGAAATTGAAAGCTACGTATTTTTAACCACAGAAACGTCGAGATATTTTGAAACGAGCAATACTTTTGTAGCAACGTGCGAACAAGTAGTAAGCGAAAACTTCACTGGTTTGAAAATCAGCACGAACCACGCATGTATTGCAAGAAAAAAAAATCAGTTAGGATATCATTTTCGTAAAATGAACAAGTTTGTTTGTTTGTTTGTTTGAATTTCGCACAAAGCTACTCGAGGGCTATCTGTGCTAGCCGTCCCTAATTTAGCAGTGTAAAACTAGAGGGAAGGCAGCTAATCATCACCACCCACCGCCAACTCTTGGGCTACTCTTTTACCAACGAATAGTGGGATTGATCGTCACATTATAACGCTCCCACGGCTGAAAAGGCGAGCATGTTTGGCGCGACCAGGATGCGAAACCGCGACCCTCAGATTACAAGTCTCACGCCTTAACACGCTTGGCCATGCCGGACCATGTAAAATGAACAAACAAACGAGTGTGCGATTTCTGACATAACAAACACAGACACATTAGGAGTACTAGTTTTTAAGTTTCCTGTAAGATATAAGTTTATATGTATGTTAAACACCAAATCCATACATATGGAATGACTTTTATTATAGTATTACGTATCAGGTTGCACTGGAAGTCTGTATTTCCAGAGTTTTCGAGACATAATATTTAAGAAGAAGAAGAAAGTAAAGTGAAACCCCCCCCCCTTGTAGACAGAAACTAAATATGTGGAAAAAAAAAATCCAACTCTAAAGTTTAAGATAAATACTAAAACCTTCTAAGGACACCAGTTGAAATAAACTAAACTCGGAAATAATCTCAGCTTACAATCAGCGACCCAAATCACTTATCTTTACCACAACTGTGTTTTTTACATCAACTCTAAGAGGGACTTGGAGAAACCGGAGCAAGCGAAGAGCAAATTGTGCTTATACATGCGCAGTTTTATTCAGACAATAATTAACAGTTTATCGGATCACAAACAACCTAGAAAAGTTCGTCACTTCAATAACCAACGGTTGTTTCACAACCATGTTATATAATGGCAGTATTTGCAGAAAGAAAATTGCCAATTCATGATACCCGTGCGAGTTTTGAAGCGAAATCACGCGCTATAGGATATTGACTTTGTTTGTTTTTCTTTTAGTAACTAAACAGGATATTTAAGGAAGGTTTTAGCTTATCGATAACAGGAAATCTTTTGTAGATCCACAATAGTATACCTGAACTAGAACTGAACAGTCAACTACCCGTACCCTGTCGCTGAGAAATTCAGCCCAGAACAGAATTCCTCTTGCACGATTCAAGCGTAGCGAGGCAGTCTAGCATCACATTCTTCGTATTTCTTTTCAGCGTGAATCGTTCCTATAATTTAAGTGGCTTAACTGCCAAGTACTGATTTTTAACAAAGTTACGTTTACGTGTTACATACTGATTTGTAACAAGCTTACGTTTAGTCGCTAAGTGCTGTTTTATAATAGTCAAACTTGCATTTAGCTGTCACACACTGATCTGTAACGGTCAAACTTACGTTTAGTTCACACATACTTTTTTGTAACAAAGTTACGTTTAGTTGCTAAGGGTTGATGTTAAATAGTCAAACTTACCTTTAGCTGCCAAGTACTGTCTTGTAACAAATTTGCGTTGTAATGTACGTTATTTTTGTACTAAGTCGTATTGTGCCGCCAAAACAACATACAGGATACACTTGTGTGTTATTAACAGAAGTGTTTGTTTGTTTTAAATTTCACGCATAATTTAATAATGTAAGACTAGAAGGAAGGCAACTAGTCATCACCACCCACCGCCAACTCTTGGGCTACTTTTTCTTGATGCATACCAGCCGTTCTTGAGCTACTCTTTTACCAACGAATAGTGGGATTAACAGTAACATTATAACGCACCCAATGCTGACAGGGCAAGCATGTTTGGTGTGATGAGGATTCGAACCCGCGACTCTCAGATTACGAGTCGAATGTCTTAACAGGAGTGATATTTAAGCACTTTTCCACTTTCTTTATCTCGAACTGTGGTAATTCAAACTATCACATATTTTCAGTGGATGTGCTCCACTGGACCCTTACGTCACATACTAAATTTCAAGGTAACCCATCAAGGAAAACACGAGATATAAAATGTTCAATTGCGATTAAATTTCTTCCTTTTTTTTATCTTCGTACCGAAAGTACGGAAACTCTATTTAATTAAAAATAAACTTTTTTTTTAAATGTGTAACACTGATAAATCTTTACAACCTATATTTAGGAGTCTCATGTGGTGTATGTGTTTCTCTTATAGCAAAGCCACATCCGGCTCTCTGCGGAGTCCACCGAGGATAATCGAACCCATGATTTTAGCGTTCTAAATCCATAGACTTACCGCTGTACCAGCGGGGAACAATTCGGTCTCAACATAAGCTACATGTGCAGAGTTATTCAGCTAAAACCGCTCAATTATGACCAAACTTTTGGCGCATGCCTATACAAAAAGTCACGTGAGCTATCGGTCTGATATTTCACTACAGCTTCAACAAAGGGTAAAGGTGGAATTTATCTAGTTTGCTTATCATTCGGATTAAAGTTGGCTGATTTAGAAGAGCAAAACAATAGGACAATAGCATATGCAGATACATTAATATTGGTTAAGCAAAGAAAACTAAATAAACAGTTACTAGTTCAAGTTTTCAAACATTCGGACGGGTGGAAGATTATTCTTCATTATTCATTGTCAACGTTTAAGCAAAATTTGCTAAGTTTTAGGAAATCCTTGTAACTGAAGAGCGTTTAACGTCACATGATATTAGCTTGGCCCAACATAGCCAGGTAATTAAGGCACTGGACTCGTAAACTGAGGGTCGCGGGTTCGAATCCCCATCACACCAAACATGCTCGCCCTTTCAGCCGTGGGGGCATTTTAATGTTCACGATCAATCCCACTATTCGTTGGTAAAAGAGTAGCCCCAGAGTTGGCGGTGACTAGCTGCCTTCCCTTTAGTCTTACACTGCTAAATTAGGGACGGCTAGCGCAGATAGCCTTCAAAAACGAATGAAAAAACGAACGAACGATATTAGCTTAAGCAGTTGGCGTAAATAATGATTTTTAATACGACTGTATCGAGTGCATGCGGGCGATCGCAATAAATTGTTAATTAGTTTACATGGCTTACTATAAAGAAAATTGTTAACACTTTTAGAAAAGAAACCCACTATATTATATTTTATAGCATCTGGTTAGTTCTGTGAAGTGTAGGTCTGTTCTGAATAACGAGGTTGTGGTCCTAAAGTTAATGTTGGATGCTGTGGAATGGCAGTTTTTTTACTTGGTGTGGTATGTTGGTATGTATTGACATAAAGTTATGATATATAACCAAAAATACCTTTGGTGTGAAAGAAAGGTCCGGTAAAAGAAATAATTGATCATGTGCCTTAAAGGAATGATATCAAAACTGGCGCCAAACTGGTAGCTACACTTATGGAAATAATAAGGTTTATTTGTAGCAAATATTCCTTCATTAGTTAGCTACAGTACTCTGCAAAAATTATAGTTACGCTATTTTAAAAGAACAATGGAAGGTAAATTACAGGCGAAACAACAAATGTTTAGTTATCTTCATATTTAGTACAACAGAAACTCAGTGGAAGTGCTGGAGTTCATCAAACAGTTGATATTTTCTGTGTACCTCTCTTGCTTTAATAATTGCAGACGGTTTTTCAAGAATTGTCACAACATATTTAATCAAAATGTTCGTTTGGATTTGACTCGAAATGACTAATACACACCCATAAAATTTCTTTGGAAGTAACTTTTGAGTTTTTGATCTTTCTAATCCCAGATTCGCTCACTTGGGTTGAAATTAGGGCTCTGTAGAGGCCATTGCATCATTTAAATGACTTATATAATGACTAAATTTATAGCTTCTTTCTTAGTTATTATTTCTGCATAGATTGGATGAGTATTTGAGGTCTTTATTTTCTTGGTAGTAGAATCATTTACCAGTAATATGCAAACCAGTAGGTATACCATGATAGACCAGTATTTGATGGTACTTGCACCGGTTCATTATTTCATCTGTTTTTCTGGTATCTGTCGTCTCAGCGGAAAAACACTCCCAAACATCACACTGCCTCTCCATGCTTTATGATGGGTGCTATGCATTGAGTTAATATGTTTCACCCTTCTTCTGCCAGATGTACAAGCTATGCTTGGACTCATCCATCTTTTTCCAATCATGTACAATTTTTCGTGTCCTTTCAGCAAATTTCAGTCTCTTGACAATATTTGTAGATCGAAATAAAGGGTTTTTAACTGTTACATGGCAAAATATTCCATTCTCATTGGGTCTTCTGGATGTTGTAAATCTGAACACTTCTCTGTCACTTGGTACATGGTCGTTTATCTCATGCTTCAGATCAGTGACAGTCTTCCTTCTGTCCTGAAGGCTTCATAAACAAATATACTTAACATCAGTATCATTGAGTTGAATTTTTCTGCCTCTTCTTTTCCTATTTTTAAATTTACTTGTTTGGGTCTCATGATCTAGGGTCTACTTGACAGTGTTTGGAGAACATTTCAAGTTTGCAGCAATTTGTTGGAGAATCCAAACAACATCACGTAAACTTTTATGTGAACTCTCCGATCTACTGACAATTCTCTACGATGTTGGGCCGTGACATTACAACAAAACTTAATAAACAGTGTTAAACACTGTTTTTTAAGGTTTATTTGTGGAGTGCTATTAAACTGATTTATTCTAGCATCTATCCATACTGTATGCTAGCTCCTCGATAGCTCCTCTTCGTATAGCTAAAACACTGCATGGGGTACTGTGACAGTTATTTCAGACCCTAAATTTGATCAGTTTGTTCATTCAAGCAGAACCTTTATGAAACACCCTTAGTACAAGTATGTGGGAATTCTAAAGAATAATAAATATTCTCACCTGGGCTTATTCAGTTGTTAATAGGGACCAGTGAAACATTACCGTAATGTTGAAATTTACATTCTGTAATGGCACAGAAGAATTAACCCATAAAATGGAAAGAATGACAAAATACTCTTTGGTCCTGACACTTTTGCACAGTGTTGTAAGCCACGTATTTTGTTTTACTCATTAACATACTCCAGGTTGAATAAATACGCGGCTTGGCAAATTAATAAACGATTGTTTGTTTGTTTATTTGTAGTTAAGCAAAAGCTACACAACGGGCTATCTCTGCTCTCTTTATCATGGGTATCGAAACCCGATTTCTAGTGTTGTTAGTCTGCAGACATACCGCTATGTCACCGAGGAACAACTAATAAACGAATATTTGCCATAAAATCCTTATCAATGCTGTAAATGTAGCTATCAGTTTTGGCGCCAATTTTAAATTTATTCCTTTTAAGTCGTATATTCAATTTTTCTTTTCAGCCATACTTGTGTATTTGATTTCATGTAACAACATTAGAGATGGCATGTTTTATTATGCCTTACAGTTTTATTGTTATCAGTCAAAATCTGTATTTCTGTTGGTACTGATCATTTTAATACATGTAAACCCGCAGGATCTCACGTTTCATTACGTCATCATTCCTTTCGTCACGGATAATACAAGCTATTTTACCCAAAACTTCCCAAAGTCAAATTGACGTTGCATTAGAACGATAAAAGTAGTTCTTGTCAATGTTAAAAACCCAGGACTTTTTATGTGAGTTAACTTAGGTGAAAGATAAGTTACTACTCTCGGAATGAGACACAGTGGCAAATGTTTCTTTGTTTGTTATTAAGCCCAAAGCTACACAAAATGAACTATCTCTGTGCTCTTCTCACAACGGGTATCAAAACCATTGGAAACCAATTTATCCAACTAAGAACAGTGTTCAATACTTTGAAAAAGAAGGGAAAAAACTTATTATACAGGATAATATTACACCGTGCAAAATACTTGTTTTAGTGGGAACACAGTTTACCAGAAGCCATTCAGAATTGTATGTTTTGTCCAGGAAAGATTGATCACGTTTTGTTTTTGTTTTTGAACTTCCCGCAAAGCTACACGAGGGCTATCTGCGCTAATCGCCCCTAATTTAGCAGTGTAAGACTAGAGGACAGGTAGCTAGTCAGCACCACCTACTGCCAACTCTCGGGCTATTCCTTTACCAACGAATAGTGGGATTGACTGTAACATTATAACGCTCCCATGGCTGAAAGGGCGAGCGTATTGGCGTGACGGGGATTCGAACCCACAACCCTCGGGTTACGAATCGAGTGCCTTAACCGCCTGGCCATGCCGGGCGTTTTTTCATGATGCAAAATGTGTCAAAGTCGTATGATAATGCTTTTCTCACAAACTAACAACAATACCAGACTGACTTGCTTGTCAGTCTGCAGAATACAAGGACCGACAAACGCTGTTTTTTTGTTTTTTTCGAGGTTGACGACAAAGCTGCACAATTGGATATCTGTGTTCTGCCCGCTAACGGTATCGAAATCTGATTTTCAACCTTGTGAGTTCACAAACATACCGCTTTACCACTGTGGGGGGACAGAATACAGATAGCATTTTGTGTATCTCTGTGCATAATAACAAACTGATTAAAACTTAGGTTTTCAGTGTGCAAACGATGAAATGCATCTTAATTATTACAGAGTAATTAAGCCACATGCTTATCACCAAAACTGTTTATTGTTGTTTCACAGCAAAACAACAACAAAAAAAACTGAAAATAATTATACGTTGAATTGAGAAAAATGCTAAAAGAGATAATACAGTGTTGTGACATATAAAAAAGAAGGAAAGAAAACCAGAAGAAAGTCCTCGCCTCAAGAGACATAACAGTGATGTCACTACAGACAACAAAACAAAAAACTATTCATTTTAACTTATACAATAGTAATGCCACGACAGACACAAAATAAGAATAATTGTCTGGCGTTGTATTACACAATAATAATGCCATTACAGGGGCCCGGCGTGGCCAAGCGTGTTAAGGCGTGCGACTCGTAATCTGAGGGTCGCGGGTTCGCATCCCCGTCGCGCCAAACATGCTCGCCCTTTCAGCCGTGGGGGCGTTATAATGTGACGGTCAATCCCACTATTCAGTGGTAAAAGAGTAGCCCAAGAGTTGGCGGTGGGTGGTGATGACTAGCTGCCTTCCCTCTAGTCTTACACTGCTAAATTAGGGACGGCTATCACAGATAGCCCTCGAATAGCTTTGTGCGAAATTCAAAACAAACAAGCCATTACAGCCGACAAAACGAAAAGGCATCTTTGTCTTGATGTACACGGTAGTAATGACAATATAATTGCCATTCGATAAAGAACACCTAGGAGGCGATAGTAAAATAGCGTACAGGTTAATGAAAGTTGAAAGCATAATTTGCCTAAAGTGTAGTTTTTCTAAAGTTATTATTAAGAGAAACATGCGAAACGTCAAGTTTTTCAACTTCAGAAAACATGCAGCTCGTATAAAACTCGACTGTGAACCTGTGCAGTGAAAGACGCTTGATATTATAAAGTGTCTCACATTTTGTATGTAAATACCTATCAGATGATCACGTAGATGTGCAAGTCATTGCTTATATCCTGTGTGGTATCTAAAAAAACCAAAAACTAGTAGGCATGAACGTTTTCCACACCCAAATTACTGCTATAAATAATTATGATAATATTATCATGGTCTATTTAAATACAATTATCTTTTTAAGGAAAATGCTCATGAATGTGCGAGGTGTTATTAAAGACCGAAGCTCGTGATGAACTAAGGTTGCTCACCCTTTCAAACCTCCTACATATTAATAGATCGTGAGTTCACTGACTCGTATTCACCTCCAGGAAAAAGCCGTGACCATTGGCCGCCGATAGCCATCACTGCCCAAACTTTGGAAATCGCCGGGTGACCCTTTATTTCTTTCGCGCTTTGAATATCGTGCCATTTCCCACCCACTAACCTTTTCGCGCAAAAGAAGTTCGTGGCAGCAGTGCACTAACCAGTCTCACAGTTGGTTAATAATAAATTAGGTACTTTATGTAATCAGAATGCATTAAAAAGTTTTTAAAAAACCTGAAAAGGAAGTTTGTCTTTTTAACTACGTTGTGTGGAACAAGAGTTTCGAAGTTCTACATTTTATTATCAACCAATGGCTGTTAAGCAGAGTTGATCGTGGAAACTATCTTCTTCACGTCATGAAGTGTAACATTTGTACGTTAGGTTGGACGTCAGTTCTTTGGAATGCAGAGTTCTGGACTGACATTAATACTACCCTTGGGAAATGTACTGTTGCTTTGAATAATGAAATGTACAAAATTCTTTCTTTTTGAAAGTTACTTGCGTTCCAAGGTATGAACGTGATTAAGGAAAACGTTTATATGTCAACTAGATAATTTACACAGAAATGTAAGTTTTTATCTTGGCAAGCTTACCCATCCCGTTAAAACGAATTATGCTATCACGGACTATGCAAGTTTAGTCAGTGTTTTCACCATTATTCAATAAGATTTGTCCCCTCCTTTTTTTTAATAGCTATGAGAAATATTCTTTGTGTGTTTTAGCAGGTCACATATACACTTCGTTGATCTATACCCTTTACAGTAAGTGCAATAGCAGGAAGCGTACACAGTATAAAGGGCAGCAAAGCACAACACAATGTTTCTCTAGTATTGACAGTCAATGTTCTATTTATCCCTGATACTGTGAATCACTAACGTTGTTTAGTACTCTCAGAACCAGTGAGTTTTTGGTTTATTTTTCATTTTGTAAGGCAAACAAAAATGTTATTATCTGGTGCCGTCTTAAGTATATTGAATGATTTAAACATACTTTGCTTATAACTCAAATACTTTTATGAGATTTATCGTAATGCTCTGTTGAGCTGTGCTGAGCGATCTAAACGTAAAAAAAACTTTTCAAAAGTTTATCAACGTCTGTACAGACTTTACTTGAAGATTACGAAGTCAAAATGTTAAGTATCGACTGCTAGATGTCAGAAAATAAAAATATTTTTTTGGGAAGATTATTATAAAGTCGAATGTGAAACAATAATGTTGTGTTAAATTTAATCACCTCTAATATTGTATTTTGTCTTTAGAAAGTAAAAGGAACTTCCTCTGCCAAGCAATTGTTCCAAATTTTAATACATCTAGTAACAGAAATATCAAATTATCATATATATCCCTAGGAAATAATGGGCTTACCTCATTCAGTTTGTATATGAATCCCAATGGTGTATTACGTTGTTGGATTTATGAAGATAAATAGTTGCGAAATACAGCCTCTTAGACTCAAGATGTTGGCCTGGCATGGCCAGGTGGTTAAGGCGTTCGAGTCGTGATCTGAGGGTCGTGGGTTCGAATCTCCATGGCACCAAACATGCTCGTCCTTTTAGCGGTGGGGCCGTAATAATGTTACGGTCAATCTCACTATTTGTTGGTAAAAAAGTAGCCCAAGGGATAGCTGTAGGTGGTGATGACTAGCTGCCTTATTTAGCTCCACAGCTAAATTAGGGACGGCTCGCGCAGATAATCCTCGTGTAGCTTTGCTCGAAATTCAAAAACAAACTCAAGATGCTAGGAAGAGGAGAATTTTCGTACCTTCCAAAAGGATTGATTATTTGTTACAGCGTTGGTGTTAAAAGTGTTTGAAATACCTTATTCATATTTATATCTTCAGTGGATATTGTGCCGAAGAACTGTAGGACTACTGAATGTGACAATTTGAAATTTTGTTTTAGTATATTGAAATCACACATCCAACATTTAATCTATCACTGAGGACTTCAAGTTAACAGGGATGCTGTTTATTAAGTGATCTATGCTGCAGAATTTCTAAAACAGACTACAGCCCATGAATTCACCACAACATTGAGTGTAAAGCGTCGCTTTTCGTCGTGCTTTGGGTGTGAAAACTAAGGTAGCTAAAATTAAAAACGGAACTGTGAATATCGTTGTTGGTTTTCTCTTAATATATTGTACTTGGGCTCTTAAGAATATCTTGAATATGAATGTGTAATCCCGTGTATGAAAAATTGTGAAAGTAAAATTAATTACGATACGAGTTTGTTTTAGCTGGTTTGGGCTTGCTCTTTAACGATTTATCATATGGTCACATTCTGTGCAATGTTTAATTAATATCATTCTATAGGAAAGGGCTATGCCTTTTTCGGTACGTGCGCTATGCCCAGCAACAGATTTAGTTTAATAACACCTAGAACTGCTGTGACTAACCTTAAATCCTGACCTAAATCTAAATGAAGTAATTTAATATTTTAGTATACTGCTTATCTAACGCTACAAAGCTCTGAAATAGTGTTAATTTAGAATTACCTTGCAGAAGAAGTGGCAATCTATTTCACCAGTTGTGTGGCAAGGGTTAACTATAAGAGTTGTATTACAATTGAGGCTTAGTTAATGTTGGGAAAAGTGGTTTGCCTTCCGAAATACTTTAGGTTATAGAAATTTAGGCATAAAATATCTCGCACTTCATAAGCTTTATTTTAATAAATTATGAAAATTTTTTGATACGTATTGCACTTTATCTCGGACAAACCTCCAATTTATTGTGTTACGTATTACGTTTTCAAATACTTTGGAAATGAGTTAAATTTTTAAGTTAGAAGTAAATTAAATGTAGAGCTGTATCATAATTATGATGTTTACCAACAAGATTAATACACACAATTTTCTTTCTTAATACAGATATATTTTAATATACAATATGTGTATGTTTTCTTATAACAAAATCACACTGGGTTATCTGCTGAGTCTATCGAGGGGAATCGACCCGCTGATTTTAGCGTTGTAAATTCGAAGACTTACCGCTGTACCAACGGGGTACTTTAATATACAACCACTAATGCAACTTATAATAATGGTTATTGTAAATAATGGCTTATAAGCAAAAGTTTTACAGATTTACAAACAATATTGAGTATTTCATCCAATCCGGATATCTTATTGAGGGTTTTCGATGAGCGAATTAATTCTGAGTTAATATAGGTACAATTCGCTTAACGGGAGCAAGATAACGGTTCACACGTGAGTTTCTCATAACCGAAGTTATTTTATATCTTAATAGAAATACTAATGCCCGATGTTAATCCGCTGAATTTAAATGATTTGTAGTGTTCAAAAATTATAAACGTTCTTGGTCAAATATTTGTAGTGTCCTGATCAATAAGCAGTAGTCACAGTTATAGCTACCAAGGTTTATAGTATGCAAACTGTAGCAAACTAACAATATATACTGTCTCTCAGTGCGTCGGTTTATAAACATTGAGGCGAAGTTCTAGAAAGTTTAGTTGATCCAACAATACGCTCGTGCTTTCGTAAAACAAATATTGTTGATTCTTACACTCGAGATCCTTCTTCAAACTTACGAAATAGGCGGGAATTTCGCAACACACATTCAACAGTATAAGTTAAAGGCATTTCTAAATAAATATTTAACTAAAACAAATATTCATATTAAAATAAATATATAACAGTAAATTTGTCACATTTTTATAGAAGTAATTCAAGACACCCTTTTAATCTGTAAACTTGAATTTACATGACCTCACTGAATTTTTAAATATTATAAAATACTAAAATGAAGTAGTAAACCACGTGTTCATTCTTCCAGAGTTTATTAAAATCTGTAACTTGTTAACATTTAATAATTTACCAAAATTTGCATGTGCTAGTAATTTTGAGACTTTGTGCTTTCATAACTAGTGCTTTTACTTGTAATTTGTTAAAATATCAATGCTAATGTATAAGCATTTTTGTTTAACATGTTTTTCATCTAGTTTAAAATAATTTCTAGTTATCATGGTAGAGTATGGTCTAGTGGTTAGCAAACTGGACTGTTAAACTCCAAGGGTCTATGGTTCAATTTTCATTGATGCAAAATTGTGTTCTGTGCATTGGGCACAGAGCTTTATTGCAAGAGTTACAACCAAATCCCTCCATTTGAAGATAAAATACATCAGTTCATAGTGTACGTTGTGGAATAGCTTCTTCCCTCTCTCTTTTACTTAATTTAAAAAAAAAAATTAGGGACTATTAGTGCAAATATCCAAAACAAACGTACCTAAAACATTATCGCACAAACAAGAATATAAGATAGTAATGAAATTCTTACTCAACCTAACATTGATTTGGATTACTACACTTCATGAGTCAGTCAGTAGGGTTGTGAATTTTGCATTTCTTTTGTGTGTTTGTATTGTTATGGTTCATTTATTTTGTTGCTTTACACCTGACATCTTATTATTCTCCACTATGTAACAGCTCCCAGAAGTGCTTTCAGTGGTGAAATAACTTTCTTACCACTACAGTACAGTGAATTTTCATCTCCCATCAATACACACTTTATACAAACCATTATTGCTAATTTACATGGACCAAATATAACGGTACATTAAGTAGAGAAAAAAAAAGAATCAATTTAAATTTGATTTGAAAGTTGTTTTTCTTTCTTTCTGGTTCAAGTGGAATAAAAATAGCACAAAAATAAAATGCATACATCCTACTGGTAACATGATAGCTGACAATAATGGCAAATACTGTTATGTTAAGCTGAAACATAAAATGACCATGACAAAATTATTTAATTGTACTGGAACTAAAATTCTTACTAGAATGCTGTTCTTGACCCTACTGTCTTTCACCGATAAACATTTTTATAAACACATAAGTCAGTGGTTTGTTTGTGTATTCTGGTATAAACTGAATATTTTTTGGCCTAAGCTTGTTCTTGTTTACTTTTATGATATTTGTTCTGTTGGAAGATATGAATTCTCTTTGTTTGACACTTAAGAAGTGGAAGAAGAAATTTTGGATTGGTCATGTAACTCTGAAAAGTGTACAAAGCTTGCCAGTGCTGGGTGGGTGGAGGGATATGGAGACATCTCCCTCCAGGAAAAATTTTTAAAATAGGTACTCTGAGATTGAATTTTGCACTAGATTTACAGTAGTTAATAATAATAGTAATTAAGAATATTAATTATTTCCAAGCACTTCTCTGCAATTTACAAAAACAGGTACTCAGCTGTAAGCAAGTATAAGCATGTACACTTGTAGATTACATATGTAGTTTATTATGCATTGTTATGCTGATTCATACATACTACTATAATTTTACATATTTACATAGAAGCAATGTTGGAAGTGCAAGTTAAAGCTTAAAAAGTCTTACAGTTACTGTGACAAAATGTTGGTCCAGCTGCTGCCTGGACCTGTACTGGTGCACTAACAATTAACCAATGTAAACTACAATTGAAGTAAAATTACTTTCATATGTTTTATTCACCATGTGTGTGTGTGTGTGTTTTTCTTATAGCAAAGTTACATCTAGCTATCTACTGAGCCCACCGAGGGGAATTAAACCTCTGATTTTAGCATTGTAAATCCATAGACGTACCACTTTACTAGTGGGGCACACTTTATTCACCATTAATATGAAAGCAAAAAAGAATGTGAGGGTTAACTTCTTATATAACTATCTTTATTTTAAAAACCATATAAACCATATTTTATTATTATTGTTTTTCAGTGTAAAATATTATCAGCTAATATTACCACACATATATTGATTGATTATATTGTTTAATGAACTTTAATATACATACATTGACTGATAATTATGTATCAGTCAAAAACTTTGATGCTTTGACTGAAAGGATACTCCTACAAACTCTAAGTTTTGGTTTCTTGATTGATGGGGTAATATTGTGACATGCAATTTTGACTAATAAATTGTAATAAATAATAACTGTAATACTGAAATAGCTTTTACAGACATGGTTTGTTAATTACTCAGTATAATTAACCTTTGTAGGGTAATGCACACAGTTCCTCAGTAGTTATTATTTTAAACTTTCAGAAAATTGTCACAAAAATTAGTTGATGTCCAAAAATACCAAGTGACAAACATAAATGTTTCTGGTTGCACAGAAAAACTAATCTTGTTCATAAAAATCTTAACTTTTCTAAGGATTTGTGGATTTTTTTTCAAGTATCACTGTAAAAAATTTAAGAATAAGGATGAATGAAAACATTTGTTCAAGACTGAACACTTAACCAAGTAGTTTTTACAACCTAATCATAAATATTCTAATAATACATGCTCTGAGAAAGAGGGACTCAGATGATTTTTCCTTCTTTCAATTTAAAATAAAATAAATTTAAAAACATTGTAATAACCTTTCTCTTTGGAATACTTTCAAGAACACATACACACAAAAAACAGCATTTGAAACCATCTTTAATTAAGGCGCTCTTGGAGCATGATTCCAGAACCATGTCTCCAGTTGATCATAGGCCAAGACTGTCATAAGTTACATTAACTAAATCTCTGTCAAATGATTATTTTAATACTACTATTCAAATAAAAAAAACAAACCTGTATAAGGCTATGGAAATTGTCTAATGGAGAAGTATCTTTTATTTTAGTGAATCAACTATGACTGCTTTAAGATGGCAGCAGACACCTCCCAATGGCCATGGCTCCCAGCAGCAACTGTCTGTAGTCACAACTGTTTGGGGAATGTCACCAAACACACAAAGTGGTCCTTTATCCCATAACTCCTACAATGGCACAAACACATCAGCATCTCAGGGTCCATATTCACAAGGCTATCCTGGAGGGATGACTCCTAAACTTTATCCTCCTCAGGGCATGCCTTCTAGACAACCAACACCAACATATAATGGGTGAGTTAACAATACATAATATCATTATATAATTAAACATTTAGTGAATTTATACTGTAGATAATATTCCTGCACACTATGAATTGTTGTATACCAGATCTTTGTTTTTTACTGGCAATCTGCTAAAGGTTTTGAGGAACAAACAAAAGTCTGTAAGTAGACAAGATTTCAAATATCATTGTTAATTTACTTTAACATGAGGAAAGTATAGTTTTTCATATTTTGCAAAGATATTCTGTTGTTTTCTTAGCAAGCAAACTGATTATGCTGTTATTTTACTATGTGTCTGTATTCAGGTACAGGCACACTCCAACACCTATGGGTACACCTGTTGGGCCAAGTATGACTAATGGTGGACCAGCTGCTGGTGAAGACTATCAAGGGTCATCAGCAGCTCTGAATGCTGCCACTCTTGTAGCAAGAGCTGCAGCAGCTGCTACAGCAACAGCAACAGCTACAGCTAGTGTGGTAGCCTTTCAGGATCAGCAGCAACATGAACCAGACATGGGTAGTCAGTATCATAATCAAGTACGTCTCACCATGTTTAAACATGAATATCATTATGGTAGTGCTGCCATTTTTTCTTATTTAGGATTTTTCTATATCTTATAGATGGTATAGCTTAGTCATGAAAACTTATCAAAACACAGATTATGAATGGCAAATTAAAAGGTATCCATTATTTAGCATTTCCCTTTACTATATAATGAGCTGTAGTTTAGGGGTAAAAATTGGTTGACATTTGATAGATTTCTGCTATTTCTATTGTTAAACTGATCATCCACCCAGTTGACTCAAATCCAGAGAAAAATGTTGAAGAAGGTAGGATAGGATGCTGGCATTTGAAACAAAATACCAGGTGTGTAAGGACTTTTTTTTAACTGGCTGATTGATGGATAGTTGACCAGTCATAAAATGTCTTCTAAAGCCAAAAGTATCCATACACACATCCTGAAAATTTGCACACTCCTTGAAATGTAATGGAAAATGATTGAAAAGGCTCAGCAAATGGATAGGTTTTAAATTTTTCACCATCCACCACAGTGGTGTGCACTTTTTCTCCAGTCTGTTTATAATTACATAGAATAGACCTTTTGTTTAAACATTATTTTCATTGTGAAATTATTTAGACTAAGCATAAGTTAGACTGTTATAATAATTAAGGACTTTTATTACATTTCACAGATTCTGAAAATATTTGTAATCTCATAAGTTATACTACACACATCTCATAACTTACCATTTTTCAATAATCCAAAGAACTGGGGCATGTGTCTCAATACAGAATTTATATATCATATAAACTATAGCTTTTAATTCATAATCTTCATGTTTAGCATATTTTTCTAAGTCAAAAGGCATTATCTTACAAAATCGAAAAAAAAATTCTTTATTTGTTAAATTATGCTAATAGTGAGATATCTTTGGCAAGTTAATGGTTTTGTTCAGTGAATGTCATACAATATGAATGAAAAAATTCATAAGCAACTTTTGTGTCTTACTGAAATAATGCATTATTTGCCATTGTAATGTTCATTTATTAATCAAAATGTACTGAAAATATGGCTATTACAATACATACAAATTCCTCAGCATCCAAAATATGGCTATTACAATACATACAAATTCCTCAGCATCCATTAGTTTTCTTTAAAAGTAAAAGGAAAAGAAGTTTGCTAGGATAGGAAAGGTTTGTGTGTGAATGTTCTACATCTTCCTTTTAACAGACTCAGTTTGTAAGTGACAAGTCAACTTTTTACTGGTCTTCTTTAGTTTCTCTCTCTTCCTTTTAACAGACTCAGTTTGTAAGTGACAAGTCAACTTTTTACTGGTCTTCTTTAGTTTCTCTCTCTTCCTTTTAACAGACTCAGTTTGTAAGTGACAAGTCAACTTTTTACTGGTCTTCTTTAGTTTCTCTCTCTTCCTTTTAAAACACTCAGTTTGTAAGTGACAAGTCAACTTTTTACTGGTCTTCTTCAGTTTCTCTCTCTTCCTTTTAAAAAGACTCAGTTTGTAAGTGACAAGTCAACTTTTTACTGGTCTTCTTTAGTTTCTACATCTTCCTTTTAACAGACTCAGTTTGTAAGTGACAAGTCAACTTTTTACTGGTCTTCTTTAGTTTCTCTCTCTTCCTTTTAAAACACTCAGTTTGTAAGTGACAAGTCAACTTTTTACTGGTCTTCTTCAGTTTCTCTCTCTTCCTTTTAAAAGACTCAGTTTGTAAGTGACAAGTCAACTTTTTACTGGCCTTCTTTAGTTTCTCTCTCTCCCTTTTAAAAGACTCAGTTTGTAAGTGACAAGTCAACTTTTTACTGGCCTTCTTTAGTTTTCTTTCTCCCTTTTAAAATACTCAGTTTGTAAGTGACAAGTCAACTTTTTACTGGCCTTCTTCAGTTTCTCTCTCTCTTCCTTTTAAAATACTCAGTTTGTAAGTGACAAGTCAACTTTTTACTGGCCTTCTTCAGTTTTTCTTTCTCCCTTTTAAAAGACTCAGTTTGTAAGTGACAAGTCAACTTTTTACTGGTCTTCTTTAGTTTTCTTTCTCCCTTTTAAAGACTCAGTTTGTAAGTGACTAGTCAACTTTTTACTAACCTTCTTCAGTTTTTCTTTCTCCCTTTTAAAATACTCAGTTTGTAAGTGACAAGTCAACTTTTTACTGGCCTTCTTCAGTTTCTCTCTCTCTTCCTTTTAAAAGACTCAGTTTGTAAGTGACAAGTCAACTTTTTACTGGCCTTCTTTAGTTTCTCTCTCTCCCTTTTAAAAGACTCAGTTTGTAAGTGACAAGTCAACTTTTTACTGGCCTTCTTTAGTTTCTCTCTCTCCCTTTTAAAAGACTCAGTTTGTAAGTGACAAGTCAACTTTTTACTGGCCTTTAGTTTCTCTCTCTTCCTTTTAAAAGACTCAGTTTGTAAGTGACAAGTCAACTTTTTACTGGTCTTCTTTAGTTTTTCTTTCTCCCTTTTAAAAGACTCAGTTTGTAAGTGACTAGTCAACTTTTTACTAACCTTCTTCAGTTTTTCTTTCTCCCTTTTAAAAGACTCAGTTTGTAAGTGACAAGTCAACTTTTTACTGGTCTTCTTTAGTTTTTCTTTCTCCCTTTTAAAAGACTCAGTTTGTAAGTGACTAGTCAACTTTTTACTGGTCTTCTTTAGTTTTTCTTTCTCCCTTTTAAAAGACTCAGTTTGTAAGTGACTAGTCAACTTTTACTAACCTTCTTCAGTTTTTCTTTCTCCCTTTAAAAGACTCAGTTTGTAAGTGACAAGTCAACTTTTACTGGTCTTCTTTAGTTTTTTTTCTCCCTTTAAAAGACTCAGTTTGTAAGTGACTAGTCAACTTTTACTAACCTTCTTCAGTTTTCTTTCTCCTTTTAAAAGACTCAGTTTGTAAGTGACAAGTCAACTTTTACTGGTCTTCTTTAGTTTTCTTTCTCCCTTTTAAAAGACTCAGTTTGTAAGTGACTAGTCAACTTTTACTGGTCTTCTTTAGTTTTCTTTCTCCCTTTTAAAGACTCAGTTTGTAAGTGACTAGTCAACTTTTTACTAACCTTCTTCAGTTTTTCTTTCTCCCTTTTAAAAGACTCAGTTTGTAAGTGACAAGTCAACTTTTTACTGGTCTTCTTTAGTTTTTCTTTCTCCCTTTTAAAAGACTCAGTTTGTAAGTGACTAGTCAACTTTTTACTAACCTTCTTCAGTTTTTCTTTCTCCCTTTTAAAAGACTCAGTTTGTAAGTGACAAGTCAACTTTTACTGGCCTTCTTTAGTTTCTCTCTCTCCTTTTAAAGACTCAGTTTGTAAGTGACAAGTCAACTTTTTACTGGCCTTCTTTAGTTTCTCTCTCTTCCTTTTAAAAGACTCAGTTTGTAAGTGACAAGTCAACTTTTTACTGGCCTTCTTTAGTTTCTCTCTCTCCTTTTAAAGACTCAGTTTGTAAGTGACAAGTCAACTTTTACTGGCCTTCTTTAGTTTTTCTTTCTCCTTTTAAAAGACTCAGTTTGTAAGTGACTAGTCAACTTTTACTAACCTTCTTCAGTTTTCTTTCTCCCTTTTAAAAGACTCAGTTTGTAAGTGACAAGTCAACTTTTTACTGGCCTTCTTTAGTTTCTCTCTCTCCCTTTTAAAAGACTCAGTTTGTAAGTGACAAGTCAACTTTTTACTGGCCTTCTTTAGTTTCTCTCTCTTCCTTTTAAAAAGACTCAGTTTGTAAGTGACAAGTCAACTTTTTACTGGCCTTCTTTAGTTTCTCTCTCTCCCTTTTAAAAGACTCAGTTTGTAAGTGACAAGTCAACTTTTTACTGGCCTTCTTTAGTTTCTCTCTCTCCTTTTAAAGACTCAGTTTGTAAGTGACAAGTCAACTTTTTACTGGTCTTTAGTTTCTCTCTCTCCCTTTTAAAAGACTCAGTTTGTAAGTGACAAGTCAACTTTTTACTGGTCTTTAGTTTCTCTCTCTCCCTTTTAAAAGACTCAGTTTGTAAGTGACAAGTCAACTTTTTACTGGTCTTTAGTTTCTCTCTCTCCCTTTTAAAAGACTCAGTTTGTAAGTGACTAGTCAACTTTTTACTAACCTTCTTCAGTTTTTCTTTCTCCCTTTTAAAAGACTCAGTTTGTAAGTGACAAGTCAACTTTTTTACTGGCCTTCTTTAGTTTCTCTCTCTCCTTTTAAAGACTCAGTTTGTAAGTGACAAGTCAACTTTTACTGGCCTTCTTTAGTTTCTCTCTCTTCCTTTTAAAGACTCAGTTTGTAAGTGACAAGTCAACTTTTTACTGGTCTTTAGTTTCTCTCTCTTCCTTTTAAAAGACTCAGTTTGTAAGTGACAAGTCAACTTTTTACTGGCCTTCTTTAGTTTCTCTCTCTTCCTTTTAAAAGACTCAGTTTGTAAGTGACAAGTCAACTTTTTACTGGCCTTTAGTTTCTCTCTCTTCCTTTTAAAAGACTCAGTTTGTAAGTGACAAGTCAACTTTTTACTGGTCTTTAGTTTCTCTCTCTTCCTTTTAAAGACTCAGTTTGTAAGTGACAAGTCAACTTTTACTGGCCTTCTTTAGTTTCTCTCTCTTCCTTTTAAAAGACTCAGTTTGTAAGTGACAAGTCAACTTTTTACTGGCCTTTAGTTTCTCTCTCTTCCTTTTAAAAGACTCAGTTTGTAAGTGACAAGTCAACTTTTTACTGGTCTTCTTTAGTTTTTCTTTCTCCCTTTTAAAAGACTCAGTTTGTAAGTGACTAGTCAACTTTTACTAACCTTCTTCAGTTTTTCTTTCTCCCTTTTAAAGACTCAGTTTGTAAGTGACAAGTCAACTTTTTACTGGTCTTCTTTAGTTTTTCTTTCTCCCTTTTAAAAGACTCAGTTTGTAAGTGACTAGTCAACTTTTTACTGGTCTTCTTTAGTTTTTCTTTCTCCCTTTTAAAAGACTCAGTTTGTAAGTGACTAGTCAACTTTTTACTAACCTTCTTCAGTTTTTCTTTCTCCCTTTTAAAAGACTCAGTTTGTAAGTGACAAGTCAACTTTTTACTGGTCTTCTTTAGTTTTTCTTTCTCCCTTTTAAAAGACTCAGTTTGTAAGTGACTAGTCAACTTTTTACTAACCTTCTTCAGTTTTTCTTTCTCCCTTTTAAAAGACTCAGTTTGTAAGTGACAAGTCAACTTTTTACTGGCCTTCTTTAGTTTCTCTCTCCTTTTAAAGACTCAGTTTGTAAGTGACAAGTCAACTTTTACTGGTCTTCTTTAGTTTTCTTTCTCCCTTTAAAAGACTCAGTTTGTAAGTGACTAGTCAACTTTTACTAACCTTCTTCAGTTTTCTTTCTCCCTTTTAAAGACTCAGTTTGTAAGTGACAAGTCAACTTTTTACTGGTCTTTAGTTTCTCTCTCTTCCTTTTAAAAGACTCAGTTTGTAAGTGACAAGTCAACTTTTACTGGTCTTTAGTTTCTCTCTCTCCTTTTAAAGACTCAGTTTGTAAGTGACAAGTCAACTTTTACTGGCCTTCTTTAGTTTCTCTCTCTTCCTTTTAAAAAGACTCAGTTTGTAAGTGACAAGTCAACTTTTTACTGGCCTTCTTTAGTTTCTCTCTCTCCCTTTTAAAAGACTCAGTTTGTAAGTGACAAGTCAACTTTTTACTGGCCTTCTTTAGTTTTTCTTTCTCCCTTTTAAAAGACTCAGTTTGTAAGTGACTAGTCAACTTTTTACTAACCTTCTTCAGTTTTTCTTTCTCCCTTTTAAAAGACTCAGTTTGTAAGTGACAAGTCAACTTTTTACTGGCCTTCTTTAGTTTCTCTCTCTCCCTTTTAAAAGACTCAGTTTGTAAGTGACAAGTCAACTTTTTACTGGCCTTCTTTAGTTTCTCTCTCTTCCTTTTAAAAGACTCAGTTTGTAAGTGACAAGTCAACTTTTTACTGGTCTTTAGTTTCTCTCTCTCCTTTTAAAGACTCAGTTTGTAAGTGACAAGTCAACTTTTTACTGGCCTTCTTTAGTTTCTCTCTCTTCCTTTTAAAGACTCAGTTTGTAAGTGACAAGTCAACTTTTTACTGGCCTTCTTTAGTTTCTCTCTCTTCCTTTTAAAAGACTCAGTTTGTAAGTGACAAGTCAACTTTTTACTGGCCTTCTTTAGTTTCTCTCTCTCCCTTTTAAAAGACTCAGTTTGTAAGTGACAAGTCAACTTTTTACTGGCCTTCTTTAGTTTTTCTTTCTCCCTTTTAAAAGACTCAGTTTGTAAGTGACTAGTCAACTTTTTACTAACCTTCTTCAGTTTTTCTTTCTCCCTTTTAAAAGACTCAGTTTGTAAGTGACAAGTCAACTTTTTACTGGCCTTCTTTAGTTTCTCTCTCTCCCTTTTAAAAGACTCAGTTTGTAAGTGACAAGTCAACTTTTTACTGGCCTTCTTTAGTTTCTCTCTCTTCCTTTTAAAAGACTCAGTTTGTAAGTGACAAGTCAACTTTTTACTGGTCTTTAGTTTCTCTCTCTTCCTTTTAAAAGACTCAGTTTGTAAGTGACAAGTCAACTTTTACTGGCCTTCTTTAGTTTCTCTCTCTTCCTTTTAAAGACTCAGTTTGTAAGTGACAAGTCAACTTTTACTGGCCTTTAGTTTCTCTCTCTTCCTTTTAAAGACTCAGTTTGTAAGTGACAAGTCAACTTTTACTGGTCTTTAGTTTCTCTCTCTTCCTTTTAAAGACTCAGTTTGTAAGTGACAAGTCAACTTTTACTGGCCTTCTTTAGTTTCTCTCTCTTCCTTTTAAAGACTCAGTTTGTAAGTGACAAGTCAACTTTTACTGGCCTTTAGTTTCTCTCTCTTCCTTTTAAAAGACTCAGTTTGTAAGTGACAAGTCAACTTTTTACTGGTCTTCTTTAGTTTTTCTTTCTCCTTTTAAAAGACTCAGTTTGTAAGTGACTAGTCAACTTTTACTAACCTTCTTCAGTTTTCTTTCTCCCTTTTAAAGACTCAGTTTGTAAGTGACAAGTCAACTTTTACTGGTCTTCTTTAGTTTTTCTTTCTCCCTTTTAAAAGACTCAGTTTGTAAGTGACTAGTCAACTTTTTACTGGTCTTCTTTAGTTTTTCTTTCTCCCTTTTAAAAGACTCAGTTTGTAAGTGACTAGTCAACTTTTTACTAACCTTCTTCAGTTTCTCTTTCTCCCTTTTAAAAGACTCAGTTTGTAAGTGACAAGTCAACTTTTACTGGTCTTCTTTAGTTTTTCTTTCTCCTTTTAAAGACTCAGTTTGTAAGTGACTAGTCAACTTTTACTAACCTTCTTCAGTTTTTCTTTCTCCTTTTAAAAGACTCAGTTTGTAAGTGACAAGTCAACTTTTACTGGCCTTCTTTAGTTTCTCTCTCTCCTTTTAAAGACTCAGTTTGTAAGTGACAAGTCAACTTTTACTGGTCTTCTTTAGTTTTCTTCTCCCTTTAAAAGACTCAGTTTGTAAGTGACTAGTCAACTTTTACTAACCTTCTTCAGTTTTTTTCTCCCTTTTAAAAGACTCAGTTTGTAAGTGACAAGTCAACTTTTACTGGTCTTCTTTAGTTTTCTTTCTCCTTTTAAAGACTCAGTTTGTAAGTGACTAGTCAACTTTTACTGGTCTTCTTTAGTTTTCTCTCTCCCTTTAAAGACTCAGTTTGTAAGTGACTAGTCAACTTTTACTAACCTTCTTCAGTTTTTCTTTCTCCCTTTAAAGACTCAGTTTGTAAGTGACAAGTCAACTTTTACTGGTCTTCTTTAGTTTTTCTTTCTCCCTTTTAAAAGACTCAGTTTGTAAGTGACTAGTCAACTTTTACTAACCTTCTTCAGTTTTCTCTCTCCCCTTTAAAGACTCAGTTTGTAAGTGACAAGTCAACTTTTTACTGGCCTTCTTTAGTTTCTCTCTCTTCCTTTTAAAATACTCAGTTTGTAAGTGACAAGTCAACTTTTTACTGGCCTTCTTTAGTTTCTCTCTCTTCCTTTTAAAATACTCAGTTTGTAAGTGACAAGTCAACTTTTTACTGGCCTTCTTCAGTTTCTCTCTCTCCCTTTTAAAAGACTCAGTTTGTAAGTGACAAGTCAACTTTTACTGGCCTTCTTTAGTTTTCTTTCTCCTTTTAAAATACTCAGTTTGTAAGTGACAAGTCAACTTTTACTGGCCTTCTTCAGTTTCTCTCTCTCCTTTTTTAAAGACTCAGTTTGTAAGTGACAAGTCAACTTTTTACTGGCCTTCTTTAGTTTCTCTCTCTCCCTTTTAAAGTACTCAGTTTGTAAGTGACAAGTCAACTTTTTACTGGCCTTCTTTAGTTTCTCTCTCTCCCTTTTAAAAGACTCAGTTTGTAAGTGACAAGTCAACTTTTTACTGGCCTTCTTCAGTTTCTCTCTCTTCCTTTTAAAGACTCAGTTTGTAAGTGACAAGTCAACTTTTACTGGTCTTCTTTAGTTTTTCTTTCTCCCTTTTAAAGACTCAGTTTGTAAGTGACAAGTCAACTTTTACTGGCCTTCTTCAGTTTTTCTTTCTCCCTTTTAAAGACTCAGTTTGTAAGTGACAAGTCAACTTTTACTGGTCTTCTTTAGTTTTTCTCTCCCTTTTAAAGACTCAGTTTGTAAGTGACAAGTCAACTTTTACTGGTCTTCTTTAGTTTTCTTTCTCCCTTTTAAAGACTCAGTTTGTAAGTGACAAGTCAACTTTTACTAACCTTCTTCAGTTTTCTTTCTCCCTTTTAAAGACTCAGTTTGTAAGTGACAAGTCAACTTTTACTGGTCTTCTTTAGTTTTCTTTCTCCCTTTAAAAGACTCAGTTTGTAAGTGACTAGTCAACTTTTACTAACCTTCTTCAGTTTTTCTTTCTCCCTTTTAAAGACTCAGTTTGTAAGTGACAAGTCAACTTTTACTGGTCTTCTTTAGTTTCTCTTTCTCCTTTTAAAAGACTCAGTTTGTAAGTGACTAGTCAACTTTTACTGGTCTTCTTTAGTTTTTCTTTCTCCCTTTTAAAGACTCAGTTTGTAAGTGACTAGTCAACTTTTACTGGCCTTCTTCAGTTTTTCTTTCTCCCTTTAAAAGACTCAGTTTGTAAGTGACAAGTCAACTTTTACTGGTCTTCTTTAGTTTTCTTTCTCCTTTTAAAGACTCAGTTTGTAAGTGACTAGTCAACTTTTACTAACCTTCTTCAGTTTTTCTTTCTCCCTTTTAAAGACTCAGTTTGTAAGTGACAAGTCAACTTTTACTGGCCTTCTTTAGTTTCTCTCTCTCCTTTTAAAAGACTCAGTTTGTAAGTGACAAGTCAACTTTTACTGGCCTTCTTTAGTTTCTCTCTCTCCTTTTAAAGACTCAGTTTGTAAGTGACAAGTCAACTTTTACTGGCCTTCTTTAGTTTCTCTCTCTCCTTTTTAAAGACTCAGTTTGTAAGTGACAAGTCAACTTTTACTGGCCTTCTTTAGTTTTCTCTCTCCCTTTTAAAGACTCAGTTTGTAAGTGACAAGTCAACTTTTACTGGTCTTCTTCAGTTTTCTCTCTTCCTTTTAAAGACTCAGTTTGTAAGTGACAAGTCAACTTTTACTGGCCTTCTTTAGTTTCTCTCTCTCCTTTTAAAGACTCAGTTTGTAAGTGACAAGTCAACTTTTACTGGCCTTCTTTAGTTTCTCTCTCTTCCTTTTAAAGACTCAGTTTGTAAGTGACAAGTCAACTTTTACTGGCCTTCTTTAGTTTCTCTCTCTCCTTTTAAAGACTCAGTTTGTAAGTGACAAGTCAACTTTTTACTGGCCTTCTTTAGTTTCTCTCTCTCCCTTTTAAAAGACTCAGTTTGTAAGTGACAAGTCAACTTTTTACTGGTCTTTAGTTTCTCTCTCTCCCTTTTAAAAGACTCAGTTTGTAAGTGACAAGTCAACTTTTACTGGTCTTTTAGTTTCTCTCTCTCCTTTAAAGACTCAGTTTGTAAGTGACAAGTCAACTTTTACTGGTCTTTAGTTTCTCTCTCTCCCTTTTAAAGACTCAGTTTGTAAGTGACAAGTCAACTTTTACTGGTCTTTAGTTTCTCTCTCTCCCTTTTAAAGACTCAGTTTGTAAGTGACAAGTCAACTTTTACTAACCTTCTTCAGTTTTCTCTCTCCCTTTTAAAGACTCAGTTTGTAAGTGACAAGTCAACTTTTTACTGGCCTTCTTTAGTTTCTCTCTCTCCCTTTTAAAAGACTCAGTTTGTAAGTGACAAGTCAACTTTTTACTGGCCTTCTTTAGTTTCTCTCTCTTCCTTTTAAAAGACTCAGTTTGTAAGTGACAAGTCAACTTTTTACTGGTCTTTAGTTTCTCTCTCTTCCTTTTAAAAGACTCAGTTTGTAAGTGACAAGTCAACTTTTTACTGGCCTTCTTTAGTTTCTCTCTCTTCCTTTTAAAGACTCAGTTTGTAAGTGACAAGTCAACTTTTTACTGGCCTTCTTCAGTTTCTCTCTCTTCCTTTTAACAGACTCAGTTTGTAAGTGACAAGTCAACTTTTTACTGGCCTTCTTCAGTTTCTCTCTCTTCCTTTTAAAAGACTCAGTTTGTAAGTGACAAGTCAACTTTTTACTGGCCTTCTTTAGTTTCTCTCTCTTCCTTTTAAAGACTCAGTTTGTAAGTGACAAGTCAACTTTTACTGGCTTCTTTAGTTTCTCTCTCTTCCTTTTAAAGACTCAGTTTGTAAGTGACAAGTCAACTTTTACTGGTCTTCTTTAGTTTTTCTTTCTCCTTTTAAAAGACTCAGTTTGTAAGTGACTAGTCAACTTTTACTAACCTTCTTCAGTTTTCTTTCTTCCTTTTAAAAGACTCAGTTTGTAAGTGACAAGTCAACTTTTACTGGTCTTCTTTAGTTTTTCTTTCTCCTTTTAAAGACTCAGTTTGTAAGTGACAAGTCAACTTTTACTGGTCTTCTTTAGTTTTCTCTCTCCCTTTAAAAGACTCAGTTTGTAAGTGACTAGTCAACTTTTACTAACCTTCTTCAGTTTTCTTTCTCCCTTTTAAAGACTCAGTTTGTAAGTGACAAGTCAACTTTTTTACTGGTCTTCTTTAGTTTTTCTTTCTCCCTTTTAAAAGACTCAGTTTGTAAGTGACTAGTCAACTTTTTACTAACCTTCTTCAGTTTTTCTTTCTCCCTTTTAAAAGACTCAGTTTGTAAGTGACAAGTCAACTTTTTACTGGCCTTCTTTAGTTTCTCTCTCTCCCTTTTAAAAGACTCAGTTTGTAAGTGACAAGTCAACTTTTTACTGGTCTTCTTTAGTTTTTCTTTCTCCCTTTTAAAGAGACTCAGTTTGTAAGTGACTAGTCAACTTTTACTAACCTTCTTCAGTTTTTCTTCTCTCCCTTTTAAAGACTCAGTTTGTAAGTGACAAGTCAACTTTTACTGGTCTTCTTCAGTTTCTCTCTCTTCCTTTTAAAGACTCAGTTTGTAAGTGACAAGTCAACTTTTTACTGGTCTTTAGTTTCTCTCTCTTCCTTTTAAAAGACTCAGTTTGTAAGTGACAAGTCAACTTTTTACTGGCCTTCTTTAGTTTCTCTCTCTTCCTTTTAAAAGACTCAGTTTGTAAGTGACAAGTCAACTTTTTACTGGCCTTCTTTAGTTTCTCTCTCTCCCTTTTAAAAGACTCAGTTTGTAAGTGACAAGTCAACTTTTTACTGGCCTTCTTTAGTTTTTCTTTCTCCCTTTTAAAAGACTCAGTTTGTAAGTGACTAGTCAACTTTTTACTGGCCTTCTTCAGTTTTTCTTTCTCCCTTTTAAAAGACTCAGTTTGTAAGTGACAAGTCAACTTTTTACTGGCCTTCTTTAGTTTCTCTCTCTCCCTTTTAAAAGACTCAGTTTGTAAGTGACAAGTCAACTTTTTACTGGCCTTCTTTAGTTTCTCTCTCTTCCTTTTAAAGACTCAGTTTGTAAGTGACAAGTCAACTTTTTACTGGTCTTCTTCAGTTTCTCTCTCTTCCTTTTAAAGACTCAGTTTGTAAGTGACAAGTCAACTTTTTACTGGCCTTCTTTAGTTTCTCTCTCTTCCTTTTAAAAGACTCAGTTTGTAAGTGACAAGTCAACTTTTTACTGGCCTTCTTTAGTTTCTCTCTCTTCCTTTTAAAAGACTCAGTTTGTAAGTGACAAGTCAACTTTTTACTGGCCTTCTTTAGTTTCTCTCTCTCCCTTTTAAAAGACTCAGTTTGTAAGTGACAAGTCAACTTTTTACTGGCCTTCTTTAGTTTTCTTTCTCCTTTTAAAAGACTCAGTTTGTAAGTGACTAGTCAACTTTTACTAACCTTCTTCAGTTTTCTCTCTCTCCTTTTAAAGACTCAGTTTGTAAGTGACAAGTCAACTTTTACTGGCCTTCTTTAGTTTCTCTCTCTCCTTTTAAAAGACTCAGTTTGTAAGTGACAAGTCAACTTTTTACTGGCCTTCTTTAGTTTCTCTCTCTTCCTTTTAAAGACTCAGTTTGTAAGTGACAAGTCAACTTTTACTGGTCTTCTAGTTTCTCTCTTCCTTTTAAAGACTCAGTTTGTAAGTGACAAGTCAACTTTTACTGGCCTTCTTTAGTTTCTCTCTCTTCCTTTTAAAGACTCAGTTTGTAAGTGACAAGTCAACTTTTTACTGGCCTTTAGTTTCTCTCTCTTCCTTTTAAAAGACTCAGTTTGTAAGTGACAAGTCAACTTTTACTGGTCTTTAGTTTCTCTCTCTTCCTTTAAAAGACTCAGTTTGTAAGTGACAAGTCAACTTTTACTGGCCTTCTTTAGTTTCTCTCTCTTCCTTTTAAAGACTCAGTTTGTAAGTGACAAGTCAACTTTTACTGGCCTTCTTCAGTTTCTCTCTCTTCCTTTTAAAGACTCAGTTTGTAAGTGACAAGTCAACTTTTACTGGTCTTCTTTAGTTTTTCTTTCTCCTTTTAAAGACTCAGTTTGTAAGTGACTAGTCAACTTTTACTAACCTTCTTCAGTTTTCTCTCTCCCTTTTAAAGACTCAGTTTGTAAGTGACAAGTCAACTTTTTACTGGTCTTCTTTAGTTTTTCTTTCTCCCTTTTAAAAGACTCAGTTTGTAAGTGACTAGTCAACTTTTTACTGGTCTTCTTTAGTTTTTCTTTCTCCCTTTTAAAGACTCAGTTTGTAAGTGACTAGTCAACTTTTACTAACCTTCTTCAGTTTTTCTTTCTCCTTTAAAAGACTCAGTTTGTAAGTGACAAGTCAACTTTTTTACTGGTCTTCTTTAGTTTTTCTTTCTCCCTTTTAAAGACTCAGTTTGTAAGTGACTAGTCAACTTTTACTAACCTTCTTCAGTTTTCTTTCTCCCTTTAAAAGACTCAGTTTGTAAGTGACAAGTCAACTTTTACTGGCCTTCTTTAGTTTCTCTCTCTCCTTTTAAAGACTCAGTTTGTAAGTGACAAGTCAACTTTTACTGGTCTTCTTTAGTTTTCTTTCTCCCTTTTAAAGACTCAGTTTGTAAGTGACAAGTCAACTTTTACTAACCTTCTTCAGTTTTTCTTTCTCCCTTTAAAAGACTCAGTTTGTAAGTGACAAGTCAACTTTTACTGGTCTTCTTTAGTTTCTCTCTCCTTTTAAAGACTCAGTTTGTAAGTGACTAGTCAACTTTTACTGGTCTTCTTTAGTTTTCTTTTCTCCTTTTAAAGACTCAGTTTGTAAGTGACTAGTCAACTTTTACTAACCTTCTTCAGTTTTCTTTCTCTCCTTTTAAAAGACTCAGTTTGTAAGTGACAAGTCAACTTTTACTGGTCTTCTTTAGTTTCTCTTTCTCCCTTTTAAAGACTCAGTTTGTAAGTGACTAGTCAACTTTTACTAACCTTCTTCAGTTTTTCTCTCTCCTTTTAAAAGACTCAGTTTGTAAGTGACAAGTCAACTTTTACTGGCCTTCTTTAGTTTCTCTCTCTCCTTTTAAAGACTCAGTTTGTAAGTGACAAGTCAACTTTTTACTGGCCTTCTTTAGTTTCTCTCTCTCTTCCTTTTAAAATACTCAGTTTGTAAGTGACTAGTCAACTTTTTACTGGCCTTCTTCAGTTTCTCTCTCTCCCTTTTAAAAGACTCAGTTTGTAAGTGACAAGTCAACTTTTACTGGCCTTCTTTAGTTTTTCTTCTCCCTTTTAAAGACTCAGTTTGTAAGTGACAAGTCAACTTTTTACTGGCCTTCTTCAGTTTCTCTCTCTTCCTTTTAAAAGACTCAGTTTGTAAGTGACAAGTCAACTTTTTACTGGCCTTCTTCAGTTTCTCTCTCTTCCTTTTAAAAGACTCAGTTTGTAAGTGACAAGTCAACTTTTTACTGGCCTTCTTCAGTTTCTCTCTCTCTCCTTTTAAAGACTCAGTTTGTAAGTGACAAGTCAACTTTTTACTGGCCTTCTTCAGTTTCTCTCTCTTCCTTTTAACAGACTCAGTTTGTAAGTGACAAGTCAACTTTTTACTGGCCTTCTTCAGTTTCTCTCTCTTCCTTTTAAAGACTCAGTTTGTAAGTGACAAGTCAACTTTTTACTGGCCTTCTTCAGTTTCTCTCTCTTCCTTTTAAAGACTCAGTTTGTAAGTGACAAGTCAACTTTTTACTGGCCTTCTTCAGTTTCTCTCTCTTCCTTTTAACAGACTCAGTTTGTAAGTGACAAGTCAACTTTTTACTGGCCTTCTTCAGTTTCTCTCTCTTCCTTTTAAAAGACTCAGTTTGTAAGTGACAAGTCAACTTTTTACTGGCCTTCTTTAGTTTCTCTCTCTCCCTTTTAAAAGACTCAGTTTGTAAGTGACAAGTCAACTTTTACTGGCCTTCTTCAGTTTTTCTTTCTCCCTTTAAAGACTCAGTTTGTAAGTGACTAGTCAACTTTTACTAACCTTCTTCAGTTTTCTTTCTTCCTTTAAAGACTCAGTTTGTAAGTGACAAGTCAACTTTTACTGGTCTTCTTCAGTTTCTCTCTCTTCTTTTAACAGACTCAGTTTGTAAGTGACAAGTCAACTTTTTACTGGCCTTCTTCAGTTTCTCTCTCTTCCTTTTAAAAGACTCAGTTTGTAAGTGACAAGTCAACTTTTTACTGGCCTTCTTCAGTTTCTCTCTCTTCCTTTTAAAGACTCAGTTTGTAAGTGACAAGTCAACTTTTTACTGGCCTTCTTTAGTTTCTCTCTCTCCCTTTAAAGACTCAGTTTGTAAGTGACAAGTCAACTTTTACTGGCCTTCTTTAGTTTCTCTTTCTCCCTTTTAAAGACTCAGTTTGTAAGTGACTAGTCAACTTTTACTGGTCTTCTTCAGTTTCTCTCTCTTCCTTTTAAAAGACTCAGTTTGTAAGTGACAAGTCAACTTTTTACTGGCCTTCTTCAGTTTCTCTCTCTTCCTTTTAAAGACTCAGTTTGTAAGTGACAAGTCAACTTTTTACTGGCCTTCTTCAGTTTCTCTCTCTTCCTTTTAAAAGACTCAGTTTGTAAGTGACAAGTCAACTTTTACTGGTCTTCTTCAGTTTCTCTCTCTTCCTTTAAAAGACTCAGTTTGTAAGTGACAAGTCAACTTTTACTGGCCTTCTTCAGTTTCTCTCTCTTCCTTTTAAAGACTCAGTTTGTAAGTGACAAGTCAACTTTTACTGGCCTTTAGTTTCTCTCTCTTCCTTTTAAAGACTCAGTTTGTAAGTGACAAGTCAACTTTTACTGGTCTTTAGTTTCTCTCTCTTCCTTTTAAAGACTCAGTTTGTAAGTGACAAGTCAACTTTTACTGGCCTTCTTTAGTTTCTCTCTCTTCCTTTTAAAGACTCAGTTTGTAAGTGACAAGTCAACTTTTTACTGGCCTTCTTCAGTTTCTCTCTCTTCCTTTTAAAGACTCAGTTTGTAAGTGACAAGTCAACTTTTACTGGTCTTCTTCAGTTTTCTTTCTTCCTTTTAAAGACTCAGTTTGTAAGTGACTAGTCAACTTTTACTAACCTTCTTCAGTTTTCTTCTCTCCTTTAAAAGACTCAGTTTGTAAGTGACAAGTCAACTTTTACTGGTCTTCTTTAGTTTTCTTTCTCCCTTTTAAAAGACTCAGTTTGTAAGTGACTAGTCAACTTTTACTGGTCTTCTTTAGTTTCTCTTTCTCCCTTTAAAAGACTCAGTTTGTAAGTGACAAGTCAACTTTTACTGGCCTTCTTCAGTTTCTTTCTCTTCCTTTTAAAGACTCAGTTTGTAAGTGACAAGTCAACTTTTACTGGTCTTCTTCAGTTTTCTCTCTCCTTTTAAAGACTCAGTTTGTAAGTGACTAGTCAACTTTTACTAACCTTCTTCAGTTTTTCTTTCTCCCTTTAAAGACTCAGTTTGTAAGTGACAAGTCAACTTTTACTGGCCTTCTTTAGTTTCTCTCTCTCCCTTTAAAGACTCAGTTTGTAAGTGACAAGTCAACTTTTACTGGTCTTCTTCAGTTTTTCTCTCTCCCTTTTAAAGACTCAGTTTGTAAGTGACTAGTCAACTTTTACTAACCTTCTTCAGTTTTTCTTTCTCCTTTAAAAGACTCAGTTTGTAAGTGACAAGTCAACTTTTACTGGTCTTCTTTAGTTTTCTCTTTCTCCCTTTAAAGACTCAGTTTGTAAGTGACTAGTCAACTTTTACTGGTCTTCTTTAGTTTTCTTTCTTCCTTTTAAAGACTCAGTTTGTAAGTGACTAGTCAACTTTTACTAACCTTCTTCAGTTTTTCTTTCTCCCTTTTAAAGACTCAGTTTGTAAGTGACAAGTCAACTTTTACTGGTCTTCTTCAGTTTTTCTCTCTCCCTTTTAAAGACTCAGTTTGTAAGTGACTAAGTCAACTTTTACTAACCTTCTTCAGTTTTTCTTTCTCCCTTTTAAAGACTCAGTTTGTAAGTGACAAGTCAACTTTTTACTGGCCTTCTTCAGTTTCTCTCTCTCCCTTTTAAAAAGACTCAGTTTGTAAGTGACAAGTCAACTTTTTACTGGCCTTCTTCAGTTTCTCTCTCTTCCTTTTAAAGACTCAGTTTGTAAGTGACAAGTCAACTTTTTACTGGCCTTCTTTAGTTTCTCTCTCTTCCTTTTAAAGACTCAGTTTGTAAGTGACAAGTCAACTTTTACTGGCCTTCTTTAGTTTTTCTTTCTTCCTTTTAAAGACTCAGTTTGTAAGTGACAAGTCAACTTTTACTAACCTTCTTCAGTTTTCTTTCTCCTTTAAAGACTCAGTTTGTAAGTGACAAGTCAACTTTTTACTGGCCTTCTTTAGTTTCTCTCTCTCCCTTTTAAAAGACTCAGTTTGTAAGTGACAAGTCAACTTTTTACTGGCCTTCTTCAGTTTCTCTCTCTTCCTTTTAAAAGACTCAGTTTGTAAGTGACAAGTCAACTTTTTACTGGCCTTCTTTAGTTTCTCTCTCTTCCTTTTAAAAGACTCAGTTTGTAAGTGACAAGTCAACTTTTTACTGGCCTTCTTCAGTTTCTCTCTCTCCCTTTTAAAAGACTCAGTTTGTAAGTGACAAGTCAACTTTTTACTGGCCTTCTTCAGTTTCTCTCTCTTCCTTTTAAAAGACTCAGTTTGTAAGTGACAAGTCAACTTTTACTGGTCTTCTTCAGTTTTTCTTTCTCCCTTTAAAAGACTCAGTTTGTAAGTGACTAGTCAACTTTACTAACCTTCTTCAGTTTCTTTCTCCCTTTTAAAGACTCAGTTTGTAAGTGACAAGTCAACTTTTACTGGTCTTCTTCAGTTTTTCTTTCTCCCTTTAAAGACTCAGTTTGTAAGTGACTAGTCAACTTTTACTGGTCTTCTTCAGTTTCTCTCTTCCTTTTAAAGACTCAGTTTGTAAGTGACTAGTCAACTTTTACTGGCCTTCTTCAGTTTTCTTTCTCCCTTTAAAAGACTCAGTTTGTAAGTGACAAGTCAACTTTTACTGGTCTTCTTCAGTTTTCTTTCTCCCTTTAAAGACTCAGTTTGTAAGTGACTAGTCAACTTTTACTAACCTTCTTCAGTTTTTCTCTTTCTCCCTTTTAAAGACTCAGTTTGTAAGTGACAAGTCAACTTTTACTGGCCTTCTTCAGTTTCTCTCTCTCCCTTTTAAAGACTCAGTTTGTAAGTGACAAGTCAACTTTTACTGGTCTTCTTCAGTTTCTTTCTCCTTTTAAAGACTCAGTTTGTAAGTGACTAGTCAACTTTTACTGGCCTTCTTCAGTTTTCTTCTCTCCTTTAAAAGACTCAGTTTGTAAGTGACAAGTCAACTTTTACTGGTCTTCTTCAGTTTCTCTTTCTCCCTTTAAAAGACTCAGTTTGTAAGTGACAAGTCAACTTTTACTGGTCTTCTTCAGTTTTCTTTCTCCTTTAAAAGACTCAGTTTGTAAGTGACTAGTCAACTTTTACTAACCTTCTTCAGTTTTTCTCTCTCCCTTTAAAGACTCAGTTTGTAAGTGACAAGTCAACTTTTACTGGTCTTCTTTAGTTTTTCTTTCTCCTTTAAAGACTCAGTTTGTAAGTGACTAGTCAACTTTTACTAACCTTCTTCAGTTTTTCTTTCTCCTTTTAAAGACTCAGTTTGTAAGTGACAAGTCAACTTTTACTGGTCTTCTTTAGTTTCTCTCTCTCCTTTTAAAGACTCAGTTTGTAAGTGACAAGTCAACTTTTACTGGTCTTCTTTAGTTTCTCTCTCTTTTTTAAAGACTCAGTTTGTAAGTGACAAGTCAACTTTTACTGGCCTTCTTTAGTTTCTCTCTCTCCCTTTTAAAGACTCAGTTTGTAAGTGACAAGTCAACTTTTACTGGCCTTCTTTAGTTTCTCTCTCTCCTTTTAAAGACTCAGTTTGTAAGTGACAAGTCAACTTTTACTGGCCTTCTTCAGTTTTTCTCTCTCCTTTTAAAAGACTCAGTTTGTAAGTGACAAGTCAACTTTTACTGGCCTTCTTCAGTTTCTCTCTCTCTTTTTAAAGACTCAGTTTGTAAGTGACAAGTCAACTTTTTACTGGCCTTCTTCAGTTTCTCTCTCTTCCTTTTAAAAGACTCAGTTTGTAAGTGACAAGTCAACTTTTTACTGGCCTTCTTCAGTTTCTCTCTCTCCCTTTTAAAAGACTCAGTTTGTAAGTGACAAGTCAACTTTTTACTGGCCTTCTTCAGTTTCTCTCTCTTCCTTTTAAAAGACTCAGTTTGTAAGTGACAAGTCAACTTTTACTGGTCTTCTTCAGTTTCTCTCTCTCCCTTTTAAAGACTCAGTTTGTAAGTGACAAGTCAACTTTTACTGGTCTTCTTCAGTTTCTCTCTCTCCCTTTTAAAGACTCAGTTTGTAAGTGACAAGTCAACTTTTACTGGTCTTCTTCAGTTTCTCTCTCTCCCTTTTAAAGACTCAGTTTGTAAGTGACAAGTCAACTTTTACTGGCCTTCTTTAGTTTCTCTCTCTTCCTTTTAAAGACTCAGTTTGTAAGTGACAAGTCAACTTTTTACTGGCCTTCTTTAGTTTCTCTCTCTCCCTTTTAAAAGACTCAGTTTGTAAGTGACAAGTCAACTTTTTACTGGCCTTCTTTAGTTTCTCTCTCTCCCTTTTAAAAGACTCAGTTTGTAAGTGACAAGTCAACTTTTACTGGCCTTCTTCAGTTTTTCTCTCTCCCTTTTAAAAGACTCAGTTTGTAAGTGACTAGTTAACTTTTTGCTGGCCTTCTTCAGTTTCTCTTAAAGCCATTGGCCTGAAGTTTTTGCAAAATGTGTCAGTAATTATTAGATAACAGGTAAAATTTAGTACTGCTGTAAAAGGTTGTCTGTTAAAAGTAGATATGCATGTTGGAAGATCATAACTAAAGTCTACATTTAAGTTTATTCTGCAAAACAAAATATCTTAGCAGAGTTGTAACAAAAAGTGAGATTTTTCGTTTTTTTACACATTTTTGGAAGGAAACGTCTTTCAGAGTTTTACTTTTATCCACAGATGCAAAACATGACAAGCCAACAATTTCAGCAAGGATATGGTCCACCAGGCCCACAGCAAATGCCCTCAGGGCCATCAATGGCGAATCACATGAGCAACCACATGAATAATACTGTGGGAGGGCCTATGTCATCAATGTCTGGATCCATGATTCCCATCAATTCTTCTGCAATAAACACAGCTAATACCATGAATCCCCAGATAGCTATGAATGGGTCAGTTGGAGTGAACAAAAGTGGAATGCAAGGAGTGCAAAATATAGGAGGATCTGGACAACACATGTATCCATTGCCATCTCCTGCAATGGGACACCAGACCCGTGCTCGGTCAACCCCATACCCTAATCCATCACAATACATGGTTCAGAAACGACAAGCACAGTATGGTACTGTTATGGCTCATCAGTATGGCCAAAGTATACAGCAGTATGGGCCTATCTCTCAACAACCATATAACACAGCTCAAGTAAGCAAGCCTGAATGTTCATTTACAAATTATGGGTTAAACGTTTTTAGCTAAAGGAAAAATCATTGTTAACTGTGTATTTATGAGTTTTTTTGTGATAATAGTTAAAACAAGTGTTAGCAAGAAGGATATATCAACCTATTTATCATAAACATAAATTTATCCTTAAGTTACACTATTTTTAGTACAACTCATCAGCTTTGCTTCATGTTTCCTCAAAACTCTAATATTATGGGTAGAGCAGTTAAGTTAGACACTATTTGATATTATGTAAGCACTGTTTTATCATTCTGTTTTACTAGTAAAACATTCTTTTTTTTTTTTTTTTGCAGTGTCCTGGAGGTCAGGGAGTACAGTATCCAAAACAACCTCCTCAGTGTCCACCCTCTATACAACAGCAGCACCTCCCATCTAGTGGCTATCCTCCTCAACAACAGATGCGACCATCTATGAGACCTCAGGCACCAGTATATACACCTCAACAGGAACATTATTATACACAGAACAATATAAATGGAGTCTCTCAACAGGCACTATATGGAAATCATTACATGGGGCCACAGAACTTTCAGGTGAGTGAATCACCTAAAAATGAGGTTTACTGTGAGGTGAAAGTTATCACATTGAGTAATGTTAAATTATATATTTTTATGTTAATGGTTATTAGTTTAAAAGTGGTGTTTTGAATACTATTTAAACCATTCTGTTAAAATTACAGGATATTAACACACCAAGAACAAATTAAATTAACACAGCATTGTCATAGAATCCACAGTCAATTTAGAGCACATCATGGAATTTAAATCTAATATTCAGCCTTTATAATCTTTTGCCATATACATTTTTCTAATATACTAGTTAAGGTGATCTTGTCAAAATGGTGTTTTAGTGTGCAAACAGCAAAAACTTAGAATTTAATATGATGTTATTAAAAAAATTGTGAATAAAATGTTGTTTTTTCTAAGATTTAACACTTGTTTATTTTCCTGCTAATAAAAATTTCAGAGAAACATCAACTACCAACATTCACCAATTCCTGGAAACCCAACTCCACCATTAACACCAGCTTCTAGCAGCATACCTCCCTATATATCACCAAATCCAGGTGACATAAAACCATCATATCAAGACATCAAACCACAAATACCTCCATCAAGTGAGTTTATTGCCTTATTATTGTAATTGTACAAGAAAAAAGGTTTGAAAAGATTCATAAAGGGCGGAAAAGTTATACAATTTATTTATACCCGAGGGCTCAAATAATGTTGTATTTATTTATAGTGCATAATTTTGTGAAATTTTGTTATTAATGTTTGTTCACTTTTACATGCTTGTAGTGAATAATAGAGCATACTTTCTAATATCATTGTTACAATTTATATTTATCTAATAGCATTGGTTCGATGAATCACTAAAACTAATCCATAGAGCTGTTGAAAGTTAAAAATTTTTCATTTGGTCATAACTAAAACTTAATAACTCTAATATCATTTTTTTTAGAGAATCACGTTTTCTTTTTTTTGTAGTTTATCAGATTAATCATAGTATTTTAATGTGGTATTGCAGAAGACGATGAACTGAGGCTGACATTTCCTGTCAGGGATGGGATTATCTTGCCTCCTTTCAGATTAGAACACAACTTAGCTGTTAGTAATCACTTCTTCCAACTGAAGCCATCTGTCTACCAAACACTGATGTGGAGATCTGACCTGGAGCTACAGTTGAAGTGCTTTCACCATGAAGACCGACAGATGAACACTAACTGGCCAGCATCGGTGCAAGTGTCTGTGAATGCTACTCCAGTACCCATAGATAGAGGAGAGAATAAGACGTCTCACAAACCTTTGTACCTGAAAGATGTTTGCCAGCCAGGTCGAAACACAATACAAATTACAGTCACAGCTTGTTGTTGTGTGAGTAACTGTTGAGCCTTTGATATAAATAGAACATTTTATTAGCGTGGAAAACATATTTCTTATTGTAAAATTACTTTTGTTGTTACATTGTGTTATTGTTAAATGAAGTGATGATAAATGCTAAATTTAATTTGTGTGTCCATACTTGGTACGATTTTACTGTAAAGTAGATACTTTAAAGGCATACATTTACATTAAAAATTTGAAATTAATGAAAATGAGAATGGAGAACCAAACAGGACAACTTAGGTTAGGCAATGGCATTTTTTAACAAGACAGTACAAAGTCAGATTTAAACCCATTAAACTTAATTCTTAGTTTAACTGGTATATACTTGACTTACTTCTATATTATTTAGTTAATCCTTTCACAACAGATCAGGGGTCAAAGGTCATTTCATTGCATTTGTTTATTTGCATTCAAAATTTTATTGAAGCACTATTTTATGAATTGTGTCAATAAGTTTGGAATCAAATTGTAGATTATAATTCAAACTTTAAAATTATATGTGAGTTAATTTTTCAATTTAAAACTAAATATTAAAAGAACACACCTAAATATAGATTTTAATGTGTTACATGGTATATTCAATGCAACACTGTTTAAAATTAGATTTTTATAAATACCAAAATTCTAAGCCTATAGCTTAATACAAATAAGAAACAAATTACTAATATTAACAAGCTAGAATATAAAATAAGATCCTCATTGTTTTTTATTTTTTTGAGATATGGCTTATGTACTGACCCCATTTACCTTGTTCTATATTTGGAAATGGTCCCTTATACACATTTACTTTAAATATATGATACCTGAATAGCCAATCAAAAGCTTAGAATGCCCTTAAAGGAGTTTTCTCAGTCATTTAATCTGTGAAAAGGCTACCACATTCTTTTGAACCAAGATATTAAGAAGGTATATTGTATCTTTAGTCTGCTCAAAGTTTCATATTTTTTTAAACCTAAACAAGTCTTAGTTACTAAGCTTATTAAATTATAATGATATTCTATGATATCAGAATAGTTATTTATGATTTTTTTTATTATTCAACTGTTTATTTGAAACCTCAAACAAATATTATTCGATATCCTCCACGTGAGAAATTTTAAAAGGCTTAGTAACCTATGTCCAGTAACAACCAAGTTCAAACTAGTAAAAATATTTCATTAAAAAAAATCTGAATTTCTGTGTACAAGAAAATGTAATATTTACCAAAAGTCTACCATGTTTTGTGAAGATACACATGTTGTATCAAAAGCTATAGTGCAAATATTTCACATGTGCAAATGTGAACACAAACTCATATATTATACTGAGCCTGTTGTGAAAGGTTTAATTCAGTAAAATGCACAAATTATACATATCGTCCTTAAAAGGAAGATGCATATTTACTTATATATTCATCTGTGATTTTGGATATGTTTGAATACATTATACATAAAAGTGTTTATGATTAATAAATCACTGATATGTATTTCTTTCACTTTTACTCTCTGCAGTCACACTTATTTCTGTTACATCTCGTACACCGACCAACAGTGCGCTCAGTACTTCAAGGACTTCTACGGAACAGACTTCTTCCAGCAGAGCATTGTATTTCTAAAATTAAACGAAACTTTAACAGTGTAACAGCAACAAATAATACAATGAATGGTGAAGATGTTGTAGAAGAGACAGCTATCAAAGTATCACTCAAGTGTCCAATTACCTTTAAAAGGGTTACATTGCCTGCAAGAGGGCAAGACTGTAAGCATATACAGGTTAGACTGGCACTAACAGCATTTAATGTGCTAAAAGATTATTATTTCATTTTGACTTAACCACCTGAAATTTCTTAAGTTCACGAACATTTTACAGTTATATAATAAAAGTGCATTATTAGTGCCTAGCTATGTATTATACTCTGAATGAAAAACAAAGATGATATGAAGACTACCTTTTTTCTTCTTTTATTTTGGTGATGCATAAAATCATCCAGCAATGGTAAGATAATTAATGAAGCTAAAATAATAATTACCCAAAAAAAAGAATAATCAGTACTTATAAATCTAGTTCTTAGAATTGCAAGTTCAAAACCTATGTACCATAACATTGTAACTAAATTCCTCAATGTTAACTACTTAAATGTTATGGAATACAAATTATTTTTATTGCAATCTAAAATATGCAGATTAGTAACATTAATAATTATGTACAACTTAATTGGTAATTTTAAATATAAATAGCTGAGCCTTCAAAAATAAAAAGTAAAGAAATTCCATATAATCTAATTGTAATATTAGATACCTTAGGCTACTATGTTTTATTTTGTCCGACCAAAGGGTTTGTAACTTATCAGTTAAACATTACATATTATTTTCATATTAAAAATTAAAATTCTTTAAAACGTTTTGGCAGTTATGTAATATTCATTTTTTATTCTGAAACATTTTGAGATTTGGTAAATTCAAATGAAAGTATATATTACTTTTAACATTTTCTGTCTGTCTATGTATAATTATTTTCAGTCTTTAATATAAGTATGCATGTATACATTGTTAAAATTACAGAAAATACTATTTTAGTTTATATGAGATATTGCATTACAGAAATTCAATTAAAACATATTTTTGAAATGATGTTTAATTATACACAATGCTCGAATTGTATATTTTGCAAAAACATTGCTTATAATGTGTTACTGCCATCTTGAAAATGTTTATGATGCATACATTTTACTTAAATAGTGTTTTCTAACATACTATTCAGATTCTGCTAAATAAAATGCTAATTACATATATTATTGTTCCTAACTTTCCAGTGATTGACGTTGCATACTATTTTTATCTTGATAGTTTTTTATAGTATCTATTTTTCTTGTATAGTGTTTTGATCTTGAATCCTACCTCCAAATGAATTGTGAAAGAGGAGCTTGGAGGTGTCCAATCTGCAAGTAAGATAATATATGTATAATTTAACAATAAGGGCTTGTTTTGTCAATATATGTATAATTTAACAATAAGGGCTTGTTTTGTCAATATATGTATAATTTAACAATAAGGGCCTGTTTTGTCAATATATGTATAATTTAACAATAAGGGCTTGTTTTGTCAAAAATTGCACCTTAAGAATTGAATTGCTAACAATGTAGAATCATCTTGTAAAATGATGCATAATTAGTCAATATGTTATAGAAACAAATATTCAATGTGAAACTCTTGTAGACTTTAAACTTTTTGTCAGTGTAGTTATAACTCCTTTTTTTTCAATTTCAAACAGTTTTTATAGTAATATTCATTCTTTCCTTCTTTTTTTTTAAGTAAAACTGCATATCTTGAAGGCCTAGAGGTAGATCAGTATATATGGGCCATCATAACAAACCTTAGTAATTCTGAGATAGATGAGGTAACAATGGAGGCCACTGCTAGTTGGAAACCCGTCTCTTCAAAACAAGAACATGACCAAGGTATGTATTTTAAAAACAATAAGAGTTCGAAGTTTCTAAGTAGCTCAGCATGGCTAGGTGGTTAAGGTGCTCAACTCATAATCTGAAGGTTGTGGTTCGAATTCCCTGTCACACCTAATGTTCTCGCCCTTTCAACCATGGTGCTGTTATAATGTGATGGTCAATCACACTATTCATTGGTAAAAGATTAGCCTAAGAGTTGGCAGTGGGTGGTGATGACTAGCTGCCTTCCATCTAGTCTTACACTGCTAAGTTAGAGATAACTAGTGCAGATAACCCTCGTGTAGCTTTGTGCAAAATTTAAAAATAAACAAACAAGTTTTAAAGTATGAAAAATATGTGTATAATAACTGTGTTTATGAACTTAAATTGAATTATTGTTTAATTTTGTTTACTTTTAAACAAGTTTTTAAAGTTTAAAATACTACTCATCAAGATAAACAGTTATTTAAGAAATAAACTGACTGAGAAACTGGTAAAACATTCTAAACAAAAGATAGCCTGTTGCAAGCTGTTCAGAACAAATTCTAGAAACCCAAGTGTATTTGATATTTTTAAACTTTAGAGTAAACTCAAAATTAAAGTTTATTATTGATATTGCTATAAACCTATTTGTAGCACATTCACTTTGAATCACACTATTAAATCAGAGAGTACCACAATGGTTGGCAATAGGTGCTGTTGAGTACCTGGTTTATCAGCTCAGAATTAGAATTCACTATGTGTAATTAATTTTTTGTTTAGCTTTTTGCAAACATTCTAAAAATAAACAAGTTATTTAATGTTACAAACTGTATAAGTAGTTGTAGTTTCAAACTAAACATCTTACTTGTAATGTTCTGTAATTTTTTGAAAGATGATTAATTTTCATTTGCACCAGTATTAATTAGGGAAATATAGGATACGGTTTCATTATTTTAGTCAAGTGTCGATCTTGTCTTGAAGTAAACTAATCTTTAAAAAAATGTTTAAGAACTCTTTTAATTCCAAGCAGAATGTTTAAATATTTTTTGACAGGGAAATTTTCCTCCTTTGTAATAAGACTTTAAAATTGTAAACTTCTGCCAGTGATTAGTTTGACAGACATAGAAAGAACTGAAACATGCATTGTTTTGGTGGAAGAGATAAAAGTATCCATTAAAATGATAAAACTTTGAATTTGAAGCAAATCTAGCTTACTTCATTATCTTGTTTTTTGAAGTTTTCACATGCTTACAATTGCTCTTATAATAGATATGTTTAACCTTTGATGGAATGTTTTATATCAATGACAACTTTAACTTTATTTTTTCATGCTAAGTAGGTTTTTTTTCTCTTTCTCAGATCCATGTGCTGCTCAAAAGAAATTTAAAGCAATGTCTCCTGGTAGCATGACAATGCCAACAACAAGTATGTGGGAAGTGGGACAAGCATTATCACCCTATTCTGCCATGCCTCCTCCAGATATGCAGTGTAAGTTGACATTTCTAAAACAGTCAATTGAAAATTCTATTAGTTAAAAAAATATGTATTTAGAAGAAATATTTACATTCTTCACAGTTGTGCCATTTTTTACCTTGAAATCTTTTGAATAATTAAAATGGACTTCAAATTCTGTCCAGAGCAACTAACCTAATCCCAATGTTTGTATGCATATAACATTCTATTTACTGATTGCTTAACCTTGTCTAGATTGAACTTTACAGATTCTTCTCAAACATTCTTGCAAGAAGAGGTAATATTTACTCACACTATAAATAGATAAATTCTAGAGGTTTAACTAGAGGCCAATTGTCAAAAGTATTAACAATATTTTAACCCTACATGCATGGGTTAGACCAAAAGTATACAAGCCAAAACCGTTTTGGAGTGCCTTTCAACTGGTACTAAGTATTTGATGTCAGAGTTATCAGCTGTTGATTTTTTACCTTGCATTGCTTATTTAGTAACAGTTCATGGTAAAGAAGAGTAAATACCAGAAAAAATGTACAGGGATGCTAAAAAAAATGTGATTTTTAGATGCTATGCAAATGCAGTATGAAAACCTCACAATGGTCTAAAGCTTCTTATTTTTCATAGAAACTCTACCCTGTACTCTGACTTGTCAGGGTCTGATTCAAACTGATTTTAGCAGTTCTCAAACATATGTCGAGTACAAATACTCTCTTAACACATATGTTTGTTTTTTGTATATAACAGGCTTGTAGATTTTATGACAAAAACAGATGGGCACAAAGTACACATTTGATTAAAAATATTTACATCTCATTCATATTCTTGAGAAACATTTCAAGTATTTAATACTTACACACTTGGAGTTTTTAATTTATACTTTTTTTGCATAAACCTACAAAAACTAATTTATTACTTATTCATAAATTTTTTCAGACTTTTTTGAAGATAGATAAAATTTCTTCTCAGAATTTGTCATTTTGCATAATCTTTTAGAAAATAAAACTACTTGATTGGTAATCATACATATTAATCTTGTCGAATATAACTGATTTAACATGAAATAGAAAGTATTTTTAATTTTAATAAACAGTAGTTAATGATAATACTTCATTAGTTCAGTCAGGGAAGTAATGTGGTTAATGTAACTGAAGTTGAATTAAATTACTTTATACGCATGACGTTCAGAAGAAGGAAGGTCCATCTTTCAAAAGCTCTCAGGTTATAGGGTTTTTATTCATTACTTTGTATGCTTTAATTTACTGAGATAGTATCTTGAAAATACTGTAATTAGGTTTTGCATCGTTTAAATGCAGTTTCAGAATTGAAAAGTTTGAACATTCCCTTTTTCTCTTCAAAAGAAAAATTTAAGGCTTTATCAAACAGTGTTTCGATGGCTAAAAGTGTTGTATATTAATTCTGAAATGATGACAACACTTTTAATGTAATATTCCTACTTTATTTTTATTTTCAGCAATAGCTAATGGATCAATTACCAATGGCCACAACCTTCCAAATGGCATGAATTATAGAGGAATGAATGGAAATTATGAATTTTCTTCAGACTACGGAAGTCCACTTTCACGTCTCAATGACAGTGTTGCTTCTTTAGACCCTCTTGTTGCAATGGAAAAGTCACTAAATCAGGTAAGTATTTTACTGTTTTTGTTATTGATTTATTGTTTCTACAGTCGCATTTTTGTGGTCTCACTTCATATTGTTCTGAGCATTTGTTAGTGGCCTGAACTTTGAACATATCAAATCTACCTGTTTATAAAATGTATAGAAGAGAAGGATTTTGTACATTTGACAGTGTGCACATTAGTAGTTTGAGGATTGTTTTAAAACCAAGGTGAATTTTAGTACTCAAAATATATACTTGTCTTTCAGTTAATCCAAGAAGTTCTGAATTTATATGTCAGTAATGGAGAAATTACTTTTGTTTTAAAGAATTAAGTTAACCTTACTAAAGTAGATCATTATAACATAATGGACTTATTTGGTATACCATTATGATGTAGTTGGCTTGAAAGGTATATCATTGTAGTTGGCTGGTTAGGTATGTCATTATATTGCAGTTGGCTTACTAGGTATGCCATTGTGATGTAGTTGACTCTGTAGGTATACCATTATGGTATAGTTGGCTCATTAGATGTGTCATTATGTTATAGTCAGCTCGTTAGACATATCATTATATTGTAGTTAGCTTATCAGGTATGTCATTATATTGTAGTTGGCTTGTTAGGTATGACCATAGATTAGTAAGAACCAGTAATCATATATATAATAACTTTAAATGTACATGGTTCTTTTGTTTATAGCAAATGTACCCTCCTGGTATACATGATCAAAGTAGCCAACAGATGTCTCATCCAGCCACTTCTGCTTCTACTCTTGGGGCCACCCAAGGTCACCAGTCATCCAACTACCAACAGAATGCACCTCTTACCCCATCATCTACACAAAGCCAAGGCATGATGCAGCATGGTCCCAATACCCCACATACTCCTCACACCCCTGGTAATGGAGGTCCTCCAAGCATTCCTCCACCATCTGTTGGAACTCACGGAAACAGCATTGAAGCCAATAACAGCAACAGTAATTCAAACCCACCCAATAGTCAGCCTTCTGTGGCCAATGATAACTCACTTTCTCATACTGCTGACCTCAGTGACCTCAATTTTGACCCTGCTGCTGTTATTGATGGTGAAGGTCAAGGTCAGGAAGGACTTAATGTGAGTATTGATGTGTTTAGATGAATTTATTTGGAAGCTAGTTAAGAATATAAAGATTTATTTCTTTTCTCATTTTGATAAAGAATAGAAATTTGAAATCAAAACTTTGTTTTGTAAATCTGTCTACTTCCATACATCACAACCACATTTAGACCAAATCTAACTATTCCAAAGCATGTTATAAAATTACATATTATAGCCAAGAAAACAATGCATACAACTTTATTAAAATACATTTTTATAAAATGCATCTATTCTTCCCAACCCCAATTTTAAGCTGTATTTGCAAGTTCTTTTCTTTTTAAATTATATAAATTATTGTATAATAATATTGCCCAATACAGTGTTATAATATTTCATATTTTTCTGCAATTTATAATATATGTAGAATAATTTGTAACACATTTTACTCTGAGTTGTGAATCCATATTTGGATGTAATCAAATGCATTGAATTCCTAGAGTACACTATAGGTGATTTAAGTATTTTATTGTAGTGTTCAATGTTCAGCACAGTACAGAATAGATTCATTATTCTTTCAGTTGCTACCAGAAAGTGTAGTGGACCCCATGGAGCTATTATGTTATCTTGATCCTCCTGAGATAAGCACTAGTGGAAACTCTAGCACAACCTCAGGAAGTACAACCAACACAACAGCAGTCAACAGCAGTGCTACAACATCAACTTCAAATAGCACAAGCGATGACATCCTGGCATTTTTTTGAGTCTTAAGTGCATTGCCAATGACTTTGTAATCATTATGTCATCATAAACAATGAAATATACAAAAGTGATTAGGACTGTACAATTAATTAAAAAGTATGTGGACCCTCAAGTACAATGTGGGGTTAAAAATCATTACCAGTTTCACACTGAATAACTATTTAACATTTCATGATCAAGTTCCCCATATATCAATAACTTGAGCCAAGTTCTTGTGTGTACCATTAAAATCCAACAGGTACAGTGCTCAGAGCTTGTGTCATGTTCCAAAGTGACGTTTTTGTTACCTCATGTTTCTGAACTGCACAAACAAGTAATATGTTCAGTACTCTCCATAAGAAAAAAAAAAAAAAAAAAGGGAAGTGATTTATTAACCAGTGTCTTCATTTTTAACGAGAAGGATACAATCCAAAGTGTTATGCAAAGTTGAACTTGAAGGACAAGATATAAAAGAGAGATTTCTGAAAGGAAGAGATTTCTTTGTTAAAGAAAGGGTGACGATTTTGAATAATATGTGCATGTTATGTAAATTCTGATGTCCCAGGTTACAGCTTCAAGACAGCTTTTATGTACTATACTTATGTATGTGGGAATGTGTATATACATACATATATATATATATGATCATGGTAACCTGTAATATGATATCATATTTTGTGCTGTATATTTATTCAGCATCTCTCCCTGCCAGCAAGTTTGTTAATGCTTTCAAACTGACTAGCCAAAATGTTGATGCAATCAGAAGTTTGCATTGTATGTTTACCATTTAGTTCTTGCTCTACATTACACTCATCAAATTGATTAATAATCACCATTGTACTGCTGCTGAATTTAGGCCAAAGAAAACATTAATCACTGGTGTTCATCACTTCCAGTTGTCCATCTACATCAGTTGTTGTCAATGACACAATGCTTTCATCTAATTTAACATTCAATGTGGCATAAACCAAAAGATACTGTGCCAGGTGACATTTCTAATTTGAAGCTGATTTTGTAATGTTGATATTGTTGAGTTTCTAAACATGTTATTGGTTATATTTTCTTTAAAGTGACCTGGGATTCAAAGGGTTGATGAAGAAAATAACTAAGTTATTGTTTTGACAGAGTTGGTGTGCTGTTATACTAGACAAAGATATATACTGTAGTAAATTCTGTACAGTTTCCCAAATATTTCTATTTTCTCTGTCTTTCTGAATGTCTGTGCTCTGTATTTGTTTTTATTTTTTCATCGTCAAACTTGCTACAGTCAATACAAATAAACCATTTTTGTCTTTACAACAGTACCTCTACTGTCTTTCCCATTAAGTTTTTATGACTTTGACATTTTTTTTTATGCTTTGCTTAATTTATGTTTAATCCTCTATTCCACAAATTGTTGTAGAGTTCAAATATGTTTTTGAGGCATAACCAGGTTACAAGTATGGTTATATTTAAATTTTTTTATATTTTATGCAGTTGTTTCTGTTTTGTAGGATTTAGGGCAAAGATTTTAGCACAACAGAATTTTAACAGCATAATCTGCTTTTAAATGCACATAAATGACAATGATTTGAACTCATGACATACGCAGTTTTTCACACATATATTGAGCCATTTCTTGTAATTTTTTATTGTTATGTCCTGCTGATGTAGATATGCATATTTATATAATAAAAATTTTATGTTACAACAGTACTGACTACAGTGTGATATCTTATATTATTTTCATAACTAGGTACTTTTAAACATTTTAAGACTAATGTATTTAATAAAAAAATGTTTTTACAAAATGTAATCTTTAGATATTAAAATGTTTTTTGCATTTTATGTGGTCAGTATTTAACCCATTCACAGCATTATTTTATCAGTCAATACTGTCCAGCAGATTTGTAAAATAATTTGGATTTTCTTTCCAGCTTTGGTGGTGTTTGCTGCTGTGATATGTTGAAAGAAACTTACATATATAAGGTGTAAATAATTGACTACTGTATTCATGGATAACATTATCTCAACAACTGTAGTGAATGCTACAACACAATCATACAACTTACAGAGAGTGATTAGTCATCTACAGCAGTTATTGCCAAGATGTTCTGTATTGATCTAAGATGGGTGAATGATAACTTGCTTTAACACCATTCCTTTACTGGAAAAAAATTATTGTATGGACTTGTTAGGAAGCTTCTATTAGGTCAAAACCCTATGTATGGCATCTGGATATTAACAACCTGAGTTGAACCATGAAAACAAACCCAGTGTTGCTTTTAGCATGAGGGATGGTTTATATGAATTCCACGTTATGCTGATGGAGCTTGCACCCAAGGAACTGCAATGGGAGATATTCCTGGTTTATGTTATTGATATTTTGTTACTTAGCCAAACTTTCAAGTCCATGTCAGTGAATCTGAAGATAGCATTCCAATGAATAATAAACTGAAACTAGGAGAATGTTCACTCATTTGAAAAGAGATCAAATTTCTTGGTCAAGTTGTGGTAAAAGATGGAGTCTCAATGGACTTAGATAAAATAGTAATGGTGAGAGACTTGTCTCAACTTGTGATGTAATTTCTTTGTTTTCTTGCATAATATGAATACTGATTTGTAACCAGTTTATTAAAGCTAGCAACACAATTGTTGGATCTCATGAAACTGTTTGTTTGTGTGAAATCCTGACCCTGAACATCATTTGTGAGTTGAAACCATGCAGTTCAGCTATAGTGAATACAATCCATGATGTAGAAGACTCTACTAGCAGATGGATGCCAAAGTAAATGATTCAATAGCTTCTAGATAAGTAACAGAAGAATTTTGACCTAGGATGAGCTCTAATTATGGTTCAACTCTAGCCAGCACTCTGCAGTAAGAAATACTTCACACTTTGCACAAGACAAAGACTGGAGGACACCCAAGTGTATCCTACACTTCTGTTAACGTTAATGGTAATTCTTCTGACTGTGAATAAATCAAGGTAATTACAGGTGTGAATGCTGTAAGGTGTGTGCCACCCAAAGGAAAAACCAGCTGGAACAGGATAATCACCAAAAGAAAATTGCTTAATCTTTTTTTTTGCAAAGATTAGCCCTGGCTCACCACAAGAGACTGCAAGAAGCCATTCCCATTGGCTGCTTCAGAAGTGAGGTAAAGCTTATCCATTAGTCAATATGCTAGGACTGACTATCGTAAGTGTACTAATAAAATAAAAGTAAATAAAGAATACACATGAAAAAACATGAAAAATAGTACTGACCTTTGATTTTTATTTTCTGTTGGTTCCAAATTAATTTAGCCTACGTTTTTGTACTAATGGTACTACAACTCTAGGCAATTTATATTTACTTAAAAAATGACCCTAAGAACACAGAGTAATAAAGTCCAGAAAGCAAGGAATTTCTTATAAGTATTGTAATTCAATTGGTTCCATAAGTATGTCGTACCCACAGTTGCACAGCTCAATGTATGCAAACTTACAATGCTAGAAACCAGGTTTTGATACCCATCATAAATATTTAGAACAATGATAGCCCTTTGTGTAGCTCTGAGTTTAACTTTAAGCAAGCAAACGCATATGTCATAACAACCTTAAGATAATTTCCTAATTTGTAGATCTGATGATCATGAGAAAAATATACATTACTCTGTGCTATAACAAATGTAATACCACCATTTGATAGACTGAAACTTTGTTTTCCTATTGTTTATAAATAATATAGTATAAAACGTCAACTAGAACTACTAGCAATTTATATATAAAAAAAAAAAGTTAGATGTAGCAACCTGGTCTTTTTTTTTTCAGTTTATGGTTTGTGAACATACAAGATTGAAGGCCACAAAAATTAAAGCCTTGTTTTAATAATATCTATGCTGCATTGTATTTCATACTTCAGAGAGGATTGGTAAATAAATTACTGGACAAATGTTATAATTCTCATAAAAGAGAAGATTGAAGATTTATTCTTTGTTACAAAGGTAAGAATGTAAAAGTTATAAAATATGAAAATTTGGTTTATTAGCCATGTTTTTCATGTAAACGTTACTAGTATGCTTTGATAATAAACTTGTTTAATCAAGTTTTGAATGTAACTCTGTAAAAGTTTGTGACAGGCATACTTTGACCTACTCAAAGTGAGAGAATTTAAGAACCAAAAAAAATTCACATGAATCAGGGACCTAATTTCAACATTTAACTGTTTATTGAATTGTGAGATATGTTCGGTGTGATAAAGAATCACACTTTACCCTATCGTTCCAACTCTGATAGTTTGGCAGAATAGATTATGCAGACTACCAAGTAGGTGCTTAGAAGATTTGTTAATTTTGGCTGAACACATGTCATATGTGATAATTGTTTACAGAGAAACACAACAAGGGAGAACAGTATAGCTGCTACTGCTTGGTTATTGAAAGTTAAAGCAATCGTAAGGTCAAGCACCTAATGACTAAAAAGAAAAGTTGTTACTTTACAAGATAACAAGTGATGCCTACAATATACTCTACGTTTTGTGAATTTCACTTGTTTAAAAGCTAGGATGGTCAAGTAGTGAAGAGGTTATGAACTAAAAGACAGTTAGTAGTTCAATTTATGCACAACGTTGTAAAGTTATTCTTGATCATCACAGTTGAAACAGTCATTAGTTTGGAAGAATGTAACACTGCTTGCTTTCTGAGCTACTGTATAGTGAAGATTAGTAGAATGTGTGGATTATATTTTATAGCTGTTACACTTTGACAATTAAGACAGTCATTTACCTTCATGATAATGGCATGAAAAGACATAGAATTTCATACTTTTCAGACTATTAAATGGTATTAGTATGTGATATATACATGAAAGAAGTGGCTTCCAATCTATTAAATGGTATTGGTATGTGATACATGCATTACATCTCAGAATTATCATTCAGTCATCTACAGTTAGGATGATCATGTGACTTAAAAGTCCATAATTGAAGGTGTGATTCATCCCCTTGCTTTCTCAGCTCCTGAGTGAAATTCCTGATAAGAAACAGAGTACAATGTTTCAAGAAGATCACTCTGATCATCTAGCTGAGTCATGAAATTAGCATATCTTCTGGAACTCACTGGATTTTTTTTTATCTTCATGGAAAAGGTACTAGGTGAACATTATCGACAAGGAAATCCATTTTTTCCTGAGTTTTTATTGGAATACAGTTGTAACAACACGAATTGTAATCTTAGTAAATAAACTTTTATTTCAAAGGTCTCGACTCATCTGAATTTTTTCTATGATTATATAATTTGTGGAGCCTGAAATATAAATAAGCTGAAATATAAAGATGGCCTAGGAAAGATGAAACAGTGTTTTCTGTTTTATTACTGAACGTGTTAATACCCATACCAGCCGTTCTGAGATACATTTTTACTTCAAGTGGGTTTTTTCGTTATCAAGAATAAATAAGCTGAGTTTAATGGCCTCTAGATGACACGATTATCACTACCAAATATAGCTTCAGCAGATAACTCGAACCTTATGAAAGTGGTCCGTGCAGTAGCTTTAAGTGGGTTGTACTATCTACTAGTCTCTATGGTAATACATGTATGCAAGCAGATACACGTTTGCAGATTACACACACTATACATATATAATACGAAGTCGTTCATGAGAGTTTTAAAAAGATATTAGTACACAAGAATAAATTAAACAAGAAAGATAATAATAAATGAGAAACAAAAAATCAAGCAACAAAATCATTGGCACAAGTAAGTTTATTCCGATACTAGAAATTAATGTATAATCTGGAAAATATTGTTGGGAAATGCTAAAAGAATGTTTCAGTTTCTACACTGAAATGTTTATGAAATAAACAACTGTAAGAAAGAGACTCACATTACGTATAGTGAGAGAATGAAAACATAGTTATACCTATTGGTTTTATGCAGAGGAAAGGAATTTTTAATTGGAACAATTAAAAATATTAATGGCTGGGTGAAATTTTCAGTAAATCTTGAAATTCACAGCTAATGATTTAGATGTCTTAACAAATGATATACCCAGAGTTTTATTTGGTTGTAATGGGAATAGGTTCACTCGTGTAAACTGAAATATTTTAAAAATAAGCATACATTTTCACTGAAAAATCACTTAAGGTTGCTTAATTACAAAATAAAGAATACAGTTTGAAGCACACCATCAAGTGTAGATAAATCTTGTAATTTGTAATGTACTGCTACTGTTACACAAGTTGTGAAAGGATGAAAATACCAGATGAAAACAATGAAAGCACTGACAAAGGCTAATAGTCAAAGATAAAATATGCACTGCGTTACCTGAGCCAGCTCAATTGTGTTGGACTTTAACAGTCTTGATCCTTCTTACTGGAATGGGACTTTGTACATGAAAACCGAATGATAAATTAGGAATGAAGCTGTGTCAGAGTTTGGCATGGGTGTTTATGTTGTATGGCAAGGCCAACAGAAAGCAGCAAGGTAACTGATTGAGTGGAAACTCACAGAAAACTTGGATTTGGGAAGTCCACAGGTTCTATGTAGAGATGTTATATGGGTGAGGATCAACCCGTAGAGGTGTTGCTTTATCAGTTTCTAGGCCAATGTCACTAGCAAGCATTATGACCCTGTTAACGTACATTTGGCTTTACCCTTGATCAGTTAGAATCCATTCAATCTTTGCATTTAAATGTGGGCTGTTAGTATTCAATATAAATTTTTTGCTACAGTCAGTCTCTCACTTTAAATTTCAACTCAACATGACCTGAACAAATGTTCCTGCGTTCCAGTTTTATTTCAATTTGTTTGCCATGGATTCTTCAACAACTTATGAAGCCTTCCAACTGCATCAACGTATCCATCACTTCCTCTAAAGGTGGGAGGCATAAAGCTATTTTGGAGATAGAGTGTACAGACTAACGTTTCCAGTTAGAAAGCTCATGGATGAAGATAACATATTCTGTAAATGATCTATATGACACGGAAAAGCTTGTAGAATTGTAATGAATAGGTTAGCAATGATTTATCCCAGAGATGAGCTGCCTGTGCTGACAAACGAAGAATTTAGTGAGAAGTCTGAAAAGTACGGATCTTTGGTCTCAATGCTATAACCAGCTGGAAGAGCTACAAACAAACTAGCCCAACGACAGAAATCATTACACTGTTGGCACTATCCAAAGAAATCAAGAATGCGAAAAAAGAAAAGTATAGTGATTTGTGCCATCATAGGATGGAGCCCAATGATAAGGAGGAGACGGAAAATATGCTCGCATCTTTGATTGGGCCACAATGTTCCAAAGCCAAAGAAAAGTGAGATAGACCTTAACCTTATAATGCCTCCATGATTATAAGGGTAAGCATGTTTGGTGGAGTAGAAATTCGAATCGCAATTCTCAGATTGCGAGTCGAGCGCCCTAATTATCTGGTCTTGCCAAGCCGATTGTTGTACAATGCTTTATTAATATTATAGGCGTCACGTTACTTGGACATTTGGTATTTTTCCCGCCAAAAGTTTATTGGTACATTATAGCGTCTTTTATGTTGTAGAAAATTCAAAGTCTCAATTAAAAAGGTATATATATATATATAATAACCATAAGTTTTCGAGCCATTTTTTAATATAATATAATTAATCAGAGGTTGGGATTTGCTGTTTTTAACGAAGTTCTTCCTCATGATTTTGTTTGTTCATTACTTAACTTCGTTTGAATGTATTTATTTCATTTCACTAAAATATATATGTATATACTGTATAGGTAACCGAGCGAAAGCAAGTTAAGTGAAAATAGGGTTCAATCAGAAACAGAAGAGATAGAATATATGAAGTAAGCCAGCGTGTATGTGATTAGCTGTAACAGGTGATATTTTGAAGTGAGTTTCACAGTTTAATAAAAACAGAGAATGTATTTTTTCTTGTGAAAGGGTAACTGAGCCCGTCTGTGTGGACTTTGACGAAAAGGAGACAATTATTTAAAGTTCTTGATACAACTGTAGTAACCCAAGGAGTAATGTTAATGAGTCTATAGCAGATTATAAAGTAATAAACAAAATAGAGAAAAACAGTTGATATTGTCAAGTGAATGTTTACGTAATTGAATCAGCCTAAAAAGACTTTTGACGAGAAAAGAGAATTATTTAAAGTTTTTATGAAACTGTGATTTCCCTTAGTGTAAAGAATTGTTGTACCATTTTTGAACATATTGTTTTAAAACAAGTGGATTGTATGCACTTTGTTTATTTTTCTAATTTATCGCCAACAAGTCACGGACACATACTGTAAAGACTCTTATCTCATATACATAAAAGCCCAGACAAAAAATGTACAGATAAAACAATATGTTTTTATTCATACAATTATAAAGTGTTCTGGGACATTGTCTATTATTTCCCAGTTTCTACTTTTGTCGTAAAGACTTCTGACTAACAGAAATAATTTCCTTAATTTGTACAAGCTTAAGACAGGAATCAGAAGAATATTGATATCAAACTGTTATGTCAGTCTAAAATAATGTGGTGTCCCACTGTCTTTAGATTACCTCTACCAACAATCTTCCCATCTCGTATATATTCAAAACAGTATTAATAACTTCTAATAAGCTATCTATATAGATAAGAGCTAAAATTAATTGTCGAAGATTATAGCTAATTAAGTATACCAGTATAACTAGGAATGTGCAATATTGTTAAATTACTTGTAATGATTAGCTGCAGCTACCTTTTAGCACAAAGCTACACAGCTCCACTCTATCTATTTTAGAAATAAAGCTCCATATTTCAGCTTTATAAATTTGTTAACTTACTAGTGACATATACAAGGACTACATTGATTAAAAATGTGAAAAATGTAAACTGAATATTGTGGACAAAAATATATTCTTTTTTAAACGTGGGATAATAAAATATGATAATCTTTCCAATCTGAACTTCTCTAAAATGTATTTCAACCTGACACAAGCAAAATTCTAATGACAATATTCAATAGTTCAATGGCTCACAAAGAAACTATGTTTTTATATAAAGGAATTTATTTACATAGAGTGCTTTGCCTTGAAACAAACTGCAATAATAAAAAGTAATGTTTCTTTCAAAATATTGTTTCAAAAGTTGAAAATACTCCTTTACAAACTCTAAAGAAAATTAGTCATTATAAAAACATTTTATATCTAATAAGAGATGATGTAATATTCTCAAGTGAATGTTTTGACCAAACAGGTGAGAACTATCCAGCTCGTAGATAATTCAAATAGAAAAAGATTCGTGGGTTTAAACTGAATATTTGACTCGTCTGGTCTGAACGTAATATAAATAAAATAAAATAAAATAAGTCTTTATTTTCACCAGCAAAAAAAGAAGAATAATGGACAAAAGTCCTACGTGTTAGTGCTTTTTTAAAGAAATTCTGAATACTTTCCCCACTGAAGACAACTTTCCAAGAAAAAAGTATGCTTTAGGCTGAGAGAGAATAAAACTGCATATATATATAGAAACGACAACGTTACCACTTTCATAACATAGGCCATTGAATGTTCCAGGTTCCGGCATGGCCAGGTGGTTAAGGCACTCGACTTGTAATCTGAGGGTCTCGGGTTCGAATCCCCATCACACCAAACATGCTTAGCTGTGGGGGCGTTATAATGTGATGGTCAATCCCACTATTCTTTGGTAAAAGAGTAGCCCAAGAGTTGGCGGTGGGTGGTGATGACTAGCTGCTTTCCCTCTAGTCTTACACTGCTAAATTAGGGACGGCTGGCATAGGTAGCCTTCGTGTAGCTTTGCGCGAAATGCAAACCAAACCAAACTATTAGTTGTCCTAGATGAAATGTAGGAAAAGGTTAACTCCCTGGCATTTCTAAAGTTAAATACGAGAATGTTGCCAGAATACCAAAAATAGATCTCCAACAACGTCACCATGAGAAACAGTCTAAGTGGGACACAAGTCTTGACTGTGTGTAAGTAGCACGGAAAAAAAAAGTCAGTACTAAAGACGATGAATTCCCTATCTGTAAAACTCTACAAGAACACAAACAGATTTTGGAAAAAAAATATACACTTTTATTTTATTTATTTCCTTAATTATTTTATCATTAATTAATTCAGTTTATAAAGTTGTATAATATTTCCTTAAAGAAGAGATAAGCAGGGGGGAAGAGAAACCACTTGATACTTTATTGAGGGCGCTGGCCTCGCCACCTGTAAACTTTCCGTTAAAATTATTTTTATGTTGTTGTTTTGCGGTTTAAGCATAAAGCGCCACAATAGGCTACATATGTGCTCTTCTCACCACGGGTATCGAAGCTCGGTTTCTATCTTTTCTCGGGAAATACATTTTAAATTAAGTTGTTAAAAAATTCAATTACTTTTTACACAGATTTGTACAAAAAGCCACTATATCTTACTGATTTTATTCAAATTGTTTACTAACGGCAGGAAAGGAAAACGTGAACATTTTAGAAAAAGTTTATAATTACGTCTTACACTATGGCAGGGTAAAGGTATTGATGTCATGACCTTTACTGTGTTACATTCAAAACCTAATTAAACATCTTTATTCTCAGTGTTTCAATTAACATGGCAAAAGAATGTTGCTTATTATTATTATTATTTACATTTTCGGCCCGGCATTGCCAAGTGTGTTAAGGCGTTCGACTCGTAATCCGAGAGTTGCGGGTTCAATTTCTGGTCGCACCAAACATGCTTGCCCTTTTAGTCGTGGGGGCGTTATAATGTGATGGTCAATCCCACCATTAATTGGTAAAAAAGTAGCCTAAGAGTTGGCGGTGGGTGGTGAAGAGTAGCTGCCTTCCCTCTAGTCTTACACTGCTAAATTAGGGACGGCTAGTGCGGATAGCCCTCGAGTAGCTTTGCGCGAAATTCAAAAAACAAAACAAACAAATTTACATTTTAATTTCTTAATTTGAAAAGTAAATATTAAAAAAACTTTTCAGTCTTCGTTTTCTATATATTCTGATGTATATGAGCTCCAAGTTGTACGCCCTAATAGGCTTGGAGGGTAAGAAGCTCGACTCGCAATCTGAGGGTCGTAGGTTCGAATCCTCATCACCGAAAATGCCTTCAGCCGTGGGGCCCTTGTAATGTGGCAGTAAAATACTAGGCCATGAGTAAGTGGTGTTGACTGACTGCCTTCCTTTTAGCCTGTCTTTCCTAAATTAGGGACAGCTAGCGCAGATAAATTTCCTCGAAATTCAAACCTTCAACTTTTATGTCAGGTTTCTATAATTTCCAACCAATTAGAGAAATGCACAATCTGACGCTTGAATCTAAAATATGGACTACATTCCTCACAGTATTTTTATACCCTGTTTTATGGTTTGGTTTGTGTGTGTTTTCTTGTAATAAAGCCACATCAGGCAATATATCAGTTTATCCAGTAAACTGAGATGTTTATTGTTGCTACATCTTGAACTTCCAAAATTCACTTAGGGTCTTAGACCTATTGTTTTGTGTTTCAAGCTACAAATGTTACTATTACGTTAAGTACAAAAGATTTCAATTTCTGTACTATATATGTCTTTAAAGCTTATAGCTCGGCTAAAAGTATTTACTCCCAAAACTCCAGCATATAAATCGACAAGTTTACGACATTAAAATTCAGGTTTTGATACCCCTGATGGGTAGAACACAGATAGTTTTGCACTTAAAACAAACAAACCAAATATTCTTTCTCTGCCCAAGCCGACACTTCACTTATCAGTTCTGAAAACGTCGGTTAAGTGAAGTTCTAATGATAATTATTGCTGGTTGAGTCCGAATGATGGCTGTGATAAGAACACCTCTCTATTTATTATACTTGTTCTCTCCCACATTTATTCTCTCGTTAGTTACACAAAGTGAGGTTTAAACGCTGCTTGATAACATGTTTTGTCAATTTTTTTTATTGTAATCCACTATTGTTTATTTCCGGAAGGAGGATCCAATGCGTTCCGGCCAATTTTCACACTGGTCACGCTCAACTCCAGGTATTTAGAGAAATATCTGGCAAATTGGAAAATAACAAATATGTTCGCTCCCCGTGGGGCCCAGAGAAAATTTTAACTTTCTGTGTATGCATTTATTGAGGTTTGTTGTTCAGTTGTTTCAGTTTCGATGAGATTTCTTGTTCACTTGTTTTAGTTTCGAAGTAGACTTATCAAACAAAATCCAAACTTTGCTTATTTTTATTTTACAACGATTTATTTTTAACTTGTTGAAGTTATATTTATATATTACTGTTTTTTAACTTTAAATACAGCAGGACTAAGACTTTATTTGATGCTATAAATTATTAATAATGGTTTCTTTACTAGTTTCGTTAACTGTACGGTGTACGACTCACGAATCACACTTTTACCTGTTACCTTGTATAAAACTGTGATGTGTTGTTTTGCATTACATTTCGTTTTTATTGTAATTAAACACTTTAATCGATTTGGATATTTGTGTCTCATCTGATATATTGTGTGAGGAACTAGGTCTTAGATCGAGGAGAAACAGGTTCTCACACCGTTATCCAATAGTCTTCAATTAGCAGTTTTAACTGCCTTCACTGAGATATATTCCCGAATAGGCAAATAACACACATTTAACATTACCAAGGAATCTCTTCCTCAACAGGAACAAAGGTCTAGGGCATTTTTTTTAGGAATGATATCCGGAATTTGGTTATCTCCGCCCAAATGTACAGAAATATGCATTGTCTCATAAGGAATATAAATGCTCATGCCATTCTATTTTTAAAGAACATCCAAAGATTGTTTAGTTTGTTTGTTTTAAATTTCGCACAAAGCTACTCGAGGGCTATCTGTGCTAGCCGTCCCTAATTTGGCAGTGTAAGACTAGAGGGAAGGCAGCTAGTCATCACCACCCACCGCCAACTCTTGGGCTACTCTTCCACCAACGAAGAGTGGGATTGACCGTCACATTATAACGCCCCCACGGCTGAAAGGGCGAGCATGTTTGGCTCGACGGGGATGCGAACCCGCGGCCCTCAGATTACGAGTCGCACGCCTTAACACGCTTGGCCATGCCGGGCCCACATCCAAAGAAGCTATGGTTGTTTTTGGCAAAAGAGTTAGGTAGTTCTTTAGATTAATTCACACAAAGGTCATATTAATGTTGTAGCACATTATCTATAGAACACTCACTACTCACAACTATTTGTGAAACTCTTGAAGAACGAGCCAAAATTTCTGAGTATTTGTTCTTGTAGAGGTAGAACGAGGTCGGATTCATTCTAACCTACAAATATAAAATACCCAAATATCTGAGGACTTAAAAATGTAGCGAGTATGAATGCGATCACAATGGGACACCAGTTTCCTAAAACATTAGCCATAAGAGAGGTCAGAGAAACTTCCAAAGAGAAAATGCTATCAAACACCTAAAGAGGAGTACTTCATACAGTTTGCCTTCAAATGGAAAGGAGAGAGTGAAAGACGATTCGATAGGATAGGAACCTTAACAGTGTGAAGGAGGAAAAAGATTCATGGTCAGCAGAAGAGCAGGAAAAATAAGGACTTTTTCTGGGTAAATTGCAAACATATTATAAGGATAACAGGATAGAGGAGTATCAGAATATTGAAGAAATAGCACAACCATAGTATGTAACTGGTCCACTTTGGCAGAAAAAATACCTTAACGACTGTTTGGATAAAATAGAACAGTATAGAAAAATGACCACTGACGTATACCCTACAGAACCATATGTATATTTATATACATCGTATTCCTAGGCTTACAGATCTGATGGCATTCTCAACCATCTACAGGAATGGACATGTTTTCTGCCATTGTGTTAGTTAGTTTGTTTTGGATCTTCATACAAAGTTACTCGAAGGCTATCTGTGCTAGTTGTCCTAATTTTTGAAGTGGAAGACTAGAGTGAAGACGACTAGTCAATACCACAAGCCTTAAATGTTTGTCTGCTCATGTATTAATGAAAAGAGGAGTTGATCCTCATTTTATAACGTTCCTTTAAAGCGCGAGTACACTCAGTGACCGAATTCGAGCTCACGACCCGCAAAGTACGAACTAGTTCCTAATCTCAGATTGTTAAATATGTCATATTCAAATCAAAAATCACAACACGAAAACCTATGAAAATTAGATGCATGTAACCATATTTATGAATGCTTGTTGCGTAATTAACCTTCTATGCTTCGTGATGAGTCGGAAACAATTCATTAATACAAATCTTGTTTTAACCATTAAATTAGTACTATGCTATATTGGAACCTTGTTTATATGATACTAGAAAACATCTTTTATTGCGCAATGTGCAACTCCCAACTTCGCGAAATTTTTATTTTCTGTGTATGTAGATTTGCAATAGGGGTCACGATTTTCCCGTTTAGCCTTCATCTTCCATTACGGAGAATTTTATTTTTCTCTATTCTAAGGGTGCAGATATGATATCTCGCGGGTTCGAAGCCCCATCACACCAAACACGCTCGCCTATTCAGCCGTGGAGACGTTATAATGTGATGGTCAATCATATCATTCGTTGGTAAGAGAGTAGCCAAAGCGTTGGCGGTGTGTGGTGATGACTAGCTGCCTACCCCGTAGTTTTACACTGCAAAATTAGGGACGGCTAGCGCAGATAGCCCTCGTGTAGGTTTGCACGAAATTAAAAAATAAACAAACAAACATGACGTCATGAATACGTCACACGCTGATCTAAAGCGCTGGCGCCAACTATATAAATATAATAGTGCTGTCTGTTGTATGCCCATATAAATACTTCACAGGGGGTAGATAGATCTTCAAACTTGGTATGATATAGGATCATGGAGAAATACACAAATTTTTAATTTTGCATTTGCGGTTATTATGAGCGGTTACACAGTGACATCTTTTCTATGTTAGGTTTCCACTTTTTAATATCCCTCTAGTCTTACACTACTAAATTAGGGACGGCTAGCACAGATAGCCCTCGAGTAGCTTTGTGCGAAATTCCAAAACAAACCAAACCAAACAAAACTTTTTAATAATAATTATACATATATATGTATACGTTATCGAGAAATAAATAAGTGATGCTAAAGTAAACTCAAATATATTATTAAAAATAAATAACATTCCATTTCCCTTCAAGATATAATCTGACCCCTCAAATTTTGAGCTTTCGCTGCATATCTTTACAAGCACATATGTTATTAGAGTATTTGTTATCAAAGAAACTGAATATTCTACGCGATCATAATAAATACACTTAATGGAGTATACAGGGGAAGCTTTGTTCAGGCATTTCTACTGTTTGAAGGCTTTGTGAAATTTTGCTTTGTGGTATGAGCATCTGACTTTTTCTTTCTAGTTATGACACTAGGTGGCTGAACTTAAAGTACTATGCGGGAATTGCTAAGTTTAGGAATTGGGTAAGATGTGTTAATCTTCCTTTTACTTGAATATGTATAATTATGTACCTTTTTAAATTTATAAATAAACAAAGATTTATTGCTTCCTTTGTTTAATTCAAATAATATTTGCGTTTACACAGAATTTCACAAATGCTTGTTATTTAAGGCTATTGTAATTTGTAACCTATTTAGGGCTATTGTGGTAAAACTTATATTAAGAAATCCTCTCGGTGGACTCAGCAGATAGTTCGATGTTGCTTTATTATAAGGAAACGTACACACAAGTTAAGAAATTGGTGGGGGGGAAGACGTATGACGTCGTTAACATTTTAAGCCATTGTGTTTCGGGAAGGTTACTTCTCAGTGTATTCCATTTTGTACATGTTGCTGCCATCTAGTTTGCTTTAATATTGAAGTGCAGTTTGTGAGTGTAATAATAATAAAAAAAAATTCAAATTTATAGATATTACTGTTATCTAGAATCTTAAGGATTACTTTTTTATGATTAATGCTATTTATTTTTGTCTGTTGGTAATACAAATAGTTGTAAGGTAAATTACATATTCTTTTTATAATTATATAAAAACCTCTGAGTGAAGGCTAAGAAGAATATGTAATAATGTGTCAACCATTCTACTTGATACATCTGTCATATGCAATGCTGATGATAGTAATCATAAACTAAGCTTTTACTGTATACTAGGGCACATAAGGTCATTTATGTTATTTTAGCTGGCATAATTCCTTAACTTTAAATACAACATCTTTAACAGGACTGTTGTCATCCAAGTGTATTAGTAGAATGTAAAATATAACATTTAAGGGTAGAATGGGATTTAAAATAGTTTAATTGATGTTTCAGTGAGTTTGTGAGTCTGAGTGAAGGCTAAGAAGAATATGTAATAATGTGTCAACCATTCTACTTGATACATCTGTCATATGCAATGCTGATGATAGTAATCATAAACTAAGCTTTTACTGTATACTAGGGCACATAAGGTCATTTATGTTATTTAGCTGGCATAATTCCTTAACTTTAAATACAACATCTTTAACAGTACTGTTGTCATCCAAGTGTATTAGTAGAATGTAAAATATAACATTTAAGGGTAGAATGGGATCTAAAATAGTTTAATTGATGTTTCAGTGAGTTTGTGATGGTTGTTCATCTATGTGTGTTAACCACAAGTCTCAACTGTACCTTGCAATGATTATAGCATATATGCTATTGAGCTTCAATTATTTAGAGGTGACATTTGATAAATGTTTTTAATTTTTCCTTTTGCTGTTGTAAAACATTTTTGTTTGGAAACCTAGAGAATTTGACAGTTAATGAAATTTGTTTGCTGATCAGTTAATTGTTGGGCTTATTAAATGATTACTTTCAATTAATGGATTATTCTTCAGAGACAACTTAAAAACAACACACACACACACACACACACACACACACACACAAGCTTTTGATTCTAAAAATTAATTTTTATAACCTGAGCTGGGCACAGCTGAGATAGCCAGCCTATTGTGTATAGCTTTATGCATAAAGACAAACATAATAGCAATATTTCAGTTATTTGAAGATAGTAATAACTATAAGTTCCAAGTTTGATAAGTTGATTTTTGCAATAAATCGATTTTTGAGTGTATCCTAATGGTCCATTATATAACTCTGTAATCTTGTATCACCTAATACTATTCTTCAGAGAAAGTGATAGATTTTAACCTGTTACATTGGAATAATATTTCAAATCCTGTAATTATAAAATTAGTTCTCTAAATCATTTTAGTTTGCAAATAGTTTTTGTGAATACGTTATAAAATTATAATATTCATGGTCTTGAGATGTGAAGTTATTCTAGAAACACAAGTAGTAAAAGAGTAGAACTATTGATATAGCAGGTAAGATTTATTTTTAAGCAAGACAAACTTATTATTTGAAGTCAATTGTAATAATTAAAACAGTTATAATTAAGTTGAAATCACTGGAGAATAAATGTGAACAATTTATATTAAACTCCTATTATGATTTTGTATTGTTCAGCTAGAAAGGAGATAAATCCTGTCAGTTAACTGCACACAATAAGCAAATAAATGTAAGTAGGTACTTTAGAGTGTGCATTAAAATTTAAACGACAAGCAAGAAAGAATTCATTTATTTTTATAGTGTTCAATTTAACACAACATACATTTTTTTCCATGAGAACATGGTATAAACCTTAAATAAGAGCATGACTGAAAGACATGACAACTTTTTATGCAAATCCTGTGTATGAGATATGTACATGATATGCTATGTTCACTTGCTCATGCTTGTGTATACCTTTTATTTCTTTAGTTTATCTTATGGAGATCTAATAACATTTATCAATTTGACTAAATTCCTTTCAGAATTGTCATAACAGGCACACAAAATATCCTAAAATAAACTTTGATGTAGCAGATGCATCAGTGTAAATCCAAAATATTTTTAAGAAATTGACTCAATTGAGTCAAGAAGCATTATTTTTACTTCAGTAAAATAATACTTGCAGATAATTAGATAATTTTTTTTCCAGGTTTCAGCAATGATTTCTTTACTGTATTAATAATTTACCACAGTAATATTTTGAATATAACCTAAAACCATGAGATTCATCAGTTTTCTATTTAAACATCACTACAACTTGTATAAATGCCCATTAAACTAGAGGATTAAGAATTCATACAGAAAAATATTGCTTTTTGTTTGATTATAGTCAACAACAATAGATGAAAAACAAGCATTTGTAAAGTTTCCTTCAAATATTGTGTGAAAAAACATTTAAAACCTTCAAATTTGTACAAGTTCTTAAAATTATTCTAGACTGTTTAAACCTAATCAGGCAAGTAGTAGTTGAACAGTTTTGGCAATGTGACCTTGTTACAAATAAAAAGTTACAAGTGGATTAAGTCTGATGGAGAACCTTTTTTTTTTTTTTAGCAACGTTATTTCTCTCAGTCATAGTAGCTACTCGTATATTTTGAGAAAAGTTGGAGAGGTAGAGATCTGTTGGCACTGTGTATATCTGAAATGCTCTGTTAATATTTTATTTTTGGATGATAAGAGTGGTATAATGTGTTACAGCTGTCTCATTTTCATAGCTATTTGATTTTAAGGTTTTTTTTTGTCAAGATGTATTTTATAAATACATATATAGTAGCTATTTTTATAATCATGAAAAACCCAACTAAACTGATCAATCTAAAAGTAGTAGGAGAAATCCCTTACATTTTTATTTTGGAAAGAGTTTTTGAAAGCTTGGAAATATTTTATAGATTAAAAACTTCTAGTCTTGTGATCTAACCTTGGTCTTTTGACAGTTGTGAGAGGTTTTAATGTGAGAATTGGGAAGAAACGAATCTGGGATTATAAATGGACAAGAGTAATGAAATCTGTAGATGAAAAGGTGAATAAAAAAGCGAGATGGTGAATAGAGATTTGTGAAGAAAATATAGACATCAGTGGAAGAATACAAGGAGGTGAATCTTTCACGTATTAAGGTTAAAAGAATGTCAGTAATGGATTTTGTAATTATGAAGGAAAGGAGATTTTATAGTGGAAGAATCATATATCTTTTGGTAGTTAGGAAAACAAAAAATAAATGTAAAAAAAACAACTTATGAAACAGAATGAGAAAAGTGGAAATGAACTGAAAAGAAAATGGAGGACTTTACAAAAAATATTTGAGAAAACAACGTGAAATGACAATGAATAGAGAAGAAATAGGTGAGACATTAAATCCATTAGATAAGGTATGGAGGAATTTAGGAAAAAAGTGAAGAAAAACCAAAGTTGATTTGATAGCATGGATAAGGGAGAGTATTACAGTTCATGAAATTTAGAAAGACATTGGAAGATAGGTAACAGCTAGAAGACATTTCATTATGTTATGTAACAAAAAGGAGAAGGTAAAGTGATCTGGGAGAATATAGGGATGAGTAACTTGTTAAAAGATATTTGGGAAGATTTTGAATGAATGCATGATAAAAGGAAAATTGAGATGAAAATAGCAAAATAATAAGAATGAAAGAAAACATTAGCGTGTTAAAAGGTCAGAAAAAGATATAAGCATGGAAAATATGATGATGATTTGGACAAAAAAGAATATGAAAAACTGGATTTAGGTATCAGCCAGAGTTTAAAAATTGGCCATTAACATTTTTTTTTTGAAGAAGTGAAGCAATGAAAACATGAACATTCCAGGAGGATTAATGAGCAGGGTTCCCTGTAAAATTGTAGATCATGATAAATGCATTTGTAGTGCATTTATGATAAGGATTTAATAAACAAAATTTTAACAATTCATGTATTTATCAATTCATCCCTTTTTTATATATTTAGGAGGTAAAAATCATGAATCTTGCATTTACAGATTGTTCTTTCAATTGCACATCATTCTAGCCTTCTGTTATTAATTGATAAAATATTTGGTGCATCATTAAAGTTGTAAATCTTGTAATCATGACTCAAATCCCTTTTATTGAATATTATTCTTGAGTTTATCTTATTCAAACAACATAAAAATAAATTAGATTCTATTTCATTGAAAAGAACCTTTGTTTGTTAGACATAAATTATTTCAACAAAGATAATTATTAGAAAGAAATATTATGTAGTCTATCAAATGGAATGGTGATGCCGCATGGAAAAAGGAGGTTCGTGGCTGATGATAAATCTTTGTTTTTTGTTGGTTTTTTTAGTTTTTTAATGACTTATAGTTGGAAAAGGTAGATATTGTAATCAGCAAATAAAGTATAGTTGAACATTGACTATCTGGATTTATTGGGACCTAGGGGTGGCTGGATATCAAAAATTGGGAGAATTGGACATTATTAAAAATCATATCTATAACATTTCCTGATGAGAAGCCAAGTTATCTTGTGATTTCCACTGGCATATTACATACAGAATCTTCACTTGTTAGATATTTTATAATGGGCATAGTTGCCTCTCTTCATACCTGTAATTTATGTGGGAGAGTTTTCCATTTAGGCCTGATTTTATATTTATTATAGATAGTCTATTAATGTTTCTAGTTTGTTCACACAATTATTAGCCTATGAAAAGTGAGCTGAAATATTTTCTGTATAAATTTTCAGTACATATATACCATGTTATAAGTTAGTTTGTTAGCCATTAAGAGCTTATCTTAAATTTTGGATTACCTCTTAGTTTTTCATTAAAATTTACAGCTTTTTCACAAAGAACTGGGCCTGAGATGGGCTTAACAAGTGATTGCTTTTGTAAAAATACACATGCTAACAGTGTGATGCCCACTTTCTCATTTTCTGGGTTTATTATTGTTTTCTGTGCAGAATTTTCATCGTTTTCCTTCAAAACAAACATAATTTGAATTGAGTTGCTATGTTTTTAATGCCTGACTTTATTGAAGTTCTAACTTATATTTTCATGCTATGCTTTTATCAGATTCACTTATTTTTTAACTTGTTCATGATGTCTGCTTTGTTACTCAATGAAAGAACCACTCTTTTACATTTTGTAAACATTTTCACCTCAACAAAGAGTATCTTTGATTAAAAAAATTAAATGTTTTTAAGTTTAAGGAAGCAAAATGCATCAGAGCTAATGATTGTCTGGCAAGTCCTGCTCATTACCAATGAAATGATCCAAGTATACTAAGAAATGTTTAACATTTTTGTGATTTTTCCCAAATAAAATGCACAAAAGTACTTACAAATTTTTAATTTGCAAAAATTGATACAGATAATTAGTGTTCTGCTGTATTAAAATAATCTGTTTAATAATACTGATGTAGCTGAAACTTTATATAAAATGGAACATTCAACAATAATTCAAATTCAAAAATTAAAAATGTATTTTTACCCAGTCCAGATGGGTTCTCTACTGGTAAAGCAGTAAGTCTTTGGATTTAAAATGCTAAACTCCAGAGGTTTGATTGCCCTTGGTGGACTTAGCAGATAGCCTGATGTGCCTTTGCTATAAAACACACACACACACATACACTAGTCCTGATGGTGTTAAAAGTTCTCATTTGAAATCTTTCTGAAAAATAAATTTGATGTAAATTGACTATTTAACAGAATCATGGTCAGAATACTGTTTGATATTCTGAATGCTAAAATCAACATATCATAAACTTGCCCATAATGCACTAATACAAAAAAAACTATATGCTTTCATTTTTGACTTTGCGAACACTCGCACAGTGAATCAAAAAACATTTATTTTAAAATAATGCAGAAGACTGGTATTATAGAGAATTCTAATAGTGATGCATTTCTAGGGAACTAAAAATACAGAAAAAAATAGAAGGTTGACAAATTGGTGAATTATGGACATCAGTTGTACAAGGTTGTTTGTTGGGTCCAGTTTATTTTATGAATTATATAAGAGATTTTGAAGAAGAGTGGGTGGCAAATAAAGTTGCAGCTGATTTTGTGAAGATGGCAGATGAAAAGGAGTGATGTACATTATATAATGTTGAAGGAAGGTTATTAAAAGTATTTCAAATGGATATTGTTAGCAAGTACAGCTATATATTGTTCATTATTAAAAGTATTTCAAATGGACATTGTTAGCAAGTACAATTATATATTGTTCATTATTAAAAGTATTTCAAATGGACATTGTTAGCAAGTACAACTATATATTGTTCATTATTAAAAGTATTTCAAATGGACATTGTTAGCAAGTACAATTATATATTGTTCATTATTAAAAGTATTTCAAATGGACATTGTTAGCAAGTACAATTATATATTGTTCATTATTAAAAGTATTTCAAATGGACATTGTTAGCAAGTACAACTATATATTGTTCATTATTAAAAGTATTTCAAATGGACATTGTTAGCAAGTACAATTATATATTGTTCATTATTAAAAGTATTTCAAATGGACATTGTTAGCAAGTACAACTATATATTGTTCATTATTAAAAGTATTTCAAATGGACATTGTTAGCAAGTACAGCTATATATTGTTCATTATTAAATGTATTTCAAATGGATATTGTTAGCAAGTACAATTATATATTGTTCATTATTAAAAGTATTTCAAATGGACATTGTTAGCAAGTACAATTATATATTGTTCATTATTAAAAGTATTTCAAATGGACATTGTTAGCAAGTACAACTATATATTGTTCATTATTAAAAGTATTTCAAATGGACATTGTTAGCAAGTACAACTATATATTGTTCATTATTAAATGTATTTCAAATGGATATTGTTAGCAAGTACAACTATATATTGTTCATTATTAAATGTATTTCAAATGGATATTGTTAGCAAGTACAACTATATATTGTTCATTATTAAAAGTATTTCAAATGGATATTGTTAGCAAGTACAACTATATATTGTTCATTATTAAAAGTATTTCAAATGGATATTGTTAGCAAGTACAACTATATATTGTTCATTATTAAAAGTATTTCAAATGGATATTGTTAGCAAGTACAGCTATATATTGTTCATTATTAAAAGTATTTCAAATGGATATTGTTAGCAAGTACAACTATATATTGTTCATTATTAAAAGTATTTCAAATGGATATTGTTAGCAAGTACAGCTATATATTGTTCATTATTAAAAGTATTTCAAATGGATATTGTTAGCAAGTACAACTATATATTGTTCATTATTAAAAGTATTTCAAATGGATATTGTTAGCAAGTACAACTGTATATTGTTCATTATTAAAAGTATTTCAAATGGATATTGTTAGCAAGTACAACTGTATATTGTTCATTATTAAAAGTATTTCAAATGGATATTGTTAGCAAGTACAACTATATATTGTTCATTATTAAAAGTATTTCAAATGGATATTGTTAGCAAGTACAACTATATATTGTTCATTATTAAAAGTATTTCAAATGGATATTGTTAGCAAGTACAACTATATATTGTTCATTATTAAAAGTATTTCAAATGGATATTGTTAGCAAGTACAACTATATATTGTTCATTATTAAAAGTATTTCAAATGGACATTGTTAGCAAGTACAACTATATATTGTTCATTATTAAAAGTATTTCAAATGGACATTGTTAGCAAGTACAACTATATATTGTTCATTATTAAAAGTATTTCAAATGGACATTGTTAGCAAGTACAACTATATATTGTTCATTATTAAAAGTATTTCAAATGGACATTGTTAGCAAGTACAACTATATATTGTTCATTATTAAAAGTATTTCAAATGGACATTGTTAGCAAGTACAACTATATATTGTTCATTATTAAAAGTATTTCAAATGGACATTGTTAGCAAGTACAACTATATATTGTTCATTATTAAAAGTATTTCAAATGGACATTGTTAGCAAGTACAACTATATATTGTTCATTATTAAAAGTATTTCAAATGGACATTGTTAGCAAGTACAACTATATATTGTTCATTATTAAAAGTATTTCAAATGGACATTGTTAGCAAGTACAACTATATATTGTTCATTATTAAAAGTATTTCAAATGGACATTGTTAGCAAGTACAACTATATATTGTTCATTATTAAAAGTATTTCAAATGGACATTGTTAGCAAGTACAACTATATATTGTTCATTATTAAAAGTATTTCAAATGGACATTGTTAGCAAGTACAACTATATATTGTTCATTATTAAAAGTATTTCAAATGGACATTGTTAGCAAGTACAACTATATATTGTTCATTATTAAAAGTATTTCAAATGGACATTGTTAGCAAGTACAACTATATATTGTTCATTATTAAAAGTATTTCAAATGGACATTGTTAGCAAGTACAACTATATATTGTTCATTATTAAAAGTATTTCAAATGGACATTGTTAGCAAGTACAACTATATATTGTTCATTATTAAAAGTATTTCAAATGGACATTGTTAGCAAGTACAACTATATATTGTTCATTATTAAAAGTATTTCAAATGGACATTGTTAGCAAGTACAGCTATATATTGTTCATTATTAAAAGTATTTCAAATGGACATTGTTAGCAAGTACAGCTATATATTGTTCATTATTAAAAGTATTTCAAATGGACATTGTTAGCAAGTACAGCTATATATTGTTCATTATTAAATGTATTTCAAATGGACATTGTTAGCAAGTACAGCTATATATTGTTCATTATTAAATGTATTTCAAATGGACATTGTTAGCAAGTACAGCTATATATTGTTCATTATTAAATGTATTTCAAATGGATATTGTTAGCAAGTACAACTATATATTGTTCATTATTAAAAGTATTTCAAATGGATATTGTTAGCAAGTACAACTATATATTGTTCATTATTAAAAGTATTTCAAATGGATATTGTTAGCAAGTACAACTATATATTGTTCATTATTAAAAGTATTTCAAATGAACAGATAAAATAGTCGTGTACAAAAGTCTAGAGGGCACTTAATGTAGGATGAAGTACAAGAAGAGAAATAGAATGAAAAATCTAAAAAAGAAAATTAAACTTTAAGATGTACTGTTTGGATGAATACATGGGGCCAAAATATGAGAATGAAAAAAGGAAGAGAACCTTGAGAAGTTGCAAAGAAGATATAAACTGTAGATACTGAAAACTTGGTAGGAATGTACTGCAATATATTCGTAGCACAGGAAGGCATGAGGACTTTAACACATACACAAGTGGAGATAAAAAAAACTTTGTTGTACATTTTAGAATTACTGAGTTAAACTGGAGGAACAAAGAATTGTGTGATGGGAAAATAAGAGAAACAGAAGCAACAGAAAGATAAGGATAAAAACAGAATTGGTCCCCGAGTCCAAGTTCTTGGGGCTTATCTTTGACCGTAAGTTGACCTTTATACCACACTTAAAGCAGCTACGGGTCAAATGCACAAAAGCACTGAACATCCTCCGTGTCTTCTCTACTGCCAGTTGGGGAGCAGATCAATGTTTTATGTTAAAGATATATCGTGCTCGTATTTGTTCAAAATTCTACTATGGATCAATGGTCTATGGCTCTGCCAGACCCTTGGTCTTAAAGATGCTGGACACCATTCATCATCAAGGACTTCAACTCTGCACTGGGGCTTTCTGCACCTCCCCAGTTCAGAGCTTATATGTGGAATTTCATGAACCTTTTCTGCATCTTCGCTGTTTTCAACTGTCTTTACTGTATTCTTCGAAACTTTGCTCCTTACCAAAGCATCCCATTTGGGGATGTTTTCTTTCCTCAGTGGGCCTTACTTTTTCAAAACAGATGATCTGCCATTGCTCCTTATGGCCTTTGCAACCAGGCGCAATTGGATAAATTGGGTCTGTCCTTGGAAAACATTGCAGAATCCACTGGTCAGCCCATCTCCCCCATCGTTTCCTTTTATGTATTTTACTAAATTTAATTTATTTTTACCTTTTTACTCGACTTTTGGTGTAGATCGCCTAGCTGCTTTGTGCCATAAAACACTGAATCAATCAATCAAAAACAAATTGCTAGGATTTGAAATTGCATTAAAAATAGAAAGTAGAAATGTGTAAATATATCAAAGTTTGAAAAATAAGAGTCAGAAGATGAACAATTAGATAGTAATTATTTTAATATTAATGTAAGTTTTGTACATTCTCTTTATGAATTAAATTTGATTTGTATTAGGATTGGTATTATGATTATATGGAAGGTATTAATCAAAGAATTATGAACTCTTTTCTTTAAGGGAAAATATGCTAAATCACATATATCTTTATAAAATTGTTGTGAAATGTAAGAAGTAGGTGGTAGAAAAGGTGGTGTTCATGAATAAGTATTTTAATGATTTGGAAATTTAATTAATGAAATATAACAGGGAGATTATTTGAAACCTTTTGGTATTAGTAACAACTATGTGTAGCTTTTTTTGTTTTGGACGATAATTTTTCTTAGTATACTGATGATAATATACACAGTTAAATAATATTGAGAAAAATTTCCAAAGATTGGCGAGTGGTCCAGTTTGTGAAAAACGATTTCCAGTGAAGAAAAGTTTTAAAGTGTGAGGCACGTGGTTTGAAATTTTCATAAAGACCACCTTAAGTAAGAGTTGAATTGATATTATGAAGGGAAAGAAAAAACTAAATATGATTGTTCTCATTTTTAATTATTATTGGAGGGTGACCTCAATCGGTTATATTGCCTTCCTTTACATTGTGTTTTCATAAACTGTAAAATTGATCTCATTTAAGTTTGAGAATATTGTGACAATGTTTAAGGAATTTTAGATGGGAAAAAATTGTCATATGAGTGTGAAAGAAGTAGGTTTACTTTAGTGTTCTACAAATTGGTTTCCTGTTTGCTATTTTTGTAGGAGTAGTGAAATGGAAAAACTGCATACAGAAATTTAAACATTAGGGATAACAGGTTTTGGTAACTTAGCAACTTTCTTGTTTTTTAGCAAAATAGTTTTTCTGCAAAGAATTTCAAAATGTGTAAGGGTTTGTTCATTGTTGTAGTTTACACTGTTAGTTTAACTTGTGTAAAATATTTGTCTATGTGGTGTGTAGGGGTACAATTCTTATCATTTTGATACTTTGGTAGGTTGTTTTACTATGTGGAAGTGATGTGAGAAAAGTAGATGGCCGTTAACATCTTGCTCTTTCTTATGTTTTATTGATTTTTCTATTGTAGAAAGTTAACAATTATTTTTATGTCCTTATTCATAGTTCCTTTTTTGTTATGTTTTGCTTCTAATTTACTGACTCCATTGGTATTACAATGATAATGCAATTAAAAATAAATTGTGTTAATCAAAGAATTTCACGGTTGTGTTTATGCCTCTAAATGTGATTGCTGTCTGTGTTTACAGTTAGCACTGTTTAATAGTTGTATTGATAATGTGACAAATTAAAGGTATTTGGAAGGATTTTGTTTAAACTTTTGTTATTTTATTCAGGTAAATATTTTTGAATGTAATCCTAATTTTGTTTTGTTTTTTTTATACAGAAGAATGTACATCTAAGAAAATAAAATGAGTTATCCATATGGATCTGGTTACCCATGTCAGCCAGGGTCACAGGTTTGTGTAATTGTTATATTACAGTAGAGCTAATTCAGTAATATATTGTTCAATAGGTAACAAATTCATAATTAGGCTTAACTATCATTATGTATGCATTCCACTGGATAATTAGTTGAAATAGTACATGAGCTTGTCTTTTCCAGCAATCATGCTAAATTTTTTGTCCATGTGTTTCAAAATGTACATGTTTGGCTTTTGCTAATTTTGTTGAAATTAAACCCAAAAGGCATTGAACAGATTATTCATTGATTTTTAAGAAATGCAGACCATGTACTTTGAATTGTTTTTAAGCATGTATGAGGTATGTTTATTTTAATCATGAATATACACCAGTGTTATATATAGATCAAGATTATATATTGTTCCAAAATTACAATAACTTATTTAACTAATATGAAAAATAAAATGGCTGATTAAAATTTAAAATTGTGTTGTATTAAGTTTGATTTGTGACTTGTAGAAATTTTGTTTTCTTAAAGAAATAAGTTTATGGTTTATTACTTGAATTTGATAAATATTACCTAAGTTTAAAATAAAATTATGTTAAATTTAATCCATTTATGCTGTAGAACTGGTTTTCTTTAAAATATTCTTAATTTCTTAATAATTACATTCATGTTATTTGATATCACATTTAAAAGAAAAGTATGTATGTGTGTTTTCTTATAGTAAAGTTGCATCTGACTATCTGCTGAGCCCACTGAGGGGAATCGAACCCCTGAGTTTAGCATTGTAAATCCATAGACGTACCACTGTACTAGTAGGGGGGGGGCATGAAAAGTAAATACTAAGTAATGAGATTTGGATTGTATCAGTTGTATAACTTGCATTTTGATTGATGTAAAACAACAATCTTGTAACTAAATTAGAAGAAAAAAAGAACATATCTTGAATTCTAATTTTATGCCATATCTCTTCAAATATCATTTAAAGATAAATAAACATCTAAAGTAAAGCAGAACATATAGTGGTTCAACACACCTCGTTTCTTTTCAAAAGAATCAAAATATGGATGTATGACTGAGAATGTTGCACTCTTTGACCAGGATGGTTTATATTCACTGTAATGATTTTATTGTTACCATCATGAGCATGTGAAAATGATTATATAGCACTAAGAAGAACTCTGGTACAATGATTAGTTACTAACAGTGAAATATTTATTGTTCTCGAAGTGATTTGAAAATGTTAATACAAAACAAACATCATGAAAATGTGTGGTAGTTGAAATTACTGCTTTTAACAAGTCATTATAATATAGAGATTTTTATTTATTTTGATCATACGTAATGTGTTTATATACACATACAGATTTGCCCGATGTACTAACTGGCAAGATTATAGGGAATATGATTTTCCTCATTATCTATAATCTGTTTATAACAAACTTGTTTTATGCCAGCCTGTTACTCAAACATACAAAGAAAATGTAAATATGAGAATAGTAATATGTAACAGACACATTCTGAAACATACCATCCCCTGACAATAGATTCTTTGACATTGGTTTTGTCTGTGTAAACATTGGCCTCACATCTCCAGTTTTTTTATATCCTGCTTAAATGCCAACTTTTCCACCCTTGGCAATGCACCCTCTGTCCTGGTACTGTATATGCAACTTGCTTAGATAATGCGATCACAGTTTTCTCTGAAGTGTTATGGATTGTGATTTTTATGCCACCTTGTGGATTTCAGTATAATTATAATTTCTTCCCCAGAAAAAACAAACTGAATTAGACATAATATTTGCAGGTATGAATTCCTTTATTGTTGTTGTCAGCCAGGAGGCTAATCTGACCTCCCCTGCTTCTCCTTTGTTACCTGGCATCTCTCTACGGTAAGGGAAAGTCACTTTTAGTTGGGGCTGTGTATGTTTTTATCCATTGAGACGGAGACATTCTTTTGGCCAGGAGTGCTTTCTCGTAGGACCTGCAAAGTTGTCTTTTTTGTTGATCCCCAGGAAGAATTTAGATTCTGGTTTCTGACACTTTTCTAAGTCAGCTTCTCACAAGTCTAATTTGGATCTGCTACTACCATTTTTCTTCAAGTAATCATTTGAATTTGTGAGATTTTGGGGTTTTACTTTGCTCCCTTTGAGTCTATTCCCTTGTTGGCAGGAAAGCACTATTTATTTTCTCCTTCCTAATTTTTTCTGATTCAGGCTTGGAGGTTTACTGTTTTATTATGTGATGGAATAAATAGACCTTGTGCTCTATCTTGTCTGTTTGCTTGCCTTGGTTTTTCTGTCTCCTGGTGGATGTATAATTTTTGGCTGCTTACATATTGATGTCATGAGTTGGAGTTGTTGGCATGTTTGTAGACTTCTTTTCTCTCTTCCCTTAAGTCCTACTATATCCTGATAGGTCCTTTTTTCCTAAGTCTCTGGCAACTGGAGAAGGGGATACACCCTTCTCTACAATTCTTTTGCCATCTATTTCTGACCTCTGGAGTTGACTGTAATATGATAATTTGTTTTGACCTGTCAGGTCCACGATTGTTATGTAACCCATTTTATCTCTTATTTTGTGGTGATTTTCTTGACTGTATATTCCTTGTTACTCTTGATTTTCTCCATTTCTTTACAGGTAAATTTCAAACTATCCATTTTGCATATTTTGGTCTTCTGAGTTATGTCTTATCAAATACAGCACATTTGTCTTTTTCTGCTCATTTCATTTATTCATTGAGGAACATTATATAGGTCAGTCTTCAGACTTACCCTAGTACTTTCACCTTTTTTAACATTTTCAGGCAGTTTTCTTTTGAGAGTTTTCCCCTAACCCATGGCCATTTTTAACAATATCTACTGAATTATATGGAGGAGAGAGGGTACTTTTGTCACAATCTTGGTTCTCTTAATTTTATAATGTCCCTTACATCTTCCTTTCATTGGATCCACTTTGTTGTAAGTGTTGCTTAGACAAGTATGCTTTTCTCAATCCAATTCTACACTAGCAACCAATTGAATTATTCTTACAACTGATTGCAACAGGCTGTGCAGAAATGGGGTGTTCCATACACCCATCAAGGTTATTAACAGATGGTATTACCTTAATTTTATGGATTGCTACTCATGGGCAATTATAAGTAGAGCTAAAGGGGAATCTACTGATGATTGTATTAAATAAATCGGGGTTGGTTTGCTTTTAAAAATAGGGAAGATGGTTTACCTATTGCACTGTTTCTAGAGTGCTGTCCCTGAGGACTCTCCAGTATGCATTTCTCCCATATTCTACTAGTGGATTTAGGGAATTCTTGTCACATAAAGTTTCTAGTCACTGGGTTGGTGGCCAGAGACTTTTTCTCCAGAGTGTTTGAATGTGTTCCTCCACTCTTGAAGAAGAGAGCAAATATGGTGGCTTTTCTACTTGGATCCTTGGATTTTTTTTTCAGATATCAGTAGGAGTGGCACCAGCCTCTGCAGGACTACTCATAATTCCGATTCAGATTTGACATTATGCTATGTGGTTGGGGGGTGCATGGTCTTTCTCTTTGATCATTGTTGATTTATCTTATCAATACATTTATTTTTTATTTGTACATACTGGTATCAGCTTAAATTATTCTTCTGCAACTGTAAAACCTACTAACTAAATAGTCCTGCCAGCAGTCTTCTTGTGTTTGTATCTTTTGTTTTCTGTCTCCTAGTTTATCACATATTCATGTATTTGAGATCTTTAAAGATGTATGACTGTAGAATTTAAAATGTAATATATATTTATGACCAAGCAAATAACTTACAAAAACCATAACTTTGACTCCAAACCAAGCAAAAACAGGAAAGGTTTGTCAAAACATAATCCACAAGTTTGTTTGTTTATTTACAAAATGGGACAGTAAAAGGTAGTTTGTATTTCTGAATTGCATTGTTTTTCTGTCACTGAAGCAGAATTTTGCTGGCTAAGCTGAGATGTTCACAGCATGTCACTGACTATGATGATTTACAATCAATGTGGCTGCCCTTGCATCCTCATATCATGCAGAAAGTAATTCCTTAAATGCAGTTTAGGTCACGATCAAGGGTTCTAAAACTCTTTCTGGTAGTTTGAATTTTCTAATAAGTATCCAGTTTTGTGACTTAAGCATTAAAAAACTATTTCATAGCTGAACTAGTTTTTTTAATGCTTCAATCACAACATAGTTCAAAATTGTCATATTACTGTATGTTTAACATCACAAGTTTAGGCCAATTAGAATAAAAATGTTAAAGTCACGTCAACTATGAAGTAATTTGTGAGCTTCTCTGTATATACAAACAGCAGCTGATAGCATGGCCAATATCATGAGGTATAACAACAAGAACAGAATGGTAAAAAATGAAAGAATCTGTAATGGGCGTAAAACAGCAGGCACCGTGACAGGGTTCACACGGACTCGGGGATAGAGGTAATGAAATAAAATTACATTCACCTTAGGGAAAACTATTAGGAAGATTACATTCCCTCATCTAAAGGTACATTTCCTAAATAATTGTTTGTTTTATTATTTATCCATGCAATATGTTCACTTTCATTGATCATAAAGAATAGATGGACCATGCATTCCAGATTGAGAAAGCCACCTGAAAAGATGAAATTCCTCAAGCAATGTTAAAGTCCTTGGGAACGCGAGACTGTAATAATTTGATCCCTGGGATTCTTAACAAGCCCTCTCAAAGCTCGTGTTGTGGGTGCTTTCAAGCATCAGTGTGTTGGTGTCCATTGAACATGAAGGACTGGGATGCTTTCACCATTTTTGGTGTTTGTTCACCTGTGAAGTGACGTTTCAAATCCCCTAGCTTGATTGAAAAGGGTGCAGAGTGGAGTGTATTTGAAAGGGCAGGTTTGTACACAGAAGCTCAAGGATTTTGGCTTTTATTATACCTCAGGATTAGGCAATTCTATACTTTTATATTAAGATTTAAAAGGACTCTCACACTATCATCTTGGGTGATGTTACCAGGTTAGATAAGTATCTGCTGCAGAACCTGAAATAGGCAAATGAAATGTGAAAGATAAATGTCCTCTGTTATTCATTATTTTGTCTTTTATTTTTAATTTTATGGTTATATATCTACATTACTACTGACTTATAAAAGTATGTAATCTGAAGGCCTCGTTTGACAACTCAGATTTATTTCTTCATTTAATTTAAGAGTAGAGGTATCTTGAAACAAGTTTTACAATAATTCAGTTATTGGTTTTTCAAAGATAAATGAAATTCTTGCACTTAAATCCAAGTACTTGTACAAGTCATTTAACCCCTGTGGAATCTTGTCCACTTTTGGCACACACTAAAAGGCATTCCTACAGCCCAATGCAAAATGGAGGTCATGGCAATGCATGATGATGACAGGTCCTAAGGCTTCTTGTAAGAGAGCACCTGTACCATTGGTCTTTCATGCAAAGCTTGATGCCCCATCTGATGTAATATTAGTTCACTTTGTCAGTCAAATGTCCTCTTCTTCTGGAACTGTTAAAGTTGTCTCTTTGTTAATTTATTTTATACCTCTGACCATTTCCTTGTCTGCTCAAAACTTCCTTTGTGTTGTACTTTATTAATGAATTTTATGATTATACCCAAGTTATTTATGGTGTCTTCATATGTTAATCCATAATTGAAAGTGAATATCAGTGAAGTAAAGCTTGAAGTAATCCATGGGTACTGTAAATGGTCATTGTTGACTCATAAGTATAATGTTTACATGTCTAGGTTCTTACAAAGTGTCTTAGGACTAACAATAGTAGATTTATTTCTTAATTTTAGGAACATATCATTCTATCAATTAAACAAATAGAAATCCAACAAATTTTTGAAAGTCATACTAGTGCTCTCTAAACTTATCCAGCCATTCTCCATATCACATTATTGAATTCCTGATTCAAAGTTGCAAAGGCTTGGGCTATGTTATGACTAAAACACTTTGTCACAATTTTCATTAAAATAATATATATACATTGCACATAATGGATAACAGTTATTGTAACAGAGAGGTTAACACAAGGTGTTTCAACTAACTTCTTTGCTTGTGATTGAAACGAAAAGTTGCTATTTAAACTAGCAATTACAATACTCATAAATTTACTTTGAAATTTCTCTGGAACAAATTACTGGACAACTTCCTTCAAATAAATTCTGTTCTAAATCTTCAATATTTCTCAGTGATTTAAGGTACAAAAAGTATTTGGTGACAACAGATAGTTCTTCCATTTTAGCCCATTGTGGAATGTGACATTTTATGACAACTTCTGCCTTATGTCATGCTACATGTAGAATTGAGAATTGATGATTCCAGAGCAGCAACTTGCATACTATGTAAGATTGTGAAGGTACTGGAATGAGAGAAAATACACTCTCTTTATATGGAGATGTTTGTGGAGTTGGTCTTTTACAACCATTTGTGAGTGTAGCCTGTGATACAAATATTAGATTTCCTCTGTTTATTCCATTCGTATTTAATATAATAGGCAGGTAAGTTTGCTAAGCAAGATTTTAGAGGGTGTATATTCTAGATTTTAAACTGCATGTCATAGGATTTTTTAAATACTAAGTTGTAGAATGTGGAAGATTGTCAAACACAAAGAAACAGGGTTGGGTAGGAAAAGAGAAGTGCTGGACACACTACCCCTTTGAAACAGTGAAACTAGGACAGTGCCTTTCCATGCTGTCAGAGTCTTCAGATGTGAGTAGCTCATTGCCTGCTAACATCCTTTGTTATAGCTGTTTGGGCATTGTGTTTCACCTTATTTCAACAACTCCACTGTCATTTTTCATATCAAATTACAGGGAGGCACTCACTCTGGATTTCTGCTTTCCTGTCTTAAGCATGACTTTTGTGCTTGTGACAACAGCATCTGGTTGTTGGCCTTATATATATACTGGTCTTCTGGAAGCTGTGAATTCATTAACAGAAGAAATTTATTGGTCAAAATAATACAGAACCTATCAAATATTGTTATGGATATGTTGATATGTTTCTCTGTTCAGTCTCCAAATGCCAGCTCCATAATTTTGTAGTTCTTAAGTTCACAAAACACATTTTAACTTTACTGTGGAGTATTTATACTTAAATATTGATAAGTAACAGCATACATTTCTTCAATATTTTCAGAAAACTGAGTCATTGTGATTAGTGTAAAGGTAACATTTCTGAAATTAACATTTTCTTCATCTAGGTAAGTATTTTGTATATAGATATTTACCTCCGCAGAACCACACATCCTTCCTCTTTACTTTTGGTGTGTTGTTTTGTTCTGTTAAGAAGAGCTTTTGGAATATATAAGGTGCTCATGAGTATGGAGGATGTGTTGCCTTTTTTTTATGAAAATCCATAGTCTGTCACTAACATAGACTGGCATAGTACAAATTGCTTTGTGTGGGAGTGAAATTTTTGGGTAAAGGTTTTTTTTTATATATGGATGTTCTGAAATTTTTTTAGAAGTGGAACAAGGTATTAGCTATTTATTCTGTGGAGAGGTATGTATCTGAAATACATTTTCAGGTAAGGAAAGCATTAACTTTGACAAAGCAGAGACTAATAATATGAAGTTGTTGTAACTTATTTATTAATGAAGTATAACTCTTAAGTCATGCATGTAACTAGGATTTTTTTAGGAGGGGGGGGTTCACTTTCATTCCACAAAATGAAAGTCTTTTGAAAAATATTATACAAACGTTTTTTAAAAGAAAATATTTGTGTTATCACCTGAGATTCTTAGTTTTAAAAGCTATTGTATAATGCAATATGAGCCCATTTTTTAATCATCTATAAATTTCTCTCGATACATTATTATTTTACAATATTAAGTATAATGTAGTTACATGGATATATAACATATTTCACATGTAAAATGTTAAGTTATTAATATTATATAAGAGTTCTTGACTAAGAGTTGTGTTTTACTAAACCAATACCATATATTTTTTAACAAGTTCAATTGATGAAGTAGTTCTGTTTAATTCAGGCCTTAATATTTGGTTTGCTTTAGTTTTATGCAAAGCTTCTTCAATGCCATTTGTGCTAGCTCCATAATTTGATATTAAAAGACCAGAGGAAAGGCAGCTAGTCCACACCACAAACTCTTGGAACTCTATGTTCCAATCCCTTTAGATGAAATGTTTACAACTAGCAACTGAATTAATTTATTCTGGTGGAATAATGGAACTGGACAAACTAATTTTGTGTTTCAAACAGCTATTGAAATTTGCTGCTAAAGTGGAATTACATTTAACACACCATATGGTAATTTGTAGAGGAAGCTGAGTGTAAAACAACTTATCTATAATGTAATGAAAATAACCAGCATCACAATTACAACTGTATGCAGGTAGACATCCTAATTTTGTTTGAAACATATGGGAATATGTAGATGACGTTGCAAGTGCCAAAAATCCAGCATTAATGGGGCTACACTACTTGGATGGTCATGCAATGTTAGTGAAAAAATAATTGCAATTTTCTTTTTTTAGATTTAAGGACAGAAAGTTGTCTTTAATAACATCACATGTGGTTTATGGACTTAACTCTTACTGATACATCTCTTGTTATATTGTATCTATCACAAGATGGCCAAAAAACACACATGGACATGAGTGAGCAAATTTGTTAAGTGACAGCAAATCTAGTAAAAGATATGTTATTCTAAGTTGTGACATAGTAATGTATGCATCCTTTTTTAAGATCCAGTGAAAATATAAAAATATAATCAGATGGGTGGGTTATTAAATGTTACTTTTACTTTGCTGTTATTTTTTTAAAACAAAGATTAAGGTAATATTCTACATCTTAAACAGTTGATAGATTGAAATGAGAGCAAACAAGATGACTGAGTTAATCCTGAGCCAGTTAAAAAGAAAATATAGAACTTTAAAGAATATGAAGGATTCTGGGCCAGATATTTTCCCAAGGGTTTTAAATGAGGTTCAAGATTGGATATGTGATCCTCTTATGACTGTATTTTGTCCACCTGTGAATACTGGGCAAGTACCAGAGGATTAAAAGTTAACTGATGTAACTGTTTTTTTCAAGGGAGGGGATAAAAATTGTCCCAGTAATTGTAGCCCCATTAATCTTACATCAGTTTTGGGAAAAAGTTTGGAAAATCTGATTAAAGATGTTTTGTAGTCATTTAGCATAGTTTGGAATTATACTGGATAGTCAACATGATTTCTCCAAGGGAAAATCTTGTCTTACAAATCCTTGATATTCTTACAAAAGGTCACTACTTACAAAATTTAGGGTAAGTGTGGATCTGCTGGATGTGAATTTTCAGAAAGCACTTGACAAGGTGCTACATATCTGCCAGTACTTTTCTTCAAACAACAAACTTTATTACTTAATAGGTCAAAACCATGTAGTATAAATGCATATTATAGATTCAAACTGAAGTTATTATTTAAAGCATCTAAAGCTCAGTACAACCAGTTTCGGTTTGTTTAAGTAAACGCTTCCGAAGAAGCTGTTAAGGGAAATATCGAGTCTCTAATTAAACAGAAACAACATTTTGGTCTTAAAAGGTTGTTTATTTCAAGTATTAGCATTTAAGCAATTTATTAATTTGTGGAAAATCTGTCACTGTGGAAATACATGAGCATATTCTCATACACTGATATGCTGCATGGTGTGAGATATGTGCATTCAGAAGCATAGCTAAATAGTTTTTTTTTTTTTTTTTAGTACATTGGTCAAACAAATGTTCATACACCTTTCAAATATGCATTTATTATACAAAAAATACATTAGTCACAAAGATATAATACCCTAAAAACTACTGAAATTTACCTGGTTTACTAGCTCAGCTGATAACATGGTTAGAAAAATTATTTTACTGCTATGAACAACAAATTTGCTTGCACACACCTTAGCCACTTTACACCTACTCTTTACATGTATGGACTGGATTTCTACAGCAAACAAATAATATTCAAATTTAAAAGACTGAAACAAAACTGTGCTTTTGGATATATTATAATAATCACTTAGTGAAGAACAAAGTAAGTGTTTTGTTTATTCTTTTAAAGTAGTGTACCTGGGAAGTAACTATTCTGCTATCTAATTATGAATTTTCCTAGTACATACTTTTGAACAAATTTTAATTTTATGGGTGGAAGTAGGGCTTGTATTTTCCAAGCCAACTGCTTTATTGTGTGTATGCCTTCAGTAATATAACACTGGTTATGTTTATGGCATTTAAGAAGAAAACAATATACACCCTTGTTGGCATTGTCTGGTAGTTGTGGTGGTTGCCTTATGAATTACATATGGATCATGGATTGGTACCTAGTGCCACAAAACCTGTTCATTCTTTGAGGCGTAAGGTCGTTATAAGTGGACTACAGGCTTCTGTTGGTAGCTCAAAATTAGATGCCTTAATAGCTTTCCCATAATTAAAGAAGATGAAGAAAAAATAATGACCCCTCTCTTGGATGAAAGGTTAAACATATTTAATGGCAACAAGTTAAGAACCTCAAAGTTATATCACATCTCTCCTAATCATCAAGTGTCTCTCAAACCAAAGCTTAAAAAAATTGAATCAAAAATATTAATGAGAGATTTTAAGAAATATTTCTTTTTTAATCAGGAACCCTAATTTTGATGTTAACTAATTTCATGAAAAACTTGAAATAATTAAAAGTAATAATGAGAAGTCATAATGACAGTTTTGCAATCATTTATATTTACAAGATAACTGAAATAATCAGGCAAAAGAAATAATCAGAAAATCTAATTTTGAGTAGTTAATCATTTGCATAAGTCATGAAAAATTTTTCCAGTGAAAATAGCACTGAGCATTATTTGTTTTATCTTTGGGAAGCTGACATTTTGTGAGTACTTTCAATACAATTTCTGGATTTATAAACAACAGTTAAAATATTGTAGCAATTTAACTTGCAACATATGGACAGGTCAAATGTTGCATGTCACAATGTTTTAAGAGTTATTTTCAAGGTTAAGGCACTCGACTCGTAACCTGAGGGTCGTGGCTTTGAATCCCATCACACCAAACATGCTCGCCTATTCGGCCATAGGGGCATTATAATGTGATGGTCATTCCCACTATTCATTGGTAAAAGAGTAGTCTAAGAGTTGGTGGTGGGTTGTGATGACTAGCTGCCTTCCCTTTAGTCTTGCACTGCTAAATTAGGGATGGCTAATGCAGATAGCCCTCAAGTAGCTTCACACAAAATTCAAAAAACAAAAAAACAAAATATTTTCAAAATGTAGTTAAAACTTTATTGTGAATGAATGCCAATAAAATTGGTATCAAAATGTTGTTTATATTTCAAATTTTAATATTATGTTTTATTTTTTTAATTATAAAGAAAAAGTTAAAAATGCTAAATAACATTTATTATGTCATATTGTATGTTCTATTGTCATATTGGTTAGTTTATATTGTATTTTGTCTAACATACAACATATGTAGTGGGTGACAAATTAGAAACTCTCATTCATTCATTCATTCATTGACAAGCTGTAATACAAAATGAGAATCTTCCACTTTTTTGATTTGCTGAATTATTTAACAAGCCTACCATGGTAGCCCCTGCCACTACTACTTTCTGTTAAAATCACTAATCTACTTATGCTTACTTCTGTTAAATATATGTTTTTAATTTGCTTGAAGTGGAAAAATGGATTTGTTATTGAAAAAGTTGAAATATTCTTTGACAGACTGTTTAGGCAGAGTATTCATGACAAAACTTAATTGAGTGGATGGCAACTGCCTTTTGTAAAGACACAAGTGTAGAGAACAAAGTTTCAAAAGTCTTCAGGCCTTGAAGACGAAAGACTGAAAGTGTTCAAAATGCTGTCCTCTACATTTGTTTCTACATTATGTTGAAATATTTTGATAAAGTTGTTGTTTGGAACAGAAATGAGATTTTGTACAATCTATATATAGCCAAGTAAATTGTGGTACTTTTATGTGTATCAGTATAGCAAATTACTAAATTTTTGGTGTTCTAGAATGTGTATTTGAAATGTACAAAAATTAATTTTCCTCCTTCCACAAGACTATCAGCTAGGCTTAGTGAATACAAGGAATATATGAAAGTCAATTTAGTTACAGTGTAATACTAGAAATCACTGTTTTACTATATGTATATTATTTTATTTATTGTTCATTGCATTAAGAAAAATAACTAAGAAGTAAGCACATATGAAATGGACAAAAAGTAATTTTCCTTCCTCCACAAGACTCACGTTAGGCTTAGTGAGTACAAAGCATATACGAAAGTCTGTTTTGTTACAGTGTAATACTAGAAATCATTGTTTCACTATATATATATATATATATATATATATATTTTTTATTTATTGTTCAGTGCTTTAAAAACAAATAGCTAAAAATTAAGTGTTTATGAGTAAAATAGTAACAATTTATATGATTATTCGTAAGCACTTACGTTGTATACCTACACTGCAAAGTTCTTATAATCACTGACAAAAGAATAACTAATACCCAAAGATGTACCAAATTTATTGGATCACCTCTGACTTTGTACAAACCCATAGCAGAAAAATATTCTTGAATTTTTATTAACTTTCATCAATTCTCCTTGCAGCTACTAACAAGCTTATATATCCTTCACCACTGTGATCTCAAATCCAAGATTAAGATAACCTCTGTGGGAATCTGAGTTTATTGTGGCTGCACATGCTTGTTTGCTGTTGACGGTATCATATTGTTTTATGTAAATAGTTAAGTGGCAGAAGCAGTCGTTCATTTCTTTGTGTTTAGCAGGTTTCTACTTTAGCCACTAATAGTTAAATAACTATAGGAAATAGATGTGAAAAGCTTAGAAGTAGAAACTCTCAGGAGAAGTACTTTGGAATTTTGTGATCAATACTGAAAAAAGGATAGAACAATACTATTTATTTTATTTTGCATTTAGTTATGGTGGTTATCAGTTCAGTCAAAATGACTGAATGTTTTTAGCGGAGAAAATTTCAGAACAAAAGTTAAAGTGATAAAGAATATTTGATATTGATTTTCAAGGTTTTAGATGTTATACAGATGAAATTTAATAATTATCAAATGAAAAAAAGTACTTCTAAACTTCCATTAAAAATCACCTTTCATTCAGAGCAGTCAACACTCTGAGATGGTCCACAGGGGTAACTTTCAGTTTGTTGAGAGGCTAAGTATTGATCTGATTCATTAACCATGTGGCTAAGAGTCTCAGCCAGTTTAAATAACCTTGTAAACATGAAACTATACATGCTATAACTGTTAATGAACTAAATTAATCTTCATGAAATTTGGCAATCTTTTAGTTAAGAGTACAAAAAGTACGCTCTTAATGATGTATTTTTAATAAATAATGTCTGTCAATTTATAAAGCCTTTAGCTGAGTCAGTCTAAGTAAAAGGTAATTTGTTTGTTTAAAATAAAAATACTTTTTCACCTTACACTTTTCATATTTCATTTATATAATCTCTAGGCTCTCCTAAATGAATATCAAAAGTTTTCCACAACCTTCTCTTATTTTCTCAAACATAACATTAACTGCATGTAAGTAAAAGTTGAAAAATACTAGATAAAATTAATGACACATTTTTTTTCTCTTTAGAATGACTGGAGTTTGTTAAAGGCAGCTATTTATCTTAAGAGCTTTAAGTCTGATATCTCTTTACAACTGTTGTTTTTGTTTAATTTTATTGTTCGATTGCTCTTTGGGCTATCTTTAAGGATGTAACAAACGATAAGTTATCAAGTGCGAGACTGCACTAAACAAAGTTCAGATTATCTGACATATATCTGATGAAATTATGGTCCACATACTGTTAAATATTGATCCATTTGTTTGGTACATGAAAGAGAGTTTACTTAAATTTTCTATACCATAATCAAATTTGGCAGAAACTAGTGCTTCAGAATCAAATCTTGACCACTCGTACAGCTCAGTCTCAAAAACTGAGAATCTAAGTGTTATCTGAACTTTGGAATCAAATGAATAACACCTGTCATATCGACGGTATTGACAAGAGGTGCAGTTTGTTGTTACACTATCTCACTAAATGAATTTCTCCCCCAAAATAATAGGCTTGAAATTTAGCAATCTTGGTTTTGTATAACAAAGCACTTTAGTGGTGGTTAGCTCACTTCTCTGAAAACTCTGGCACTGTTTACATACTTACCCAAAAACATCATCATGTACAGTTAGTACAGTATGATACTGTGTATTTGCAAGCTTTTTGAGATTACATTTTGCTATGGGATAATTTCTCAATGACTTTTACAGTAGAGTACTCTCTAAGTATATTGTAGTTTCTTAGACTAGCATTTACAGTGAAGTGACTTTATAACCAGCTCACTTTATTCAAAGATCCCAATGATAATTCATCAACTTATGAAATACTTTTCAATTTCCTAAACAAAGTTTCATTAATTGGATATGTTTGAATAATTGATGCCAGCCAATTGCCTTCCCTCTAGTTTATTCAAAATTTGCAACAGTGTAAGATAGACTTTTTAGCTTTGCCAGATAAAACAAAGATGGGTCTAACAGGCTTGATGGCAGAATTTTAATTACTTGAATAGTTGGAACAGTCACTAACCCTAAGGCTTGGCATGGCCAGGTGGCTAGGGCACTAGACTTGTAATCCGAGGGTTGCAGGTTTGAATCCCTGTTACACCAAACACGCTCGAATTTCAGCAGTTGGGGCATTATAATGTTATGGTCAATCCCACTTTTCGTTGGTAAAAGAGTAGCCCAAGAGTTGGCAGGTGGTGATGATGACTATCTGCCTTCCCTCTAGTCTTACACTGCTAAATTATGGGTGGCTTGTGCAGATAGCACTTTTGTAGGTTTGCCCTAATTCAAAACAAACCAAACCACTAACCCTCATGCTGATTATTGATTGTTTGTGTGATGGTAGATATAATCAGAAGTATGATTAATTGATTAGTGTTGGATATTAAAGACTAGTGTAAATGTTGTTGTTAATTAGTTTATTTTGTGCTCATAATTTGTTGATGTTGAGACTATTGAACATTATGTTTGCAATCCATTGATGTTGATGCTGTTAAAATTTGTAAAAGACCTAAGTTGTAGATGTATAAATAGCCATGACAAGATGAGTGGAAACAAAGTAAAAGAAAAGTTGTGAGAGAGAAGTTCATTCAGAGAAAAGTTAGAAAATATAAAGTAAACCATAGAAGGAGTGAATGGCCTGATGGTTGATATATTAGAATGAAAGTAACAGTTTGACAGAGATAAGGAGAATAATTTGTCTTGCCAAATGGCATTGTAAACAAGAAATCCATCTGTGAACTTTGACAATAGGCAGACGTTTACTGGAAGTACAAAAAGCAAATGGTTATTCGAGGTTCAGAATACAACTGAGATAACTCGGCAACAGCATAAGTGAATTATACACAGATACTATTGCAATGAGAAGAAAAAGATAAAAATAGTTCAGCTTGTCCACTGAATTCTAAAACAATTGTACTGGTCTAAGTGGACTTTTATAAGAAGAAAATAACCATGATTTCTGTAAAGATTTTTGTACATTTGTTTAACTTGTTTCAAATATATCTATGATTTTGAAAACAAGTGGATTGCATGCCATTTATTGTCAAAGTTATCACCAACAAGTTACAGTCACCTGCTGTAGAATAACCCTTAGCCTGACATACCCATATATTTACATTACTATGTATACTACCAATAAAGTATTTTCTGACAATTAGTCTATACAATGCTGATTACTACACTTGCTACTTGTAGGTAATCCTGACCAAAGTTGACAAGTCAAGTAGATTGATCTTTGTATGGAAAGGGAATCCTTTAAATCCAAAATAGTTAGCAGAATACTATTTGAAAAACCCAGTAAAAGGCTTAACCATTTGGAAAGTTAAGCATGTCCACATAGCTCTCAACTAATATCTCAGTGATAGAAGCCTGGATGTTTAGACATGAAACTACAACCCTTAGAATAACCTAGGACTGAAATACAGTGTTCCTCACTTCTGTAGCTAATCAGTGTATTCCTATCAATCTCTGTGTAGCTGTTCAAATGAGATGTATGATATTCGGGTTGAAATATGTGGTTCTTCAACTTGTTGAATGGAGTCTGTACAGATATATTTTTCATATAAGTATCTATAATAAAAACCTTTCACGAGAAAGATTGTTATTATGTTGAGTTATAAAAATTGGGCTTTAACAACAGTTAAATTCCTGTGTTTAAGGTACACAGTGCAATTAACTTCTGCCTAATGCTTAATTTAACCGGTTGCGATTTGACTGTAGAGACACATACATAAAATCAGTTCTATCTGTATGATTGTCAGCTGCAGTTACTACATCATGATATTCTACAGATAATTTATACTTATAATATTACTGCTACTTTGTCCTCAGATGCAGAAAGTGCCTTTCCACTTACAAAATGAGTCTCAAGTCTAGAAACTGATCTCCTACTCTTAAAACAAACAGCACCTATAAATTGTTTCTGGATTATGAAGTATTTTAAGTGTATACTGATTGCTAGAAAGGCTTATAGACGTTACTGTGATAAATCCTCTTTGACAAAGTAAACATGACTTGAACCAATCGGGTAAAAAACACATCAGAATGTATGACTATGCAATTAGCTATACAGATAATACTCTGTTCAGTAGCTTAGTTTCATTACTTATTAAATGTTACACCATCTGTAATGGGTATGCTAACTTGCATATTGGCTGTGTTAAGTATTAACTATAAAAAAATCATCTTGACGTGTTACTGGAAAGTAATATTTTATCTCCAAAAATAGTAAAAGCATTTTATAAGCAAAATAACATTTGAATATGTGTACATACTAAGTAATTTGTTGCTTAAAAGTTTAGAATGTGACTGGAGTTTACAAATAGGTCATTCTATAGGTTATTTTAGCCATTATGCCAAAGGCTCAGTGTATGGTTTTTGTTATTAGAAGTTGTAGAGCTAATAACTGTGGTCACTCACTAGGGAAACAATAAGTGCATATCTTTTCATTTAGTACTTACAATTAAAAATCTTCAGCACTTGTTTTTTTTTCTCTAGAAAGTACTACTCAACAGTTTCATTCTTACAAAATAAATTGAGTATAGCATCTGGAGTTACCAACTTTAATTTGTCTTTCAGCCAAGAAAGGTAAACTTTTAGTTTACCAGAATGTTCAAAAGTTTTTCATATGCTCACACCTGAAGAGAGTTTGAAGACTTGTTTACAGGAAATCTGCCTCGTGTTGTACTGACCATAGTTTCTTGCTAGTTAAACATGGTCAACACAAGCCTCCCATGTAAATAGTTTTGATATTTTTTAAAGGTGACAGATGATGTTGGCAGATGTCTCTTTTTCATTTTAGAGCAACATCAGTGTAATTAAGTTAAGCAAAGTTTAACCTCTAAACATTTCTAGAGAACTGATTGTGTGGGTTACGTCTCTGCTCTGAAAAATATATTGTTTCTATGCATATAGTGTCTCACGCTTACTAAGCCTAGAGAATCATCTTTTTCCATCTTATTTATCTTTAAGATCTCTGTAGATTTTCTTCTCAACATCTTCATAGTTTAGAGAATAATTTCTTCATCATTTGTATCTTCATTTTTTGAAGCACCATCCATTGTCTCATTCACTTACCTATTTCTGACTTGGTATTGTAATAAATATCACTTTTATACTTTGATCAACACTGTATTCTCCACCTCAATTTTAACTGTTGGAATCTTTTTGTTTTTGTCAAACATCCAGCCTCAGAATACCTTATTTGCTTCACAGTAATTTCGATCAATGAACATGAAAACTACTATTCTGATTTGTGTGTGATATTTTAAAACAAAGAAAGTTTTGGAAACTGTTAGACTTATTCCTATGGGCCTATGTATGGTCACAGAAATTCTCTTTTGTTCACTGTTGACAAAGTGTATGCTGATTGTCAACTGTTAAGTGCAGAGAACAATATTTGCAGAGGTTATTAGGTTTTCTATTACTATATACCAGCACTATTCACACAATATGTTTGTTCAGTGCTCCAGATAAGAGGCATACGGGCATAATTCCTGACTAAAAATTGCCCACTTACAACCTTAAAAAATATTGATAAGTTATTTTACTGCTGTGGGAAAATGAATATAGCTCCTGTCACTTTAATGGTAGTATGGTAATTAATTGGTGCATGTTTTTTGTTGCTAGCTTTCTGCAGTTTTGCACAAGACCTGCACAGTTCACACAGTAGAGCTGCAAAAATAGTGCTATCTAACCACCATAAGTTTCTGTTGGTACACCTGTAAATGTTCCAACTTTATGTAAAAACACACACACATATATGTATAAATGCACACACAAGTAGTAGTTTTAATGCCATTATTTCTATTTATCATAACTATATGTGGTGATTTAATTTGCTAAATTTATTGTATGCCAAATTTCACCTTTTGAAATAATATATCATAATTGGTAAAATCACTGTTTTTATCACAATATATTACTGCTGCACTTTGTAAAAAATAAAAAAAAATAACATTACTTCTGCTGACAGAATTCTGGGAGTGATTACTCCCTGCAGAAGAAAATAATTTGGAACGTTGTTGTTGATGGTGACTGTTTACACAACTGAGTGCTGATTGCTTATGCTGCCTGTAAATTGTGCAAAATAGTCTGTGATATGACATCCATAAGTTTGTTTAAGACATGAGCTCAAGCTGTCCTATCTGAAAAGCATCTTTTGCATGGTCCACATTTAATTGTGGTGTTTAGAAATTAAAATGAAATAATAGAACAGTATTATTAATCAACGTCGCATATTGTAAGGATCCATAAATTACCTTTTACAAAAATTGCTTAGTTTGTTATGTATTGCAACTAAATAAACATTGAACAAATATTGTGATTTGCCATGCTATATTTTTTTTCTTTTGAAGCTTTTAAGAGGATGGTATTAATCAAAACTTAACATGAAGTGTAAAACTTCAAGTTTATTGATAAATGTATTTTATATTTGTGTATTTAATGCAGTTGCTGAAATTATCCATTATTTTATAGGTACCTACTTATCCAAATTATCCAGGTAGTCAAGGGATCCAACAGCCTCCCATTGGTTTCAATGTAACCAACCCTCTACAACAAGGATATCCTTCTTCAGCAGGGGGCTATCCCCCACATGTAGGGGGAACTTATTCTCCATCACCAGGAGGTGGGTATCCACCTCAGTCAACAGGAGGAGGTTATCCCCTATCTTCATCAGCACCAGGTTATCTTCAACCCACATTGCAGGGAGGTTACACCATTCCTTCTACAGGAGGAAGCTATCCTCCACATTCTGGATTAGGTTATCCTTCTTCAATAGGAAGTAGTTACCCTTCACCTTCTTCTGGAGCAAATTATCCTCCTTCAACAGGAAGCAGCTACCCCCCTCCTTCTTCTGGAGCAGGTTATCCTTCTTCATCAGGAGTAGCTTATCCCCCACTAAGTGGCCAAGGTTTTTCTCCTTCAACAGGAAGCAGTTTTCTTCCACCCTCTGGAGCAAGTTATCCTTCTTCTACAGCAGGAACATTTTCTCCCCCTCCATCTGGAGAAGCTTTTCCTGCTCCTCCAACACAAGGAAGTTATCTACCTTCTTCTGTAGCAGTTTATCCTCCTCCAACAGGAGGAAGCTATCTTCCACCTTCTGGAGCAAGTTATCCTTCTTCAACAGGAGGCCATCTCCCACAAACCTTAAGCTATGGAAGTGGTTACCCACCAGGTCAACAGCCTCCTGCTAACTTGTACAGTTCTACTACTCCATACCCAGCTCAGCCTTCAGGAGGCCATGGAGTAAGTTATTAAATCATTGTGATGTCAGTAATGTTGTTTTAGGTCCAATGTGCTTGAATTTTTCGTACTATAGATATTATTGTGCTATATGTTGAACACAGTAAATGTGTTGAATTTTGAACTTTTTGCTGCTTTTTTACCTTCTATGCTTCAGTTTATGATGACGATTTTAAGCTTAAGAAAATTCAGGATTTTAAACCCTCATTAGGATGTTTGGAAAACTGAAGCTATTTTTTTTTTATAATGTTGTTTCTCATCCTTTAATTTTTTATTACAAATATTAACTGAGTTTTCTCACCGAAAACAGATACCACAAATTATGTCAGTAAGATGCCCAAATTAATAGATTCCCTATATTTCTAGGATGTAATTCTTGAAAACCCTTTTTGGAATTTAAAATTCTTAAGTTTCATCGCAAACCTGGAAAAATGCAATTTATTGTAATCATTTGTTTATTTAATCTAGATTTAGCACGTTTTGTTGAAACACCATATTGGTGGTGTATACTAATGTTTTAATACTTCATTAAGATATTCTTTTGGAAAATGACTCGGGCTATTAGCGTTTGTAGGAGTTCTAAGTCTAACAATAATAAAAGTTTTTTTTAAAATTATACTATAGTCCTCTTTATTTTGCTATTTGTTTCAAAACATCCCACTCAGGTACCACCAAGGATTTCACTTAAATTTTAAACAGGTACTTATTCCACAATTACAAGTCTAAAATATTCTTTGGTTTCTCTTCAGCCTTATTAGTTTTGTTAACATCAAACTTGTATCTTAGTTGGTAAAGCTTCATAGAAACATTTTCAATATTTTTGAAATTATAATTCTTTTTAATATACAAATATATCACATGAAATCCATATTTCTAATTATTTTTGCTACCACTTGTAGTCTTATCGAAACTAAATATCTTTATTATTGAACTTAAGTTACAGTTTTCACAGTAAAGGAGATCCTTTTTTAAAATGAGCACAACATTTTGATTACTTGTTTGATAATTTTTAAGTACACAAGTTTTAACAGTAAAAAAGGTTTTGCAACTTAAGTCAACATTTTGCAATCTGAAATTGGATTTAAATGATTGTGGTTACTTACGCAAGTACATGTCAAGTTGTGATCATTTATTTATAGCTGAACAGAAAAAATTGAATAAAAAATGTTCAGTATATGATGTGAAATATTTGCGTAAGATCAGGAATGTCTAGGGAAATAACAATCAAAGGCATAAATTAACATGTCTTGGTATTTGTTAATTTGGGGATTGTTTGATATTTTTAATAAGTTTTCTCAGAATTTTATTATGTTAATGTCATGTTTTAGTATGGCAACATTTCTGTTAAAAAACTTGTAGTTGTTTTTGTTTGTATGTTCATGGACTTGGAAGGGGTGTGGGCTCTGGTATTCCTTTCACTTGATTATATCGTTATGTTATGTTTAACCTATTTTAAAAGCCTGGCCACTTGTTACACTTTATTCTGTAAGTGTTTCCTGGTGGGATGGGTTCATTATATAATTTTCTTAACATGTTTAATTTTATTCCAGGGATGAAAATGAACCTAAGTGTTATGTTAAAATTATGTGTCAGTCTTTTTGAAATATGCTAATATTTCCAGTATATGGGATAGTGCAAGTGGTCAGGTGTCCTTCTATAGTTTTAGAAAATTCTAAGGAAAAAAAAACAAAAGATGTGTGATTGCTTTTATATTTACAAGGTGTTAAATTTTATTCTTTCTGTCAATTTGCAATAATGTGAACTGTGAAAGATGTTTATTTGGACAGAAAAAAAAAAAAAAAATAGCTTGGTTGTGGTAACGGATTTGTATTACGCAATGTAACATAGCTTGAATTTAAATCTCATTTCTAATTGTTAAATATGAGTCCAGCAATTTACATCTATTAGCTTAGTGTTATTTCATTTCAACCATTTTATTTCTGTTGTGAAGATATTTTTTAGCATACCATCATGCTAGCTTACTTTCGATTTTAAAAGTCAAGTTTTGATATTTTTCTTTTACATTTAATATAATACATAATTGGTGTTTCAAACATTTAAAGGAGAACTGACAAACATAGTGACCAAAAGTCATAATCAGATTTAGTAGTAAAGTAAAAACAACCTCATTGAACTTTTTTTTTATGTCAGTTTCAGTTTAATAGTGGAAACTGGAACAAAATAGCATACAATTATATTTTGCCTGTAGAAGGTGATGTTTGATACAAAATAGACCTTTACTTATGCAAATAATGTGATTATAAAAAGTCATTTTAGCACATTGGATAACTCTAACCATGAAATACTTTTATGGAATTATGAATTTATAGCAAGTTAATTTATTGCATGGCATTTGCAACAACACACCTTTTTAACGGCATTAAAGTCTCTGGTTTTGTTTTTCTTTCTATGGTCATTTGCCCTAGGTTCCTTAGATTTGATTCTACAACCAAGATGACTATACTATATTAAAATAACTAAAACTCAGTATAAGTCATCACAGACATTATAGGAATGTCATGTATCTACCTACATTTTGACATTTCTTAGATAACATGATGCTATAAAAAATTATCACTTTTGGGAAGGATGTATGACAGTTTTTGTTGTTTTTAAACACAAAATGTTCTTACACTCATTATAAAGATGTATTCATATTTGAGATTTAGAATTTCCTTTGTACTCACTGGTATTGCAAAACCAAAAGAATATGAATCAATATAAATTATAAGGATGTATTCATGTCTAGAATTTCCAAGAAGGGGATAACCTTTGTACTTATTGGTATTGCAAAACCTAAGGAATATAGATCAATTTGAGACACTAGCATCATCCAGAAAGAGACCTCCATCAAGTTGCACTCAAACCATGGTAGATAAAGTGGAGCATCTTTAAATAAGTTAGAATCCACAAACACAGAGGTTAGTGGCAAGAGCTGTCCTTGTGCTCTATGTAACACTATGTGACATAATGAAGAATGACCTCGATTAAGAAACGTTAAATGTACACAGTTTAACCATTGTATACCTCATACAGCTGAAAAATAAAACGGGGATTTATGCCCTTCCATATGAAGACATACCAGTGAAGCCACCAGATGTAGCATGTGTGGATTTTTATGTGAATGGACATTACATGGATTATGGTAACTGTAGAGGAGAATGATGTGTTTTGGATGTAAAAGCCTTTTGTAGTGCAGGGCTATTATCAAGATGTTTCATTGTCAGATAAAACGTGAACAGACATGGTAACATATATGGTAACAGGTGAGGCTCCAATTTTGACTTTCATCATCACTTGTTTGTGATAACAGCAGCAATGAAAAGGAATCTACTTCTGAAAAAAGTTTAGTAAAAGTGCCAGAATTTTCTTATCGTGTACCATAAGGCCAAATCCATGTAACAACAAAACTTTTCAGTACAACTTGACAAGAAGTTTAAATATAGGTATCATAGGTCAGGAAATTTATGTGAACATGGTAAAACAAAATATTGTAGTACTGTAAGTATGAGAGGTACATTTGAACTGTAAGAAATTGTTTCCTTAATATGACTGAGTTTTACTTTAAGGTGTTCATAATTCATACAATTTATAGTTAATGGTCAAGCATGCTAAAATGACTTATTATAATGATCTTGTTAAGGGGTGAAATTAGTGTAAAAAATGTCCATGTATTTCATTTTATTTCGATGAAATACTGTTTAAACGTACCAACTCTGATACTGACATTTGGTTATGTAATATGTTAAAAAGAAATGAGATCTGTGTAAGTGGTTTCTATTTTAATAGTTTCATAAAATTATGATAAGCTGATGGATTTTCTGATATTCATGATAAAATATTCTTATCAAAAGTGTTCAATGCTGGTGTTGATATAATTAGTTTCTCTCAGTCTTGACTGTGCTATCTTATAAAAAAAGGGGAATATAGAGTGAAATGATTTATTTGTTATAGATTATTAAACAACAGTAGAAATGCACTGATTTTACTTATTTTTTGGGTTTCAAATTTAATTTTTCATTAATTAGGTAAACTTTTGTCCAAGGGGGAAGGTAAATACACATGTTTTACACCTTTAATAGAAATAAGTTAAATAAATAAACATATAATTATAAGTAAAATTTTTCACACCATATGATAAAGTTTTGAAGTTTACCCAAATGGGGGAATATATTGAAGTTTATTTTGTCTTATAACTGCTTTTACTATTATTATTATAAAATTTAAATAGCTAGAAATGGTTGGACGTATTGAAACACTTTCTTAGTTGACACATAGACTGATCATATCTGTATGAAATATTGAATTGGCTATTTACGCCTTTCCTATTTTCATAGACTTGAAATATACTCCTTAGTATAATATTGGCCCTGTTCTGTCGTTTGTGATCATAAAACATCAGTGAAGAGTTGGATGCCGTTTTTGAAGACCACAGTCAACTGTGAGACTGACTGAAGTCTGCTATTTTATCCCATTATGCCTTAGTGTGTTCTGTTTTTGCTGAACACTCTTAATTCACAGAGAGGAACAGACTTTTAAATGGTAATATGTGTCCATCAGATAAAAAGGATAACTTAAATACATCAAGACTAATATTATTAGGGCATTCCTTTGTATAATTTGAGCATCTGAAGCAAGGTACATAAGTTGCAGTATAAAACTATTAAAAACAGCAAATAGGAGTGAAACTGGGGAATTATTCTGTTGTGTGATGTGATGTTAAAAGGGTATCACATTATTATTTGGTTTATATCACTGTAATGAAAGTGGTATAACAAAGTTAAAAAAATACTTTGAAATTTTACTCATTGTCGCTGGATCCTGGAATTATTACATTTCCTGTTTGAATCATGGATTTTGTTTGAAAATTTTGGACAAGACAAACCTATAGGTTAAAACTAATAAATACGTGGATGAATTTTCGAAGTTATAGTAATGGAGCTCAATTCTAATTACTAGCGATACGTACTTGAGATAACATATTGTTAGAAGTGTATGGGAGTGTATTATAACGAATAACTGGGGAGTGAACTGTATAAGAAAATTCTTTGTTAAAAGGCGCTTTGAAGTGTTGTATAATTTAGATAGTTATAAACTCGGGAGATTACACGTACGGGCTTTAATTTATATTTTGTGATAATTATTAATTTTTATTTTTAAACTAATTTAAAATGTTGGCACATTCGATGTGTGTGTATATTTTACAAAGAGATGAAACACAAAAGGAGTTGCAGTTTTCTCGTTAGCCGTATCTCGGAAAATAAAATAAAATTAGGCATTAAAGTATTATAACCGATATGTACACAAGAAATGTATATATAGTATTTATTGTTACGACAGGAATGTGAAGGCACTAATAATTGTTAGCCGTGTTCATTCAATCAAGTGAATATGCATAACAGTTAAGCTACGGTTTGCGATTTGTCGTATTCTATCCATTTGTATATCTTCTGTAATTCCAGGTAAAACGTATTTTATTTTACTTTTTAATTCGTCATGACGAGAAACCCACTTGAAGTAAAAATGTATTCTCCAGACGGCTGGTGTGGGTTTTAGCACTTTAATTAAAATATAGAACAGTGTTTCGATTTTCTTAGGTCATCTTCAGATTAACAAAGAGAATAATAACTTGTACACAATAATCAGTGATGTCGAGAAAACCCACTTGTAGAGAAATATGCAAGAACGGCTAGTTTGGGTTGAGAAAATATTTTACGTAGAAGAGCGAACAAATGTGAACCTGACGCCGACCGAAGAAAGTCGAAACGTTGTTCGTTCTTCTACGTAAAATATTTTCTCAACCCAAACGAGCCGTTCTTGCATATATGTAATAACTTGTAAACAGTTTAGGTAATTTTACACAATATGATTTATTGAAGAGATTTTTCATTTGACCTCTTTGATGTCTTGCGAAATAGTAAATGTAAACAAACAGTAATTTTTCCTTACGTGACGTCAAGCACTTGTCGAAAGTTCATGCACATTGTGATTGTAATAGTGGTCGTGTTCTGGATGTATGCTCACATATCGCCAACGCTACACAGTTTTCTTAGCACCGCTTGCGTTACATTGTTTTGTTTGTTTCTTCCTGGGGCGTGTATTGGATCACCAAGTCCACTCTTGGAAACACACTTGTGAGTAGTTATTAGATGTTATGTTATTAAATATGATGTTTTTAGTGAATTATGTAGACATTCATCAGTTCTATGAATAATAAAACAAAGTGACTAAGCAGCTACACCTTTGTTGCCATGAACTTTTAAGCGTATGTAACATATAGATTTCTAAAAAGTTACATTACCCTATCAGTTGAATGACTGGGTAATCATAATATAAGCGTAATGAAATGTTAAGTGAAATGATAAAGTATATTAACTTTGTATTAAGGGTTTTCTATCAACTTAAGGATGATTTTTTGTTTTTTTATGAGGAGTACGAGCAACTGTTAGAATAGCATGTAATATATATATATATAAAAGGTTTCTAATGTTGTTTGTGGCGCCATCTTGTACGAAATTATTAAAATAATGCATAATATGATTATGAAATTTTTATATTGCTTGTTGTCGAATTGATAAGATTACAAGCGTCTTTTTCTTTCAGTACTTTGAGTATTAGTTTATCAGATGGGTCTGTTGGGTTATTTCTTGTTTGTCCTCATAGAGACATCAATAATTGTTTTAATACTTGAGAAGTTTTAATAACTGTGCACCTATAAAAAGAAAGCAAGAATGGTAAAATAAAACAGTAACATTTCTCTGTCATGGTAAATCGGCTCATAAAGGAAAGTGCATTAATATTAAACCACAACATGCTGTTGAATTTTTCTACAGTGTGAGGCCATCATGCATGCTAGTATGTTTGGTAGCAATGCTTTGAAAATATAATTTCCTCTTCATACCAATCTTTTGCTACATCAAAACTTACTCAGCTGCCATTTTAATTATTCTCTCATTTTGTTCAAAACATGAAGTTGTCACCATACCTGTTCCCACAGAAATGCTTTACAAATTGGAAAACAGTTTGGTACTAGTTGTTGCTTTGAAGGCAGCTAGATAATTCTATATAAAAACATGCTGGTGTATAAAATGTTTAAATTAAAATGCTAAAATATTTACAAAATGTAGATGTTATCTAAATTGATTTCAAAATTAGGTTGTTGAAAGACAGGCATTTTGTGAGGCTCGGGTAACCTAAAGAATTAAATTCTAGCTTCAGTTCAAGTAAGATTGTACCTGGGTGATGAAACTTAATGGTTTCACCCAACATTTATCACAGAATTTGGTGGAAAGACTGATACTATATTACTTTAGCTCAGAACTTGTTCCCACAATAACCTAAGTCCACTTACATTTTTAGAAGCATGTGTATTGCCACTGAGTGTGACTTTAAGTATTTTAATCACCAGAGTTTCTTTTATTCTGAAAGTTTGTTCACTGTAGGAACTACATAAAAAGGTAAAGATGAAAAGCTTATTGTCATATGTTTTTCCAGAAGTGAGCAAGATACCAGAATAAAAGAAACAATGGTAATTAATATTCATTTGCTAAAGTGAAGACATACGATATAATTATAAAAAAAATGTATTGAAAATGATCTTAAAAGCTACTTGTTTTATGTGAAAGAACATTTAACTAGAGGCGTATTGAGAATGGTAAGCTTTGTTCCAGAATGCCGAAATATGGCACTGGGCATTTCAAAAACTATCACAGAAGGTATGCACGATGCTTTCATTATTTTCATTCAAGCATATCCCTCAATGAAGTTACTGGAAACATTTTCTCTGGACTGTATTCATTGATCTTTGTACACAGACACTTGCAACTGGTGTGTTGAAAGGGAAATAACAGTAACTAGTTTGCAAAATCAGTAATTTAGAGAAGTAATATTATATTATGTTTTAAGTAGCAGCACAAGATCCAAAATGTCCTAAATAAGATGTGAATCTTCACAGACACATGCTATTCACTGTCCCATACTACATTCATTACTCACCTATAACTAATTTTAATAGAAACAGTAACGCTGTTGCTAAATATTGCTCTGTTTATGCTTAAAAAAGAAGGAATGGAAGCACAAACTAGCTTATAGTTCACTAATGGATAATGGTAGCACAAACTAGCTTATAGTTCACTAATGGATAATGGTAGCACAAACTAGCTTATAGTTCACTAATGGATAATGGTAGCACAAACTAGCTTATAGTTCACTAATGGATAATGGTAGCACAAACTAGCTTATAGTTCACTAATGGATAATGGTAGCACAAACTAGCTTATAGTTCACTAATGGATAATGGTAGCACAAACTAGCACAAACTAGCTTATAGTTCACTAATGGATAATGGTAGCACAAACTAGCTTATAGTTCACTAATGGATAATGGTAGCACAAACTAGCTTATAGTTCACTAATGGATAATGGTAGCACAAACTAGCTTATAGTTCACTAATGGATAATGGTAGCACAAACTAGCTTATAGTTCACTAATGGATAATGGTAGCACAAACTAGCTTATAGTTCACTAATGGATAATGGTAGCACAAACTAGCTTATAGTTCACTAATGGTAGCACAAACTAGCTTATAGTTCACTAATGGATAATGGTAGCACAAACTAGCTTATAGTTCACTAATGGATAATGGTAGCACAAACTAGCTTATAGTTCACTAATGGATAATGGTAGCACAAACTAGCTTATAGTTCACTAATGGATAATGGTAGCACAAACTAGCTTATAGTTCACTAATGGATAATGGTAGCACAAACTAGCTTATAGTTCACTAATGGATAATGGTAGCACAAACTAGCTTATAGTTCACTAATGGATAATGGTAGCACAAACTAGCTTATAGTTCACTAATGGATAATGGTAGCACAAACTAGCTTATAGTTCACTAATGGATAATGGTAGCACAAACTAGCTTATAGTTCACTAATGGATAATGGTAGCACAAACTAGCTTATAGTTCACTAATGGATAATGGTAGCACAAACTAGCTTATAGTTCACTAATGGATAATGGAAGCACAAACTAGCTTATAGTTCACTAATGGATAATGGAAGCACAAACTAGCTTATAGTTCACTAATGGATAATGGAAGCACAAACTAGCTTATAGTTCACTAATGGATAATGGTAGCACAAACTAGCTTATAGTTCACTAATGGATAATGGTAGCACAAACTAGCTTATAGTTCACTAATGGATAATGGTAGCACAAACTAGCTTATAGTTCACTAATGGATAATGGTAGCACAAACTAGCTTATAGTTCACTAATGGATAATGGTAGCACAAACTAGCTTATAGTTCACTAATGGATAATGGTTAGCACAAACTAGCTTATAGTTCACTAATGGATAATGGTAGCACAAACTAGCTTATAGTTCACTAATGGATAATGGTAGCACAAACTAGCTTATAGTTCACTAATGGATAATGGTAGCACAAACTAGCTTATAGTTCACTAATGGATAATGGAAGCACAAACACAAACCAGCTTATAACTAGCACAAAAACTAGCTTATAGTTCACTAATGGATAATGGTAGCACAAACTAGCTTATAGTTCACTAATGGATAATGGTAGCACAAACTAGCTTATAGTTCACTAATGGATAATGGTAGCACAAACTAGCTTATAGTTCACTAATGGATAATGGTAGCACAAACTAGCTTATAGTTCACTAATGGATAATGGTAGCACAAACTAGCTTATAGTTCACTAATGGATAATGGAAGCACAAACTAGCTTATAGTTCACTAATGGATAATGGTAGCACAAACTAGCTTATAGTTCACTAATGGATAATGGTAGCACAAACTAGCTTATAGTTCACTAATGGATAATGGTAGCACAAACTAGCTTATAGTTCACTAATGGATAATGTTCATAGTTCACTAATGGATAATGGTAGCACAAACTAGCTTATAGTTCACTAATGGATAATGGTAGCACAAACTAGCTTATAGTTCACTAATGGATAATGGTAGCACAAACTAGCTTATAGTTCACTAATGGATAATGGTAGCACAAACTAGCTTATAGTTCACTAATGGATAATGGCACAAACTAGCATAGTTCACTAATGGATAATGGTAGCACAAACTAGCTTATAGTTCACTAATGGATAATGGTAGCACAAACTAGCTTATAGTTCACTAATGGATAATGGTAGCACAAACTAGCTTATAGTTCACTAATGGATAATGGGATAGCACAAACTAGCTTATAGTTCACTAATGGATAATGGTAGCACAAACTAGCTTATAGTTCACTAATGGATAATGGTAGCACAAACTAGCTTATAGTTCACTAATGGATAATGGTAGCACAAACTAGCTTATAGTTCACTAATGGATAATGGTAGCACAAACTAGCTTATAGTTCACTAATGGATAATGGTAGCACAAACTAGCTTATAGTTCACTAATGGATAATGGTAGCACAAACTAGCTTATAGTTCACTAATGGATAATGGTAGCACAAACTAGCTTATAGTTCACTAATGGATAATGGTAGCACAAACTAGCTTATAGTTCACTAATGGATAATGGTAGCACAAACTAGCTTATAGTTCACTAATGGATAATGGTAGCACAAACTAGCTTATAGTTCACTAATGGATAATGGTAGCACAAACTAGCTTATAGTTCACTAATGGATAATGGATAGCACAAACTAGCTTATAGTTCACTAATGGATAATGGTAGCACAAACTAGCTTATAGTTCACTAATGGATAATGGTAGCACAAACTAGCTTATAGTTCACTAATGGATAATGGTAGCACAAACTAGCTTATAGTTCACTAATGGATAATGGTAGCACAAACTAGCTTATAGTTCACTAATGGATAATGGTAGCACAAACTAGCTTATAGTTCACTAATGGATAATGGTAGCACAAACTAGCTTATATAGTAATGGTAGCACAAACTAATAGATAATGGATAATGGTAGCACAAACTAGCTTATAGTTCACTAATGGATAATGGTAGCACAAACTAGCTTATAGTTCACTAATGGATAATGGTAGCACAAACTAGCTTATAGTTCACTAATGGATAATGGTAGCACAAACTAGCTTATAGTTCACTAATGGATAATGGTAGCACAAACTAGCTTATAGTTCACTAATGGATAATGGTAGCACAAACTAGCTTATAGTTCACTAATGGATAATGGATAGCACAAACTAGCTTATAGTTCACTAATGGATAATGGTAGCACAAACTAGCTTATAGTTCACTAATGGATAATGGTAGCACAAACTAGCTTATAGTTCACTAATGGATAATGGTAGCACAAACTAGCTTATAGTTCACTAATGGATAATGGTAGCACAAACTAGCTTATAGTTCACTATATTCACTAATGGATAATGGTAGCACAAACTAGCTTATAGTTCACTAATGGATAATGGTAGCACAAACTAGCTTATAGTTCACTAATGGATAATGGTAGCACAAACTAGCTTATAGTTCACTAATGGATAATGGTAGCACAAACTAGCTTATAGTTCACTAATGGATAATGGTAGCACAAACTAGCTTATAGTTCACTAATGGATAATGGTAGCACAAACTAGCTTATAGTTCACAATGGATAATGGTAGCACAAACTAATAATAGATAATGGTAGCACAAACTAGCTTATAGTTCACTAATGGATAATGGTAGCACAAACTAGCTTATAGTTCACTAATGGATAATGGTAGCACAAACTAGCACAAACTAGCTTATAGTTCACTAATGGATAATGGTAGCACAAACTAGCTTATAGTTCACTAATAGATAATGGTAGCACAAACTAGCTTATAGTTCACTAATGGATAATGGTAGCACAAACTAGCTTATAGTTCACTAATGGATAATGGTAGCACAAACTAGCTTATAGTTCACTAATGGATAATGGTAGCACAAACTAGCTTATAGTTCACTAATGGATAATGGTAGCACAAACTAGCTTATAGTTCACTAATGGATAATGGTAGCACAAACTAGCTTATAGTTCACTAATGGATAATGGTAGCACAAACTAGCTTATAGTTCACTAATGGATAATGGAAGCACAAACTAGCTTATATAGGATAATGGTAGCACAAACTAGCTTATAGTTCACTAATGGATAATGGTAGCACAAACTAGCTTATAGTTCACTAATGGATAATGGTAGCACAAACTAGCTTATAGTTCACTAATGGATAATGGTAGCACAAACTAGCTTATAGTTCACTAATGGATAATGGTAGCACAAACTAGCTTATAGTTCACTAATGGATAATGGTAGCACAAACTAGCTTATAGTTCACTAATGGATAATGGTAGCACAAACTAGCTTATAGTTCACTAATGGATAATGGTAGCACAAACTAGCTTATAGTTCACTAATGGATAATGGTAGCACAAACTAGCTTATAGTTCACTAATGGATAATGGTAGCACAAACTAGCTTATAGTTCACTAATGGATAATGGTAGCACAAACTAGCTTATAGTTCACTAATGGATAATGGTAGCACAAACTAGCTTATAGTTCACTAATGGATAATGGTAGCACAAACTAGCTTATAGTTCACTAATGGATAATGGTAGCACACAGCTTATAGTTCACTAATGCTAATGGATAATGGTAGCACAAACTAGCTTATAGTTCACTAATGGATAATGGTAGCACAAACTAGCTTATAGTTCACTAATAGGATAATGGTAGCACAAACTAGCTTATAGTTCACTAATGGATAATGGTAGCACAAACTAGCTTATAGTTCACTAATGGATAATGGTAGCACAAACTAGCTTATAGTTCACTAATGGAATGGTAATGCTTATAGTTCACTAATGCACAAACTAGCTTATAGTTCACTAATGGATAATGGTAGCACAAACTAGCTTATAGTTCACTAATGGATAATGGTAGCACAAACTAGCTTATAGTTCACTAATGGATAATGGTAGCACAAACTAGCTTATAGTTCACTAATGGATAATGGTAGCACAAACTAGCTTATAGTTCACTAATGGATAATGGTAGCACAAACTAGCTTATAGTTCACTAATGGATAATGGTAGCACAAACTAGCTTATAGTTCACTAATGGATAATGGTAGCACAAACTAGCTTATAGTTCACTAATGGATAATGGTAGCACAAACTAGCTTATAGTTCACTAATGGATAATGGTAGCACAAACTAGCTTATAGTTCACTAATGGATAATGGAAGCACAAACTAGCTTATAGTTCACTAATGGATAATGGTAGCACAAACTAGCTTATAGTTCACTAATGGATAATGGTAGCACAAACTAGCTTATAGTTCACTAATGGATAATGGTAGCACAAACTAGCTTATAGTTCACTAATGGATAATGGTAGCACAAACTAGCTTATAGTTCACTAATGGATAATGGTAGCACAAACTAGCTTATAGTTCACTAATGGATAATGGTAGCACAAACTAGCTTATAGTTCACTAATGGATAATGGTAGCACAAACTAGCTTATAGTTCACTAATGGATAATGGTAGCACAAACTAGCTTATAGTTCACTAATGGATAATGGTAGCACAAACTAGCTTATAGTTCACTAATGGATAATGGTAGCACAAACTAGCTTATAGTTCACTAATGGATAATGGTAGCACAAACTAGCTTATAGTTCACTAATGGATAATGGTAGCACAAACTAGCTTATAGTTCACTAATGGATAATGGTAGCACAAACTAGCTTATAGTTCACTAATGGATAATGGTAGCACAAACTAGCTTATAGTTCACTAATGGATAATGGTAGCACAAACTAGCTTATAGTTCACTAATGGATAATGGTAGCACAAACTAGCTTATAGTTCACTAATGGATAATGGTAGCACAAACTAGCTTATAGTTCACTAATGGATAATGGTAGCACAAACTAGCTTATAGTTCACTAATGGATAATGGTAGCACAAACTAGCTTATAGTTCACTAATGGATAATGGTAGCACAAACTAGCTTATAGTTCACTAATGGATAATGGTAGCACAAACTAGCTTATAGTTCACTAATGGATAATGGTAGCACAAACTAGCTTATAGTTCACTAATGGATAATGGTAGCACAAACTAGCTTATAGTTCACTAATGGATAATGGTAGCACAAACTAGCTTATAGTTCACTAATGGATAATGGTAGCACAAACTAGCTTATAGTTATAGTTCACTAATGGATAATGGTAGCACAAACTAGCTTATAGTTCACTAATGGATAATGGTAGCACAAACTAGCTTATAGTTCACTAATGGATAATGGTAGCACAAACTAGCTTATAGTTCACTAATGGATAATGGTAGCACAAACTAGCTTATAGTTCACTAATGGATAATGGTAGCACAAACTAGCTTATAGTTCACTAATGGATAATGGTAGCACAAACTAGCTTATAGTTCACTAATGGATAATGGTAGCACAAACTAGCTTATAGTTCACTAATGGATAATGGTAGCACAAACTAGCTTATAGTTCACTAATGGATAATGGTAGCACAAACTAGCTTATAGTTCACTAATGGATAATGGTAGCACAAACTAGCTTATAGTTCACTAATGGATAATGGTAGCACAAACTAGCTTATAGTTCACTAATGGATAATGGTAGCACAAACTAGCTTATAGTTCACTAATGGATAATGGTAGCACAAACTAGCTTATAGTTCACTAATGGATAATGGTAGCACAAACTAGCTTATAGTTCACTAATGGATAATGGTAGCACAAACTAGCTTATAGTTCACTAATGGATAATGGTAGCACAAACTAGCTTATAGTTCACTAATGGATAATGGATAGCACAAACTAGCTTATAGTTCACTAATGGATAATGGTAGCACAAACTAGCTTATAGTTCACTAATGGATAATGGTAGCACAAACTAGCTTATAGTTCACTAATGGATAATGGTAGCACAAACTAGCTTATAGTTCACTAATGGATAATGGATAATGGTAGCAAAACTAGCTTATAGTTCACAATGGATAATGGTAGCACAACTAGCTTATAGTTCACTAATGGATAATGGTAGCACAAACTAGCTTATAGTTCACTAATGGATAATGGTAGCACAAACTAGCTTATAGTTCACTAATGGATAATGGTAGCACAAACTAGCTTATAGTTCACTAATGGATAATGGTAGCACAAACTAGCTTATAGTTCACTAATGGATAATGGTAGCACAAACTAGCTTATAGTTCACTAATGGATAATGGTAGCACAAACTAGCTTATAGTTCACTAATGGATAATGGTAGCACAAACTAGCTTATAGTTCACTAATGGATAATGGTAGCACAAACTAGCTTATAGTTCACTAATGGATAATGGTAGCACAAACTAGCTTATAGTTCACTAATGGATAATGGTAGCACAAACTAGCTTATAGTTCACTAATGGATAATGGTAGCACAAACTAGCTTATAGTTCACTAATGGATAATGGTAGCACAAACTAGCTTATAGTTCACTAATGGATAATGGTAGCACAAACTAGCTTATAGTTCACTAATGGATAATGGTAGCACAAACTAGCTTATAGTTCACTAATGGATAATGGTAGCACAAACTAGCTTATAGTTCACTAATGGATAATGGTAGCACAAACTAGCTTCACTAATGGATAATGGTAGCACAAACTAGCTTATAGTTCACTAATGGATAATGGTAGCACAAACTAGCTTATAGTTCACTAATGGATAATGGTAGCACAAACTAGCTTATAGTTCACTAATGGATAATGGTAGCACAAACTAGCTTATAGTTCACTAATGGATAATGGTAGCACAAACTAGCTTATAGTTCACTAATGGATAATGGTAGCACAAACTAGCTTATAGTTCACTAATGGATAATGGTAGCACAAACTAGCTTATAGTTCACTAATGGATAATGGTAGCACAAACTAGCTTATAGTTCACTAATGGATAATGGTAGCACAAACTAGCTTATAGTTCACTAATGGATAATGGTAGCACAAACTAGCTTATAGTTCACTAATGGATAATGGTAGCACAAACTAGCTTATAGTTCACTAATGGATAATGGTAGCACAAACTAGCTTATAGTTCACTAATGGATAATGGTAGCACAAACTAGCTTATAGTTCACTAATGGATAATGGTAGCACAAACTAGCTTATAGTTCACTAATGGATAATGGTAGCACAAACTAGCTTATAGTTCACTAATGGATAATGGTAGCACAAACTAGCTTATAGTTCACTAATGGATAATGGTAGCACAAACTAGCTTATAGTTCACTAATGGATAATGGTAGCACAAACTAGCTTATAGTTCACTAATGGATAATGGTAGCACTAATGGATAATGGTAGCACAAACTAGCTTATAGTTCACTAATGGATAATGGTAGCACAAACTAGCTTATAGTTCACTAATGGATAATGGTAGCACAAACTAGCTTATAGTTCACTAATGGATAATGGTAGCACAAACTAGCTTATAGTTCACTAATGGATAATGGTAGCACAAACTAGCTTATAGTTCACTAATGGATAATGGTAGCACAAACTAGCTTATAGTTCACTAATGGATAATGGTAGCACAAACTAGCTTATAGTTCACTAATGGATAATGGTAGCACAAACTAGCTTATAGTTCACTAATGGATAATGGTAGCACAAACTAGCTTATAGTTCACTAATGGATAACAAACTAGCTTATAGTTCACTAATGGATAATGGTAGCACAAACTAGCTTATAGTTCACTAATGGATAATGGTAGCACAAACTAGCTTATAGTTCACTAATGGATAATGGTAGCACAAACTAGCTTATAGTTCACTAATGGATAATGGTAGCACAAACTAGCTTATAGTTCACTAATGGATAATGGTAGCACAAACTAGCTTATAGTTCACTAATGGATAATGGTAGCACAAACTAGCTTATAGTTCACTAATGGATAATGGTAGCACAAACTAGCTTATAGTTCACTAATGGATAATGGTAGCACAAACTAGCTTATAGTTCACTAATGGATAATGGTAGCACAAACTAGCTTATAGTTCACTAATGGATAATGGTAGCACAAACTAGCTTATAGTTCACTAATGGATAATGGTAGCACAAACTAGCTTATAGTTCACTAATGGATAATGGTAGCACAAACTAGCTTATAGTTCACTAATGGATAATGGTAGCACAAACTAGCTTATAGTTCACTAATGGATAATGGTAGCACAAACTAGCTTATAGTTCACTAATGGATAATGGTAGCACAAACTAGCTTATAGTTCACTAATGGATAATGGTAGCACAAACTAGCTTATAGTTCACTAATGGATAATGGTAGCACAAACTAGCTTATAGTTCACTAATGGATAATGGTAGCACAAACTAGCTTATAGTTCACTAATAGATAATGGTAGCACAAACTAGCTTATAGTTCACTAATGGATAATGGTAGCACAAACTAGCTTATATAGCTCAGTAATAGATAATGGTAGCACAAACTAGCTTATAGTTCACTAATGGATAATGGTAGCACAAACTAGCTTAGTTCACTAATGGATAATCACAAACTAAGTGGATAATGGTAGCACAAACTAGCTTATAGTTCACTAATGGATAATGGTAGCACAAACTAGCTTATAGTTCACTAATGGATAATGGTAGCACAAACTAGCTTATAGTTCACTAATGGATAATGGTAGCACAAACTAGCTTATAGTTCACTAATGGATAATGGTAGCACAAACTAGCTTATAGTTCACTAATGGATAATGGTAGCACAAACTAGCTTATAGTTCACTAATGGATAATGGTAGCACAAACTAGCTTATAGTTCACTAATGGATAATGGTAGCACAAACTAGCTTATAGTTCACTAATGGATAATGGTAGCACAAACTAGCTTATAGTTCACTAATGGATAATGGTAGCACAAACTAGCTTATAGTTCACTAATGGATAATGGTAACACAAACTAGCTTATAGTTCACTAATGGTAGCACAAACTAGCTTATATAGTTCACTAATGGATAATGGTAACACAAACTAGCTTATAGTTCACTAATGGATAATGGTAGCACAAACTAGCTTATAGTTCACTAATGGATAATGGTAGCACAAACTAGCTTACTAGTAATGGTCACTAATGGAATAATGGTAGCACAAACTAGCTTATAGTTCACTAATGGATAATGGTAGCACAAACTAGCTTATAGTTCACTAATGGATAATGGTAGCACAAACTAGCTTATAGTTCACTAATGGATAATGGTAGCACAAACTAGCTTATAGTTCACTAATGGATAATGGTAGCACAAACTAGCTTATAGTTCACTAATGGATAATGGTAGCACAAACTAGCTTATAGTTCACTAATGGATAATGGTAGCACAAACTAGCTTATAGTTCACTAATGGATAATGGTAGCACAAACTAGCTTATAGTTCACTAATGGATAATGGTAGCACAAACTAGCTTATAGTTCACTAATGGATAATGGTAGCACAAACTAGCTTATAGTTCACTAATGGATAATGGTAGCACAAAGTTCACTAATGGTAGCACAAACTTTATAGTTCACTAATGGATAATGGTAGCACAAACTAGCTTATAGTTCACTAATGGATAATGGTAGCACAAACTAGCTTATAGTTCACTAATGGATAATGGTAGCACAAACTAGCTTATAGTTCACTAATGGATAATGGTAGCACAAACTAGCTTATAGTTCACTAATGGATAATGGTAGCACAAACTAGCTTATAGTTCACTAATGGATAATGGTAGCACAAACTAGCTTATAGTTCACTAATGGATAATGGTAGCACAAACTAGCTTATAGTTCACTAATGGATAATGGTAGCACAAACTAGCTTATAGTTCACTAATGGATAATGGTAGCACAAACTAGCTTATAGTTCACTAATGGATAATGGTAGCACAAACTAGCTTATAGTTCACTAATGGATAATGGTAGCACAAACTAGCTTATAGTTCACTAATGGATAATGGTAGCACAAACTAGCTTATAGTTCACTAATGGATAATGGTAGCACAAACTAGCTTATATAGCTCAGTAATAGATAATGGTAGCACAAACTAGCTTATAGTTCACTAATGGATAATGGTAGCACAAACTAGCTTATAGTTCACTAATGGATAATGGTAGCACAAACTAGCTTATAGTTCACTAATGGATAATGGTAGCACAAACTAGCTTATAGTTCACTAATGGATAATGGTAGCACAAACTAGCTTATAGTTCACTAATGGATAATGGTAGCACAAACTAGCTTATAGTTCACTAATGGATAATGGTAGCACAAACTAGCTTATAGTTCACTAATGGATAATGGTAGCACAAACTAGCTTATAGTTCACTAATGGATAATGGTAGCACAAACTAGCTTATAGTTCACTAATGGATAATGGTAGCACAAACTAGCTTATAGTTCACTAATGGATAATGGTAACACAACTAGTTTATAGTTCACTAATATATAATGGTAGCACAAACTAGCTTATATAGTTCACTAATGGATAATGGTAGCACAAACTAGCTTATATAGTTCACTAATGGATAATGGTAGCACAAACTAGCTTATAGTTCACTAATGGATAATGGTAGCACAAACTAGCTTATATAGCTCAGTAATGTATAATGGTAGCACAAATTAGCTTATATAGTTCACTAATGGATAATGGTAGCACAAACTAGCTTATAGTTCACTAATGGATACTGGTAGCACAAACTAGCTTATAGTTCACTAATGGATAATGGTAGCACAAACTAGCTTATAGTTCACTAATGGATATTGGTAGCACAAACTAGCTTATAGTTCACTAATGGATAATGGTAGCACAAACTAGCTTATATAGTCTGCTAATGGATAATGGTAGCACAAACTAGCTTATAGTTCACTAATGGATAATGGTAGCACAAACTAGCTTATAGTTCACTAATGGATAATGGTAGCACAAACTAGCTTATAGTTCACTAATGGATAATGGTAGCAAAAACTAGCTTATAGTTCACTAATGGGTAGTGGTAGCACAAACTAGCTTATAGTTCACTAACGGATAATGGTAGCACAAACTAGCTTATAGTTCACTAATGGATAATGGTAGCACAAACTAGCTTATAGTTCACTAATGGATACTGGTAGCACAAACTAGCTTATAGTTCACTAATGGATAATGGTAGCACAAACTAGCTTATAGTTCACTAATGGATAATGGTAGCACAAACTAGCTTATAGTTCACTAATGGATAATGGTAGCACAAACTAGCTTATAGTTCACTAATGGATAATGGTAGCACAAACTAGCTTATAGTTCACTAATGGATAATGGTAGCACAAACTAGCTTATATAGCTCAGTAATTTATAATGGTAGCACAAACTAGCTTGTAGTTCACTAATGTATAATGGTAGCACAAACCAGCTTATATAGTTCACTAATGTATAATGGTAGCACAAACCAGCTTATATAGTTCACTAATGGATAATGGTAGCACAAACTAGCTTATATAGCTCAGTAATGTATAATGGTAGCACAAATTAGCTTATATAGTTCACTAATGGATAATGGTAGCACAAACTAGCTTATAGTTCACTAATGGATAATGGTAGCACAAACTAGCTTATATAGTTCACTAATGCATAATGGTAGCACAACTTGTTTATAATTCACTAATCAATAATGGTAGCACAAACTAGCTAAAAGTTCACTAATGTACAAAGTGTTTGGAAAGTCACTGTGCAGTTTTGTAATCATATGTTATTATATTTTCAAGCCAGCAACTGATACTGGTGTTTAGAAACAAAATAAGAAGCATCCAAGCCTGTATTGATGCCAATTGGTTTCACTTTCAACATTGTTTATAATTTTCATTCATATTTACCTCGTGTATTCTATATTGAAACATGTCTGTTAATAAATATATAAGTGCACATTGACTTTTATACACTAATGGATAATGGTAGCACAAACTAGCTTATAATTCACTAATGGATAATGGTAGCACAAACTAGCTTATATAGTCCACTAATGGATAATGGTAGCACAAACTAGCTTATAGTTCACTAATGGATAATGGTAGCACAAACTAGCTTATAGTTCACTAATGGATAATGGTAGCACAAACTAGCTTATATAGTTCACTAATGGATAATGGTAGTACAAACTAGCTTATATAGTTTACTAATGGGTAATGGTAGCACAAACTAGCTTATATAGCTCAGTAATGTATAATGGTAGCACAAATTAGCTTATATAGTTCACTAATGGATAATGGTAGCACAATTAGTTTATAGTTCATTAATGGATAATGGTAGCACAAACTAGCTTATATAGTTCACTAATGCATAATGGTAGCACAACTTGTTTATAATTCACTAATCAATAATGGTAGCACAAACTAGCTTATAGTTCACTAATGTACAAAGTGTTTGGAAAGTCACTGTGCAGTTTTGTAATCATATGTTATTATATTTTCAAGCCAGCAACTGATACTGGTGTTTAGAAACAAAATAAGAAGCATCCAAGCCTGTATTGATGCCAATTGGTTTCACTTTCAACATTGTTTATAATTTTCATTCATATTTACCTCGTGTATTCTATATTGAAACATGTCTGTTAGTAAATATATAAGTGCCCATTGACTTTCCGAACACCCTGTATAATGGTAGCACAACTAGCTTATAATTCACTAATGGATAATGGTAGCACAAACTAGCTTATAGTTCACTAATGGATAATGGTAGCACAAACTAGCTTATAGTTCACTAATAGATAATGGCAGCACAAACTAGCTTATAGTTCACTAAGTACAGGGTGTTTGGAAAGTCACTGTGAAGTTTTGTAATCATATGTTGTTATATTTTCAAGCGAGCAACTGATAGTGATGTTGAGAAAGAAAATAAGAAGGATCCAATCCTCTATTGATGCCAATAGGGGTCACTTTCAACATTGTTTATAATTTTCATTTATATTTGTCTTCTGTATTCTATATTGAAACGTGTGTTAATAAATATATAAGTGCACAGTGACTTTCCGAACACCCTGTATAATGGAAGCACAATCTAGCTTATAGTTCACCAATGGGTAGTGGTAGCACAAACTAACTTATATAGTTCACTAATGGATAATGGTAGTACAAACTAGCTTATAGTTCACTGATGGATAATGGTAGCACAACTAGTTTATAGTTCACTAATGGATAATGGTAGCACAAACTAGTTTATAGTTCAATTAAGGGATGATGGTGGCACATACCAATTCATAGTTCACCAATGGGTAAGTTATAAGAATTTATGTTTTTTGTAGTTTTACCTGGATCTACTGTTGAGACTACAATTAGATTTTTGACAAGATTACATGTTCGTGTTGGCACCACTCACTGATGTATATATATATTGATATTTGTGTGAAATTTTAGTTAAATGAGGATACAGCTCTATCTGTACCCAATTTAAATAAACATTAAGAATGCACCTTTTTTCTCTGCTAAATTTTGCAACTCAGTTGTTTCTCATTATTTCACCTGTAAGCACATTTCAGTAAAACACTTTTTGAAGTCACAAGAACAAGCGAATAATATAGACATAATTGCAGTTTCGTTTTATATATATATATATATATATATATAAGCTCACCTAACCAAGCTAATTGTTGCCACTTCCTTATAAAGACACCATTTGTTAGGTTTCTGAGTCCATAACTAGTATACAAGAAGTTATTTGCAATGCAATGGAACTTTACCTAGGATTAAAGTCAATATGTATATCTAAATCCTCCAAAACATTATTATATTAGGTTGAGGAATAATTCGTGAGCACTTTTAAATAATTTCATTCAAGCATTACATGCAAGACTATACAATACTTCAATACATGAACACATTACACCCAAAACATTTATTATGATACTTTATTTCATGTAATACCTAGGTATACAGTATGCATTGTTTTAAACGAAATTGCAAGAAATTAAATGCGAAAAGCAGATGGTGTCGAAAATGCTCGATTTTGTCCACTTGACATTCCATTTAATGAGCTGAAAATGAAAGCAAAAATTAAAGACATATGAAAATCAAACACACCATCTATTAGAGCAAAAAATTATCTATCAAATGACATGAATTATTTTGCGAAAGCATTTCATTTATGAATATGTTTTTTTAACTTGAAAAAACGCTCACGAATTATTCCTCAACCCAATATTTTTGGTGAACCAATCAGTATTTAAAGTACTGAAAAAAGAATTGATAGTCCATTGCTTTTATAATCAGTAAACAAACTTAATGAACAAACAACACACTTCATTTGATTCAGTAAGTTGTGTTCAATTGAACTTAGCAGTTAACTCCGAAAAAACAAACATATTAATTTATTTGTCAAACCTGTTATTAAACAGACATTGAAATTTATTCACCAAACTGTAGTCAGTCAGTAAATTAAAGCAGTTTTGTTAGCTAATGCATCAGTTTAACTTGTGGGAAATGAATAGCTGAAACAGTCAAGGTAATCTGCAAAATGTAAACTACCTGATACAGTACCTAACCTTGTTTGAATTGAATAACTAAACAACCCGGGTAACTGTAAAATGTAAACTACCTAATACAGTACCTAACCTTGTTTGAACTGAATAACTAAACAACCCAGGTAACTGTAAAATGTAAACTACCTAATACAGTACCTAACCTTGTTTGAACTGAATAACTAAACAACCCAGGTAACTGTAAAATGTAAACTACCTAATACAGTACCTAACCTTGTTTGAACTGAATAACTAAACAACCCGGTAACTGTAAAATGTAAACTACCTAATACAGTACCTAACCTTGTTTGAACTGAATAACTAAACAACCCAGGTAACTGTAAAATGTAAACTACCTAATACAGTACCTAACCTTGTTTGAACTGAATAACTAAACAACCCAGGTAACTGTAAAATGTAAACTACCTAATACAGTACCTAACCTTGTTTGAACTGAATAACTAAACAACCCAGGTAACTGTAAAATGTAAACTACCTAATACAGTACCTAACCTTGTTTGAATTGAATAACTAAACAACCCAGGTAACTGCAAAATGTAAACTACCTAATACAGTACCTAACCTTGTTTGAACTGAATAACTAAACAACCCAGGTAACTGTAAAATGTAAACTACCTAATACAGTACCTAACCTTGTTTGAACTGAATAACTAAACAACCCAGGTAACTGTAAAATGTAAACTACCTAATACAGTACCTAACCTTGTTTGAACTGAATAACTAAACAACCCAGGTAACTGTAAAATGTAAACTACCTAATACAGTACCTAACCTTGTTTGAACTGAATAACTAAACAACCCAGGTAACTGTAAAATGTAAACCAGCTAACACTTTGTTTTAATTTGTTAGGACGGAATAATTAATCTCGGTAATAAAAAAGAATTTAAACCAGTTAATACATTATTTTAATCTCACAGTTTTTTTGCTGCATTAATTCAAAGTTATTTCAAAATTCCATGTGTTAGTTCAAAATACCCAAGTGAATTACATGTAAATTTATGAATATTTAATATTCATTTTATCACACACCCTGAAAACACTTGTTTGACCTCCCAACTTAAAATTTGTATTGTAAAAAAATATTTAGTGTCCATGTGTAAATAAAAGTTTCATAAAGCAGCAAACACAAATTAATATATTTCATATTTAAACACACCATTTATAACTTCTAAAAATATATGTAATTTTTGTAATTAAGACAGCTCAAACCACATGGAATAACTCAACATCAAAGTAATGTGACTTAAGTTTCCTAATTACAAGAAAATAGCAATAATAAGGTGACTTCTAAGCAGAATTTCTTAAAGTTTCTGAGTGATGCACTATCTGGTATTAATTATGTAAGCTATAGTAAAACAAGAATACATAAACAACGACCCAGTTATTTGCATGAGTGCACGATGATGACTGAAAAGGGAATTTTTTGAAGAGGATTTTCACTTGCAGTAATTTTATTTGAAATCAAAGTTGTATGAAACTGTGAATTATATTATTGTCATTGTATTCACAGAGTAAAGCTTAACTTTCTAATGAAAGTTAATAGACTGTTGAAATTTTAGGAAAGTGTGTAGATTTTGATTTGTTTTCAAGTTCAGTTAATATTATTCAACATCGTAACAGGCTTTAGCACAGTCTGTGTACCCTCAGCTATTTGTTGCAGCCCACCCAAGTGTTCCATCTCAAAGCCCTTATTCTTCAACTGGTGGAAAAAGTAGTTACACCGTGATGTCACAATCTGTAAGCAAGTTTAGATTATAGAACGTTAATATTATAATATATTTTAAGTCAACTTTAACACAAAGTTTGAACAACTGAAATAAAATTACTTTAAGTTGTCATTTTAATAGACTTTGTGTATCAATGTAGTAGCAGGTCATAATTTATTTTACTTGTTTCTTGTAGTAATGTTATTTTCTGTTCATTTTGTGTATATCATTTAAAATTTATATGGATTTATAAAATATTATTAGCTTATAAGTCTACTTCCACAATATACTTTATGTGCTAGAAAAATATAATTTAAGTTGAAAGTTAAACCAGTGATACTTAATTCAAGTAACCAATAATTTTGTTCAGATTCTTTTTGTAGTATATCTTCTTGCATCGTTTGGTTTTTTTTCTTATATTTTAGTTTATTTTATAGTTTTGGATCTTGACTTTAGTCCATTTTTAACCTGATGTGTTTTCTAGATTTTTTAAATATAATAGCTGTAATCAGTAAATGATGTGGAATGCAAAGAAATGGTGATTGTTTCTCTGTTTTGAGTAAACCTTAAAAGCAGTTTTCAGAAAACTTTTCAAAATAACTTGTGACACATTTGTTCAAATTTTTTAATACTATTAAGCTTCTTTGAATTACTAAACCTCATGGCTTGGTTGTTACTGATTTTGTAGCAACAAGGCACAGTTGTACCAGCCCGGCCATTTGATCCACAGGCTGATGCCCAAACCTTACGAAAGGCTATGAAGGGGTTAGGTAAGTAATAACGACATTGATTGCTCTTCTACAAAAGTTCTCAAACCCCACTTTCTAAAAGTATGTCATTTAATACTCCGCCCCTCCAGATATGCAGAAGTACGACACATACAAAGACGCCTTTTTTTTTCGTGCACCACTGACTCATCCGTTTGATATGATGTTCACTTTTGCAATACAGTGCCAACTGAGAGTGCCACTGTGACAGAAAAATTAAAAGTCCACCATGATTGGTTTGTTTGCTTTATGAGCATAGTTTTCTAGTTTGCAATAAGGAACATTATTAAAATAGATCTAAAGATGTAAATGTTAAATATTTATGGCTGAATCTTTTAAATTTATCGTTAAACTTTAAAACAGTTGCTGAATTCAGTTATTACTTGTATACTCCCTTTCCCTACCAAGCACACCTCACTATTTGAAAGACCATGTTGTAGTACTTTACAAAAAATTATTAAACATTATATAATTGGTCCAAATAGTTAGTTTGGTTGAAACAAGGAAATGTTGTGTCAAAAAATTAGTGTTGTAAGAATTATATATCATAATTTTTCAGATTAATTAGTTAGCAGCTGATCCAAGAAGTATTTATCTTCTAGTGTATAGTCTGAAAGAGCACACATTAACTTATCCTCTAATAGAAAATAGCTTGGTTATAACCACTGATAGGTAAGACGTTGTTGCAACATGTGAGAGGTTGAAGAAAGAGAGAGAGAAAAAAAAAAGAGGAATATCAGTTTATTTTTAATTATAAATTGAACATAAAAATTGTCTCTTTTTCTGTATGTAATCTATTCTTATCTGTTATCATTTGTTTAAAATTCTTTCTAGTAGATGTAACTTAAAAGGTTTATGTGTAAGTGCAGATATTGTCGATTAACAAACTTGAACAGGATGAGATAGGTTCAACAATAGAAGCTACATTCAACAAGTAACATGGTTTCTGTAGTTAAATTACACTTTCTTGTATGTATATTCATTAAATCACAATTATTTATTTATATGATGGACAGTATAGAAAAGTTGGTGATTCGATGATAAAAATATATAAAGGGTGAAGTTCAGGTCACCAGATACTCTTTAAAAAACATTTTGGGGGAATTATTACCAACTTATATTATTTCAGAATTGAACTTGGATTCCAAAATTAATTCATGAATGCATTTTGATAACCCATCATTTCACAAAGGGAAGATGTGTAACTATATAGAATGACCTCTAGCAGAAGTCATCTAAAACTTAAGAGATAACATATATTGAAAGGCAGTATTAGAAAGTTAAACCTTATGTTATTTATTTTATAAACAACAACAAGAAAACTATGGTACTTTGATTCTCTGGCATTGTGTTTTACCTTTATTGTGTTGTTTATTGTTATCTTTGATTTCTTTCTTGGAACTTATTTTTGTACTGAAAGTACTGATATACTTGGAATTATTTATGTAAGTAAAAGAAAAGGATTTTGAAAACCTAGTTGTTTTGTCATTTTATTTGTATTCTATGGTAAATTACTTCTGTTAGAACCAAGTTTGAATTATTTTTTTTTAAACATGACTTAAAACAGAGATAAAAAACCATTAGTTAACTATTTGCTTTTTAACATAATAGTTACCCGGTTTTGAATAACATGAAGCAATGAAACAGCTCTTTGTGGGAAAATAGATTTATTTCTTTATGCTGTTATGGATGAAACTTTGTACAGACATAAATCTATTATCCCACAAAGAGCTGTTTCAAAACTTCTTGTTGTTCTTAGATAATCAATGTTTCAACTTACATAATGTCTCTAGGGTAAGATATGTTTCAACTATTTAAAATCTCCAGAATAAGGCATTTTGAAGTAACTGATATTTTATAGTTACTGGATAGAAAGCATAAGCTGAAACATAGGTTGAAGAAACACTATATAAAAACTAATACTGTTATTTTTTTAAAGAAGTAATTTTGCTACACATTTGATAGTATGCATATAAATTAACCAAAGCCTTTTTTGTTTGAAAAACCTGTAGAAGATACTCTGTAATTCTTGAGTATTAAATAATGTTACTTTGGGACTGGATTTATTTTTTCATTTTTTTAATTATTCCAGGGACAGATGAAAAAAGCATTATAAATATCTTAGCCAGACGTGTCAATGAACAAAGACAGCAAATTGCCATTTCTTACAAAACCCAGTTTGGAAAGGTATGCACTTTCGTAATTTTATTATTAGCCATTGCATGAATAACAGGTAAGCTAAAAAGTGTGTTATTCAATAAGTTTAATAAAACATAAAAGCAATAGTCTGTAACATTGTGTTTTGTGTGTGAAATTACTAAATATTATTTACATAGCAGGTAGAATGTTTTCTCTTTGAGAATAGCTTGGTCCATTTCTGCATCTTTCAATGAGACTTGTAATATGAATATGGCTGGGATTTTTTTACAGTAAGTGTCTGTGGCTTGTTGGTAATGAATTCAAACCATAAACAAACAGCACACAACCCACATGTTTTAAAATAATGAATAAAAAAGAAGTCAAACATAGGTACAAAAAATTATTTGCACTGTAGGATATTACAATGGTATCTAAAATTCTAAGTTGTTCTCTTTTCTTGTAAAATGTCCACACAGGCTGATTCAGTTACTTTTGAATCCAGTTTACAAGGCATTTATCTACTCTGTTTCTTACTCTATGATTTATGATAAGGTCACTTATATTACCCTGTGGGTTACTACAGTTTCATCTAGAACTTTAAATAACTTATCAAAATCCTAGTAGGCTGTTTCAGTTACTTTAGAACCAAATTGACAAGTCAATTTCTCTTATCTGTTTTATTGCAATGCAGCTGTAAAACGCATTAGAAATCACCCATTATGGCTAATCACTCACATGCCAGTTAACTTTGTTTTCTTTCACTAATGATCTTTCTAACTTTGGTTGTTTGCCTATATATATTTATATACATATTTTCTAGTTGGAGCTTGGAACTTTCTACAAACTAGGAGATGCTATGTTCTAACAATACCTACACAGCAAGGAAAACTTAGAGGTTTCAACAGTTGAACTACGCACAAAATATTTGACTGTCACTGAGTTATGTAACAAAATTAAATTTGTCATAATTATCACCTTTAAGATAATAATGTTTAAAACTTTTGTTATGAAAACTGTATAATAATTAAATATTAAGTCACAAAGTAAACTATATAATAACTATTACACTAAGCATTTTTGTTTTTCCAACACTTGCATTCCTCGAGCCTTAAGATAACTCCCACCTAAAAATCTCATATTTAATGTAAAGTGTGCTGATACATGATGATATCATCATTTGACGATAGCCTCCATCAACATCCCCTACAATTATGCTTGAAATAACTTCATTCCTTGTCTTGGCAATGTCTTGAATGGATGTGTTTTTAAACTTATATTTGAAATAGATGAGATTTGTGACACTTAAAAAAGTTAAATTTCATTCAAGTATAACTTCTTTCCTTACTAGAGAAAAAGAGAGAAGCATTTCTTGCTTACTTATTATGAATTCTCAAATGACAGTAACTTCTGCTTTGTCCTGTGATGGTGAAAATTGAAAACATTACCCAGGATGTGTTTGCTATGGTGGCTGGAGACTTGTTGTCTATGGGGGACATAACAGCCATCATTATTTGACATGTTGCGGGTTTCTTCCTGCATCCTGGTCATTATCTGCCTAACAGTTGGTTGGCATTCAATTTCAGCATGACTGGAATGGTGATTATTTTGACCAACTGAAAGTAAAATTGACAATTCTTTGTACAAAAACACAAAGTAATATAATATGACATTCCATACATTAAAACTTTGGCTTTCTATTGGTTATGAAGAATAAAGTCTAAAATGTCAGAGAAAATCATTGGTAATTTGTGAAGGAGATGATTTGGTAAGTGGTTCTGATGTTTATAGCTCCCTAAACGAATAAGATTGAATCATATAAATGTTATTCATTGCTTGAATAATATCTATATTATGATAAGAAATTTACATTAAATTCTTTACTTACTGGAGGTGTGGGAAATAAATTAGAGAAGATGGAAGAGCATATGTCATAGTTCTCACAATAGGAGATTGTGGATTTTTGCAAATACATCTTTATAAAATTAAGAACTTAATATTGAAGTGTAATTTATCAACAACAATATGAAGCAAGTTTAATTTGTATACATACTTAATAAAGTAGTTTAATTAAATTTTGAATGTAACCGTAGCAGCCTATGAAATGCACATATTGACCTGTATGTTGCAAAGGGATTAATATGTTTTTCAGTCAACATTTGAAACACATTTTCTTTATGGATACAAAACTTTAAGAACTGATAATAGATGGGGATTCTAAAAGCAAGGAGATAATTTTGAGTTTTTGTAGTGAAGAAGTATTTGTTGTACTATTTAATTTTGTTTTAGATAAAAGTAAATGTCTTAGTAAAGAGGTACCATCTAGTGCTTGTTTCCTCTTTTGATTGACCTTTACTTTGTTCACATGGTGTCATGTATAGAGTACTGAGCCATGCATACATAAGAGATGCATGTTTATTATAGAAGTAACTGTTGAAATGTGGATTATTTGATTAACTCTTTCATTGTTATGATTTGCTAACAGGAAAAAAATCATCTGGATTGTGAATAATCCAGATTGTCAGTGTTTATGCTAACAAGGATTCACTGTGCATTAGAAGTTAAATTGAACTGTAATAACACTTAACATCATGGTTTAACATAAAAAAACTTTAATTTACTAAGCAATATGAGCTGAGCATGTCTAAAACTTTCTTTTTACCGAAATAAATATAGTAACAATAATTATTAAAGAGCAACAAAGATTACGAAACAGGGGCAACCATCCAACCCTTTTATTCTCTATTTATGTTTCATTTGAGTCCTGCAGAATCCATTGACCACAAGTCAACACCTGATGCATTGAATAGCAACATTAACTGGACTTATTGCTTGTCTTTTAAAAGAGAGGGCATTCCTGAGTTAAGGTGTTTATGTTTTAGGACCTGGTTAAGGACCTGAAGAGTGAGCTCAGTGGAAGATTTGAAGATGTAATAATGGCTCTGATGACTCCTCTATCAGATTTTCTGGCTTCAGAACTACATCATGCTATTTCTGGATTAGGAACAGATGAACATGCTCTAATTGAAATCCTTTGTACGAGAAGCAATCATGATATTCATCAGATAACTGAAGCCTACAAGAAGTGTAAGAGTATTTCAAGTCCATATCAGAATCTTTGAATGAGTTGTGACAAATGATACCATTTCACATTAATACCCCTTGCTCATTTTTAATAACTGCAATCTAGTCCTTCCTGAATCTTTATAACAGAAAAGACTGCTTACACAAAGTTTTTCACTGCATTCTGGGAACTACAGAAACCAAACACTTTTTAAGATTATTTTGCAAAGTAATGTCAATTTTTGAATGGTTGGAAAAATAAAAATTGTGAATTGAAGTGGTGGTTTTTAGTTTTACTGAAATTGTGAGAAGCTGGAACAACTGCCACGTGGGTTGAAGTAATTGAAATGTATTTTCAAAATATTATCATGTCACTTTGCTCAGAAAAGAGTGATTATTTATGAATATTTTGTTTCACCATAATTGAGGAAAATTTGTTTGAGAACATTTTATTGAGGAAAATAATCAAGAAGTTGAATGTATAAGACATGAGTGGTTTGATCATATTAGTTTTAAATCACTGAAAATTTTTTAGAATATAAGACATAAACTATTGATACATATGGATAATTAATCACACGTGTGGAGTTAAATTATTATTTCAATATAAGACAGTGTTAACAAGAAATACATTATTAACCCTTTCAGCGCTTAATAACAACTTTTAATGTTTGGCATGGCACTGAATATATATGTTTGATACTTCAACTAATTATGGTATCAGTAATAAAAGCATGATATCTCGACAATAACTCAACAAAAGTCCCTGAAATATTCAGTGATTGTACTCAATACTATATATATTAAATTCAATACATAAGAATAACAGGAATAAAGGAAGGTCACCTGCTGTGCTGAGCCTTCAAGTTGACTGTGGTCGCCAACCATGCTGAAAGGGTTAAAATAAATAATCTCTAGTTGCTTAACACTGAAACCAGTGATGTTATTTAACAGTTACTAGTGACAACATAAAGGTCATTTAATGGTCATATGTTTTGTGTATTTCACCTCTATAAGAATGAATTATTACAAAACACAAGTTTGACAAAATTAAACAGTATAACTGTTGTGCTCTCTCCACTTGTAATGTTTTACATGGAACATTAACATCTAAATTATGGAATTTTTATATTACTGATAGAAGTAAAAGTGTTATGAGAAGAGTAATTCAACTGAAAAAAAAATGTTATTTTAAGTTACATTCATTCAAGCAACAGTTACATGTTAAGCAAAGTGGATGATACTGGAAAATTTAAAGTTTAAAGGAGAAAACTCTTCCTTGAGTAAATGTGCTACAAATCAGTCTTTTCTAATATATTAGTCATGCTGATTTTGTTATGTACTCTTGTTGAAAAGTAAAATAAGTGAGCTTTGATTGGCTGTCACAGTCATGAATGATTTTTAAGTAGTAATTTTAATACTGGTACCAAAATAATCAGTTCATTGGTTTTCCTGTAGAAATGAATTTTTTGCTAATTGAAATATTATGAACAATGTTTTTATTAAATCATGTTAAATTTTTCTTTTTACAACACAGTGTATCGTCAATCTTTAGAGAGGGATTTGATAGGAGATACGTCAGGCTACTTCAGAAGATTGTTGGTTTCTATGACAACTGTAAGTGGAATTTATTATTTGTAGTCATAACTAATGACAAGTGACATTTAAAAAGAACCTTTTAATTGGATCAACTGATTTATAAGCACTAGAAACTTTTAAACTTAGTAATATTTGTACTTCAGAGATCGATGAAATCTCAAATCACCGCAGGCAACATTTTCATATAATTGGTTTTACTATGTATACAGTAAACATGCACTTAGCAAACAATTTGTATTGTAATATTGGACAGTAATGTGTTTTATACAAATATAAATAAGTATACCTATGTGTATTCATATAAATAAAATTATAAATAAGTATACCTATGTGTATTTATATAAATAAAATTATAAATAAGAATACCTATGTGTATTCATAGAAATAAAATTATAAATAAGAATACCTATGTGTATTCATAGAAATAAAATTATAAATAAGTATACCTATGTGTATTCATATAAATAAAATTATAAATATGAATACCTATGTGTATTCATATAAATAATACTTTTAATCTCAGGTACTTACTTTCAGAAGAAAAAAAAAGATACTTCATCAATGTTGGCCAAAAAAGCAGAAAAATATGATACTGTATCGATTATAGTAACTAACTGTAACACAATTCAAGCTTTGTTTTTGATTACTAATGGAATGTAACACTTCCATGGCTTATCTGTACAGAAAGCTTTGCTTGTAAGATTGTATAGAATTTCAAAATTAAAATGTTGTTAGAGTTAAAAGTTTGAAAATGTGTATTGCTTTTTAACATAGACAGTAATCATTATTTATATTAATTCAGGGTGGAAGGGATGAAGGACCTGCAGACCCAGTTAAAGCTAAGCAGGATGCTCAGGTAATAAATTATTCTCAGGTTTATCAGTAAAAACGTCTAAAGTGAAATAGAAACCCTATAACTTGAGCGGTTTTGAAAGGTGGACCTTTCTTCTTCAGGGGCAAACTGGTTGTCTAAGGTGAAACTGTAATGAACTACCATTCTAACTAGTAGGTGATAAGTTCAGTAAGCTTGTGATCCTGGGTTTAAATCTTGATATAAGCAGTTCATATTAGTATCCTGAAACTATGCCAAAGTAACATTAATTGAAACTGTATCATAAGATAAATTTCCTCATTCTTTTACAGTAACATTATTAACATGGATGTTGTTACATTATATGTCTTAATCAGTTATAACTTGTACTGTGTGTTGAGTTATATAACATATGAAACTTTAGATTTTGTTGTCAAATCTTCAACCTGTACTGAGAAAAAATTAAATAATTGTTTTAGTTAAACCTGAGTTCCTGCTACATCTCTTCAAAGTTGAATTTGGTACATATGTTATTATATAAATTATTTAACAATTTGTCAGTTACAGTATGTTGACTTAGTGTTTATCATATTGGAATACAAGTTATTGCATAATTGTTTTGTGTTTAATCCCTTATTATTTCAAAGTATCCTAAAGTGATTTCTGTGTTCAAGACTTCATAATGTAGGTAAATTAATACATAGAATTACTTATGGACTTTTCTCTATGTTAAAATATTTTTGCTTGTGAGCTTTTGGTTCTCTTACTGGAGCCTTCAGTGGACAACAGTGTACATTTTTACCTGATAAGACAGCCAAAAGTCCACAAATACATATATTTTAACATAGAGAAAAGTCTGTGTGTAATTGTATATACTAAAATGATCTCTCTTAGTGAAAGCTGTTTCAGAAAATCTGAAGGTAAGTTTTGGGTATTTCATGACCTACCATGTAATATCAAGCTATAACTGATAAAGATGTTATGTAGCCTATCATATAATACCAATTTCTAACTGATGAAAATGTTATATAACATAACGCGTAACATCAATGTGTAACTAATGAGTATATCGTATAACAGAAAATATAATACCAAGTTCTAAGTGATAAAGATGTTGTCTACCTAATGCATGATGTGAAGTTGTAATTGATAAAAATGTTATAAACTGATGTATAATACCAAGTCATAACTGATAAAGATATTGTATAGCTTAACACATGCTACATTGTAACTGTATGAGTAGGTAAAGATTATTTAATATTTTATTAATTGTTAAATTAATGTAAGGTACACTATTAATATATTGTTAGAGATATACATTTTAATACATTTATCTTTAAATATTATAACAGAGTCTTTGCAATGCTGGAGTAAACAGATGGGGAACAGATGAGTCTACATTTAATGCCATCATGGCATCTCGAAGCTTTGCTCATTTAGGCCTTGTATTTTTTGAGTATCAGAAAATAGCTGGACATAGTGTTCCTCAAGCAATTGAAAAGGAGTTCTCTGGTGACATAAAACAGAGCTTATTAACCATAGGTAAACATTAGCTTTGTCAGTATTTAAAGTGTCGTTAATATCAACCTATGAATCATTTAAGTACAACCTCGGTAAATATACAGTGTGGGCATTTTCTAAATATGTAACATCGGCCGGCTCCTTTTTTCAAAGACTTTTAACTTTAAATAAATATATTCTTAATCAACTAAATCATGAAGCCTCAATGGCCAGTTTGATGTAATCTCCCTCTTCTCAGAAGTTTCAACAACTGAAGCCTGCAAGAAAGATAGCTTTAGAACTTTATATCCAAGACCCCAACCCATTGATACATATCTCCAGCAACCAGTTAGCAACCCTTATAGAATTCACTATCTTCAAAACTAACTTTATGTTCAAAATGGTTCACGCCCGAGTTGCGCCAAACATGCTCACCCTCCCAGCCGTGGGGGCATTATAATGTGATGGTCAATCCCACTATTCGTTGGTAAAAGAGTAGCCCAAGAGTTGGCAGTGGGTGGTGATGACTAGTTGAATCCCCTCTAGTCTTACACTGCTAAATTAGGGACGGCTAGCACAGATAGCCCTCGAGTAGCTTTGTGCGAAATTCAAAAACAAAAACAATTCAATAACCAAAACTACTTACAAATAAATGGCTTAAGTATGGGGAATCCAGTGTTACCAGTTCTAGTGACATTTTTATGAGACAGATTGAATATCAAGAGATCAATTCAGCCTTACACCCACCACTATACTGGTACAGTTATGTTGATGATACAATTGCTGGATTCAAATCTACAGAACACACACTTAGTTTTTTTCAGTCACATTAACCCGATACATTCCAACATTAAGTTCACCTCTGCACAGGAAACAACTAACCGAATAGCATTTCTTAACCACAAAATCACTAGAACTGATACACAATTCAAAACAGAAATCCACAGAAAATTTACCGATACTGGATTATACATTCCCTGGGACTCAGCACATGAAACAAAACAAAAACTCAACATGTTAAGAAACCAAATAAACACAACCACAAAACTATGTTCACTTGATAAAACTAATGGTGAAATCAACAAATTGAAACAAAACTTCATCAACATCAAAAAACCGTAGAAAAAATTATATGCACACACCTAGACCAACCACAGACAAACAACAATAAATTCCAAGATACAACAAACTACAAAACCTTATTCTGCTGCATTCCATATGTTCCCGACATCAGCAAAAAATAACCAACATTTGGAAAAAAACTTACAACAAAACACAACATTCCAGTAAACACCAAATTTATTCAAAAACCAGGTACAAATTTAAAGTCCATACTGTGCAAAAACTGCACTGACAAACACAACACCAACATTATTTATAAAACACAATGCAACAACTGCCACGACTTCTATATTAGTGAAACAAGTAAAAAAATGGAAACTATATTCAAAGAATGCAAAAAACACCTTCACACGTTTTTGAACACTGCATATCAAATAAACACAACTTAATTGTAGGAAACATCCAGAGTAGGGAAACAAATACAAAATCAAAGAAGCCCTATTTATATGGCAACTAAAACCAAAATTAAACTAATATAAAGGAACATCTTTATGCCTATACTAATTAATAACCTAATATTCACCTGCAACGCTCTCTACAATCCTGTACTAGTTTATACTCTCGTTCCTGAGATGTGTCTGTCAATGGTCACATTCAAACTCTCTCTTTCTTAACCTGAAGATGACCTAGGAAGGTCAACACGTTCTTTCCTTATCAGTAAAAGTGTTAATACTCATACCAGCTGTTTTGAGATACAAACCATAGGTCAGTTTTATGCTATTGGATATAATAACATGAGTGCATGTGCACTGTATCAATGCAAGTTATGCAATGTTGACTGGAAGGCTAATATAATAAGAAATATTTAAAGTATTGAGACTTCATCTGTTTAAACACTTGTGTTTTTGTGTTATAATCTGTTGTCATTCTAGAATGAAAAAAGCATTTTTTTTATGATAGTTATGAGGTCAGTCAGATTGACAGATCCCACATAGTTAGGGTTTGCTAGATTGGATCCTTTCTTGACTATGTATGTGGATTATTCTATCAACTTCCAGCATAGTTAAAAAGCCATATAGATTATGTTAATTTTAGGATATTCTGTGTTATATTAGTGGCAGTATTTCGTATTCTGACTTGCATATCAGATTCTAAAAAGAATTTTTGAGACCATACTATCATTAGTAAGATTTTGGCCTCAAGTTTCACATAAACTGACTTGCATATCAGATTCTAAAAACAATTTTTGAGACCATACTATTGTTAGTAAGATTTTGGTCTCGAGTTTCACATAAACTTTTATTGTATGACTACATAAGAAAGTGTGATGGTTACAGGTTTGGTCAAATTGACCAAGGCTGATAAAGATTGTGGTAGGGTAGAGAACATAAGAGATAAAATATAAAGTTTTATTGAAAAAGAACTTTTGATATTCATTCTGAAAGTTCCAGAAAATAGGTAAATGAAATATGAAAACTGAAAGGTTGAAGAGTAGTGTTTCTGTTCTTACTAGAAAATCACATTGCTCTCAGACTGACTAAGTAAAGGCTTTGTAAGTTTGTAGTCAAATGTTTATAACAAATTTTGCTTGTTTCATGATCATCTGTCAAATTAGTATCTTGAGATTAGTTTTAATTTGAAAACTCTGGTGATTGAATTATTTTCAACAGAAATCTGGTTTTAAATACAACTGTGGAATAATTTTAATAAATTCCAAAATATATTGTGTTTGTAAACTTGCATTGTTTTAAATTCTATTTTATATCTGTTCATAAAATCTGTGCATCTTAATTTTTGCAAACAACAAATAAAATCTACAAGTTAAGCAAACCAGAGTTGTTTGGAATTTGAAAGTTATAAAAAGTTCTTGTGTTTTTACACAGCACGATGTGTGGAAAACAGACCTGCATACTTTGCAGAGAAGCTTCACAAAAGCATGAGGGTTAGTTTATTTCAGATCATATTATTGTATTATGTTGAGTGATTTCACAATACATATTTAATAATGTATGCTTCAGACTTGTGCTGACTGAAAATTAAAGACAATGACTAGTAGTTCTGGACTAAACAGATGACTGTATTTACTTGAAATTAAATGTTGTAAGTAGACCTAAAAACTAGTTTTGTGTATTTAATAAAATTGTAACTAATTAAGGGAAGTTGCATGTGTGTTTCAATTAAGAGCTTGGTACAGTGGTTCAAATATTTCTTCTGGCTTATAATTGCATGTTGTATTTGTAATGAAAAAAAACTATGTATGGATAGGACTATTATTTTATTTGTTTATGAAATTGTTGTATGCCAGTTATCTTTCACTTCAAACTTAAACACACAGTTGAAATTTTATTTAATAGCAAATTTTAATGTTCAATTTTAATTTAAGTGCGTGTTGTAACGTCTTTTAACTTGTGATTGTATTATGGTTCATCTCTGACAGTCTGCCAGACAGAATCTATTTTTTTGTGCAAATTTATATTTATGCTTCAAGAATTGTAATGCATTATTTAATTTTACCTATTTTAAATCATCTGTAGGGTTTAGGAACCAATGATCGTACACTGATTCGCATCGTCACATCTCGCTGTGAGATAGACATGGTACAGATAAAACATGAGTATCAGAAATTGTTTGGAAAACCTCTAGAAAAGGACATTTCTGTAAGTGCTGTTGATGTTACTGATATAATACTGTTTCAAAACCTTGTAATGAAGGAAGTGTTTTTTTAAGTAATGTTGTAGTTATTCATATAATACTGTTTATTCAACCTTGTAATGAAGGAAATTTCTGTAATTATTGTTAATGTTATCCATATAAACATTTGTATGAACATTTTCTAAACGTTAATAAATTTTCCACCATTTTTGCATTTTATTTCAATAAAATAACTTTATTATTGCTTATAAAATTTTCAGTTGGTTGGCCTAAACAATTTTATCTTAAGATGTTGAAGAAGGTAAAATATTTGTTGAATTTAACCACAGGTGGGTTAAAATAACTTATAAATGCAGCGTACTGGTCCTGTCCTGAAATAGTTACTGTTTGGATAGTTTCCACCATCTCCTGGCTCATAATATCCTTAGTGCCCTGGGCTAGAAGGTTAGCTGCCCACTATTTTCTGTCACTGAGTTTTCTAGATAATCAAAGACTGAAAGTGATGCTTTCAAATTTTTAGCAGATTCAAGTTTCACACTAGCAATTCAGTAATAATGTATTCTCAAGATGGCTGGCATGGTGGGTATTAAAACTTTTATTAAAATAAAGTACCGAACAACGTTTGGACCTTCTTAGGTCGTCTTCGGGTTAACATGGATTCAGTAATAATGTATTCTCAAGATGGCTGGCATGGTGGGTATTAAAACTTTTATTAAAATAAAGTACCGAACAACGTTTGGACCTTCTTAGGTCGTCTTCAGGTTAACATGGATTCAGTAATAATGTATTCTCAAGATGGCTGGCATGGTGGGTATTAAAACTTTATTAAAATAAAGTACCGAACAACGTTTGGACCTTCTTAGGTCGTCTTCAGGTTAACATGGATTCAGTAATAATGTATTCTCAAGATGGCTGGCATGGTGGGTATTAAAACTTTTATTAAAATAAAGTACCGAACAACGTTTGGACCTTCTTAGGTCGTCTTCAGGTTAACATGGATTCAGTAATAATGTATTCTCAAGATGGCTGGCATGGTGGGTATTAAAACTTTTATTAAAATAAAGTACCGAACAACGTTTGGACCTTCTTAGGTCGTCTTCAGGTTAACATGGATTCAGTAATAATGGTAAGCAGTCTTACTGGTTTACCACCAACTTTTCTCAAGTTCCAAGTTTATTCTGTTGATTTTGAAACCTTGTATCATCCATTACCTACATTCTCTAGGATAGCTTGTTATATTTACAGCACTACCACCTTATGTAATTAGGGTATTACCTAGTTTATGAGTCCAGTTAAAAGCTGCTGTAGTGAAGATGTGTTTTATCCTCAGTGCAACAACTGCTTCAGTGTAAAGCTGTTGATAAACTGCCAAGTGCTTTATGTATAACTGCGTGCACACAGAGAGTTAAGTAGTTTGTGTCTTCTGGTGCAAAACCTTTAATAGCAGCTGTGAGGATTGCATATTGTAGTGATTGTAGAACAAACAGCTCATATGCTCAACATACAAACTGCTGTTGATTTGAAATCATTTTCTTGTATAACTCATCAACTCCCAGTAGATCTTCAGAGTTATGTTTAGATGTTTTAAGTATTACTGTTGCTTCAGGTTGTACAGGGTAGCTGACGTGACACCAGGAATGATGATACTAGCTGTTGGAATGGCGTCAGTACATCCACAGTAGCATGGCATGATTTGGCAACAAATGACAGATGTCATTTAGATGAGAGATAAAAATATCATAGCCTGTTTTTGTGTATTTGTATAAACTGTTTCATTTCAGTATTCAGCAGTATTGTTTGTATGAGTAAAAACCTTAGAATTAACAATACTGGTTCAGTCTATGATTCACTGGGATAAATAGGTACTATGTTTAAATAATTGGTATAATACTTCACATGACAATGAAAAATGTTTCATATAAGTTTGAAAGACACGAAGGTGATTCTTATTGATGAAATGCATGTTCACCTAAAATAACATTTTATCAGGATTCACTAACTATTACGTAATGAAACAAAATTCAAGTAACTGTGCAAGTACTATTAAATTGTTGTTTGGGGCTATGTAATCCATTTATATTTAATATGCAGAGCTTCTATACTTATTTATTACATCGTTAGTGTAATCATATTATCACCATGGGCATCAGCCACTTATAGTAGTGAGTATTCCCACAAGAGGGCGCTTGGATTTCTCTGTTTAAAGTTAATTGATTGGTACAAATTAGAAATATGCCAAGTTCCCTGTTTCTACCAAAGAGTGGTGTTCTCATCCTAGATCCAGATATTAGCTGCATTTCTACATTAAAGACATTTTATTGGCTGAAAAAATCAAATGAATGGGTAAAATTATATATGAAATCAAAATACTTATAACATTGGAAGTCATTTAGAACAAAACTTTAAACTAGTACCAGAAACGAAACTAAACAATTGAAAAGCTTGGGGGACTTTCTGAAAGCTCTTTGGTTAATGAGTTTGTTTTCATTTACTAACTTTTTAAGTGCTTGTGTGGAAAAACCAACATAAGAGGGTACAGCAGTACTGAAACTTTTGTTTACTAATACATGCCTTTCTTAAATATGGAACATATACTTCACTAACTGATCATTTCTTTCTGATTTCAGCTATTTTTTGTTAATGTTACTTTTATGCTTTTCAATTGTTTTATATTATAACTTATTTTTGAAAACTTTGCAAATGTTTCCTATAGGACGACACTTCTGGGGATTACAAGCGGGTTTTGATTGCTTTGGTTGGAGGAGTCTGATAGAGAGCTCTTATGACCTTCATCAAAGTTGTATTTTTCACAAGAAATTTTTATTTAAGTGATGAATGCTTGATAGGTTTATAAGAAACAAAACATATATTTTTGTTTGATTTCAGGTAAAAGGGAGTTATAGTATGGTAAAATAACATTTATGTATTAATGTTTCCTTTTCAAACAAAATGTTTAAAGAACTAAAGTAATTTATCTAGAAATATTTCTTGTTACTATATTTACTAACATATAGCATAAGACATATATTTATAATAATTTTTATGCTTCTATATTACATTTTTAAGGTAAAATCAAACCATCTTTGTTTTGTATTATTTGTGTTCACTTTTCGATATAAGTTTGTAAAAGAAACATTTCCTTGGAAATGTCAATGCATTTGTTTATTATTTATGTGGAGAGTTTGTAAGATTTATAATCCTTTGATATCAAACCAGGAGGGTTAATGATAATTTGATTTTGTCTAGCTTTAAAATAATATGTTACGAGTATATAACACTGTTAGGTCATGTTTTATATAACATAGATCTCCATAGAAAAGTATTAAAAATGGTTTGAAAAAAAAGGAGTCTCAGAGTATTTTTAAAGCATGTAAGTGAATTTTTTATGATATAACTTATAAATATTCTTTAAATTTTATTTTGATGTAGAAAATTATTTACAGAATTTGGTATTAAATAAGCAAAAATATATAAGATAAATCATTTTTGTTTTGGTAACGTTATTCTGTGGAATGAAAAAGTTTAATAATTTTGTTAAACTTGCTATTTAGCTTTCATGATTCATGAGTGTTTACAAACATATTTAATATTGTACGTTTTTAAGAATATACAGTTCTATTTGCTGCCATTGCATTGTGTTAAGAAAAGTTATATTATCTGAATATAAAGGTAATCACAACAGAAAGACTTAATTGCAATAATAGATCAACTTAATTCTGAGTTTTAGACTTTAAAGTTATAAAATAATTTGTGACAGAAATGTCAGTATTAACAAAAGAAAAGTAATCTTAATTATGACATTTGAATTGTACAATAAAACAATGAACTTAAATTGAGTTGTTAGGTAAAAACTGTATTTATTAATTGTTTAATTTTTTGTTAGTGTTGGATAGTTCATTCATTTCTGAAAATATGTTCATGGGATTGCATATTTGGTGTTTTAAATTTGCAGTGTGTAAACTCTTTTGTTTTCCAATAACCTAAAACCTCACTACTATAGTTATATTATTTGTCATTCTATAATTATTTGAGAAATGTATTAATAGAATATATGATAAACTTCACCCTTTGGGAAGGTTTATCACTAAAGAAACATGATTTACTGTTCATCCACTTTCAGTTTTACTCAGTGTTACTTGAAATAAACAAGAGTTTAACTTTATCACCGAGTGTTTTTTGTTTTAAAATGACAGTTGATTGATTAGTTTTTTCATCCAACTAATGCCAGATTCATTGTGATAACAATATGATAATAATGAATGTTAATAATTGTGGCATTGTTTAATTAATGAAATGGTGATGTTGATATCTTTAATTATGAAGTATATCATAAATACAAAGTTCATATTCTTTCCAAGGGGCCAAATCAGTCCCAATGGACTGCAGACATGAGGTGTCATAGTTTGCAACCATTTATGACAGTCATATCCAACTATTTAGTCTGACAAGAGTAGCTCCAGAGTTGATGGTGGGTGGTCTTGAGTAGTGTAGATAGACACAGAGTAGCTTTGAACAAAATTAAACAAATAAAAATTATGTCACAAGAGTTTGGGAGTTTATGAATCCAGTACTCTTGATGCTAGATGAAGGATAGTAATAATAACTAGTGTTTCATTTGTCATACATTGTAATTTTAAAATGTTCCAGTATTTAAGAAAAACATTAAAATAGAAATGAAGTTTTTTTTTGTAATTCTTACAAAATATCCTTTAATTAAGTATTCAGCAATCTTATTATTCATATAATTTTTCTTTGCTAATGAAACTTAATCAAATTTCTTACCAGCAGTGTTTTTTTCTCACTAAAAAAAGTTTGAAAATTATCTTTAATGATTCTGTTTAATTCCTAAATACCCATATGCTTTTTTTTTTAATTTTATAATATTCCAATTACATCTCAAAAGTAGTTTACTTTGTCAGTAAATCTAATACTATAATATAGTTTTAGCAAATTTTTCCATTAGTGTTTTATTAATTTGTGTAATTATTATAAACCAGGAAGGTGCATACATGTAATACTGACTACATATTGGATTTATGCTCAGACTCACCTTACTTAGCTTTTAATGCAATGAATTCAGTGCACAATGGCACAACTTGGCATCACATGACAGTTGATCAGTTGACTTCTATTCCAAATTTAGTTGTTTATTTTTTGTGAAATATTTCACAAATAACACTTAACAACCAATGTGTAATTTCCTTTAACAATGAATATTTGTTATACTAAATGTGATTGCTCTAGGCTTTCTTGACTTATTTAGGTCTAAAGTATGTATGCTTATCACTTTGTTAACATGCATACAGACATTTCTGCATATTCAGCTAAGTTAGCCTTTATTACTACTTTACATTTACTTTATTTTACAATAATTTATTTTCTATTTGTTTTATGGACTGCTATAAACACCTCTTAGATATTGTTTCCTCACTACAGGTTTTGGGAGTTTTTTTTGTTCGTAAAATCATGTGATATACAAAATGCTCATAACTGTTTCATTCTATGTGCTCAGTTATAAATACTGTTACTATACCCTCTTTCTTACTTTGTGTAGTTTTATTAAATAAATTTACGTCTATGTGAGTTTGTCAAACCACATAAAATTTGCCAAATAGATCCAACACATAATGCCTGGAAGGAAGGGTAACATAAGTGCTGCACATGAAAATGATAGAATAAAGAAATTTCAAGGGAAAGGCTGTAAAACTACTATACCAAAGGATCCGTAGGAAATAATGGTATCTGTCCAAAATTCGAAATAAATTTGCATTTTTTGTTGTTGTACTAAATGTGCTTCTGCAGGGTTCCTGAAAGTGTTCAATTTCAAAAGTAAATGAAATCAAACTTAAGAATGACAACCATCTTTATTTCTACTTTTGAAGTTTTATTTCATACTATGTTGTATCCTACTGTTCATAGATCTTCTCATGATTCTTGGCATGCGCACGTTTTATTGACGTTACCACAGTACAAATGTTAATGTTAAGTATCCCTTATGTGACGTCACTTTAGTGTTTACTGAATGACTGACAGATAACACTCGTGCAAATGGTTAAAACGGGTGACCACTCCATTGGCCTTTGGGCCCCTTTCAGGAAAATTAACTAATGTAGGAAACTGAGGACGTTATTGTTCTTTAAACAAACGCGTATTTACACGCGGATAGAGGAATAGAATGTTCCACACACTACGATATATTAACACTTGATTAAAACCTCGAGAAAAACTTCTGAAGGCTCTAATAAGATGGCGTAGCAATATAACAATCAATTAGTGAATTGCACAACGTATGATTTGTAAAGTTACGTAAACAAACTTGTGATAATTAATTGCTTTTAAATAGATTTTGCCATGCGGTTAAGGCACTCGACTCATAATGTGAGGGTCGTGGGCTCGAGTCCCCGTCACACCAAACAGGCTCGCAATTTCAGTCCTGGGGACATTACAATATGATGGTAAATCCCACTAATTATTGGTAAAAGAGTAGCCCAAGGATTGGCAGTGGGTAGTAATGACTAGCTGCATTCCCTATAGTCTCACACTGTTAAATTAAGGATGGCAAGTGCAGATAGCACTCGTGTAGCTTTGCGCAAAATAAAAAAAAATATATGTATAACTATATAACTAAGTAATAACTCTTGTATTAAACTGAAACAGTGGTGTATAATCGCTCTTAATGTACTTCACTCAACCAAGTAGAAAGTTTTAGTCTTAATTTATAATGGTCTTGTGATTACCAGGAATTATTGAATTGTGATATTTTTAAAATAATTTTTACCCAATAGAATAATGTCTTAGTTTGTATCATTGGTTACATTAAACATGCACACTTAATATTTTAATATGAAAACATTTAATAAGAGTTGGAGATTTGAAAACTAAATAAAGACGTGCGAATTAATGTGTATTTAATTTACCATGCTCGGTATGGCCAGGTGGTTAAGGCTCTCGACTCGTAATCCGAGGATCGCGGGTTCGAATCCCAGTCTCACCCAACATTCTCACCCTTTCAGCCGTAGAGGTGTAATAATGTTACGGTTAACCTCACAATTCGTTGGTAAAAGAGTAGCCCAAGAGTTGGCGGTGGGTGGTGATGACTAGCTGCTTTCCCTAGATCTCGTGTAGCTTTGCATGAAAATCACAAACCAAACCAATTTTAATAAAATAATGCTAAGTTTTAGTTATAAAGTGTCATTGGACTAAGCTTGTTTAGGATAATTCAACGTTTATTAGCGACAATTTGGAAGTGGTCCCTAACTTCTATTTGAAAATTTAAACCTCAAATCAGGAGTTTACCGGAACTATAGTTTTAATTAAATGTTTTGGTAATCCAAACCAGGAGTACAGGTTCTTGCATTGTTTAGTGAACAGCGTACTTTCCAAGCAACCCTTAGAAAAACAACATTTAGCATAAAAATGTGTCTCTAGACGGCTGGTCTGGGTATTAAAACTTTTATTAAAATAAAGTAGTTAAAAAGAAGGACGAATCGTTGTTCTCTGCATTATTTTAATAAAAGTTTCAATACCTCTACCAGCCGTCTTGGGAATACATGTCCATTTTTACTTAAAGTGGGTTTCCGTCATTACGAAAATTTAGCTTAAGGCTTACAAACAGAAGTCGTAAGCAGATGGATGAGCGCATGTTTTTGACATTGAAACGTTTCGTGAACATAATGTCTGCATAGAAAATTAAAGGTTTTACGTGAAAATACTAGCTATGGGATGGTGAAGTGTGTGATTGGTTTAGTTGTCACACGTGACTTTAAAAGTTACATTAATGGCCGAATTAGTAAAAATGTGGCGATCGATTATCTCGGGTAATATGTCCAACGTAAACAAAGATAAGAAAGGTGAATGCGTAAATCTTCAACAGCTGGTTACAAAAACTAACTACAACTCAGTATGATAATAAATAATAATTAAAATATAATAAAATCATAACAACCAATACAATGTGAAACCAAATCCAATCAAACCATAATAAAAACATAACTGGCCAATCACTATAAAATAACCTTTGAATTAAAAAGATGAAAACGTAATTTGAACAAAATACATATTAAAATACTGAACGAAGAGAAAGATATCAATAATTCTGCACAATAAACAACAAAGAAAAGATACAGAATAATCACGAGAGAATAAACGGAAGATTATTTATACTATGTGTATGTAATAGCCATAAACAAAACACATTAAAATTAAACAAAATATGCTGCATGTTTTTAAAAAGATCCTAGGGTACAAGTTATAACGTGGGATTATGAAATGTATCCTAGGTTTTGGAGGTGATTAAAGAAGTAGCACCCATATTGCGTTGGGGATACACTGTCAATCAGTCTTAATCTCCAATCCGCTAGTCTCACATAAGAAGATTAGAAATTTGGAGAGCGAGATGTGGGTGGTCAAGACCACAACGTCTCTGCAGACAGTTGTGGGAAGGTGACTGGTTACAGGTAATTCCAATCGCCTCGCACAAACCGGATACAGTGTGGCAGAAGCAGAGCTCATCTTGACGAGGGAAGAAGCTTGAAAAATGTCGGTGACTCTTCCTCTGACTTGCGACTTGCACACTTTCATCTAACAAATCCCATTCCTTGAGCCTACATGTCAAAAGCTCGGCATTCGACTTTGTTAGACCAAAATATTTGATCAAGTCATTGAGATCTCTTTAGATGGAATAGTATGAGTCTCTCTCACCAGCTGCACCTCTGAAATTGTAATCTGGATCTTCAACGTCTACCTCCTCTTCTGATTTGCTGCTCTCTTCTGAGGATGGCTGCTTTCTCTCTGGCGTAGTGGGTACAAGGAGCTCAGGGCAGTGTGGCATTGGAGCGATGGATGATGGAAGGTCCGGATACATGATAGCAGATGCATTCTTGCCAGCCCGACGTTTGGAAGGGTCTACCATGCAGAAGTAGTAATTGCTTGGGTTCACGCCAAATTCTTGGAATAGCGAACTTCATGGCTCTCTCTTCCTCTCTGTACCGTCCTGCAAAAGAGCAAAATAAAATTGTTATTATGAGGAATAAATTTATTTCATCCACGATTAATGTGTAAGAGATTTATGCAAAATATTTTATATGTGATATTTTTTCTATACTATTGGAACTTTAAAAACAAGTAAATTAAAATGATATTTATATTTTAAAAGGTCTAAAATTTGTATAATATAAAATATTACTATTCAAGCAAGCAAAAATTGTCCGTCTTACCTTCTAGAGTTTTTTTTTTGCAGTGCTCACAGGTAAAATGAGATACCCAAGGTTTGTCTTGATCCCCGACAGGAATGCTGAAATATGTCTTGTAGGCTTCACACATTTTAGCAGATGCTGACACAGAGTATTTTTCGCTCTTGTCTTGATGAATTGGCCACATACATAGTAGAATGCGTCTGGAGAATGCTTGCAGCTTCTTGATGCCATCTCTGATAAAATCAGAAAGGTTTGTGTGTTTACGTATGCAGCTAGAACTGACCTGAAGTGGAGAGCCCCTGTATATATATATTACTATGGAAAGTTCTTGAAAATTCTAAAAGGTTCTTGAAAATTCTCGTAAGTTCTAAATCATTCTAGAAAATTCTTGTAAGTTCGAGAAATTTCTCTATCAGCTACTCAGCACTGAATCTACCTGGAATGTTCTAGAAAATGGGTAAATTTGAAAATTTTATTACCCAGGCCACTAAAGCAAAGTTTGAAGAGAAAAATAGGTCTTTTCCATTTACTTTAGGCCTAAGCAATTGGGAAATAACACTTTCTGCCCAGGAACAAAAACAAGTAAAAAAAAATTGTTGCATAGTGTAATTCAGTAATTAGTCATAAGAAAGAGTTAAAGCACATTTACTGTTATTTCTACTAAGCGCACAAAGTGTCTTTAGGTGTGAAAAGCGTGTTGAAACTATTCTGATAGTGTAAGTCAAATTTTTGAAGGAGGTTAAGAATAGGATACGTAAGTCATTTGTTATAAGTCACTGAATAATGAGGCTGGTGCTAAAGGATGGAAAATTAGCTATTGTCACTCCTCTACTCAAGAGAGGTAATACTATTGTCTCAGTAATTATAGATCTATTAGTATTACATCAGTTGTGGGTAAATTTATGGAAAGTCTGATAAAAGATGCTTTGTAAAGTTATATAACAATGTTTAGAATTTTACTGTACGTTTAGTCAACAGAGTTTCAGTAAGGGAAAATATTGCATTACAAATTTTTTGACATTTTTTGAAAAGGCTAAAATAATCAGTAACATTTTCAAAGAATGTAAAAAGATTTGTAGAGGATGGTAAGGGTATATATTTCCTGTATTGAGATTTTCAGAATGCATTTGACACAAGATACAACATAAAAGGCTTGTAAAAAGTATAGGCGTGGGGCATTGAATACTTTAATTAATAGGATATAAGAGTGGCTGGATAGAATAAAGCAGCGAGTTGTTATAATATAGTTCAATCAAAGTGGATTAATGTATCAAGTTGTGTACCTCAGGGATCAGTCCTAGGAGTTTTGCACTGTTTAATTTACATCAGTAACATAGATGAAGGAATGGTCAATAACTTACTTAAAATTGCTCATGATGTTAAGGCTTTTGGTGTTGCTGGCTGTGGAGAGGATGCTTCCGCTTTCCAAATAGATCTATGTCATTTAGTGAGTTGGGCAAATAAATGGCAAATGGGTTTTATTTGTGATAAATGCAAGATATTACATGAGAGTAATCGTAATTTGAGTTATGGGTATAATTTGAATGGGGATAACTCTAACAGTGTCATGAAATAAAATGATCTCATTGTAATAGTTGATCAACCTCTTACGTTATCCAAGCAGTGTACTTTTGCTAGTGGCAGAGCAAATAGGATTTTGGATTGTATTTATAGCAATATTGATTATAAGTCTAAAGAAGTTACAATTTCATTGCATAGGTCTCTGGTTGGGCCACATTTGGAGTATTGTGTTCAGTCTTAGGCTCTTTACTTAAGGAAGGGCATTGAATTGTTGGAAAGGGTAGAAAAGAGGGTTCTAGAATGGTTCTTGAGAGGGAGAGTTTTTCGTATGAGGAGAAATTAAGATATCTGAAATTGTTTTGTCTTGAAGAAAAGAAGAGTTAGGGGGATATGATCATGGTGTATAAGATTATAAAGGAATTAGTAGTAGTGATACATTATTATTTTTATACTTAAGAGCGAGAATAATGTGACTAGGGGACACAAATGCAAATCTCAGAAAAGTAGAATTCATCGTTAGCTAGGACAGGTTTGTTTTTCTAATAGGATGGTTCTAATTTAGAGGAAGGAATAGTGAAGATTAACGAATAGGTTCCTTGTTGGCCCTAAACATTGTGTTAAAGTGGAATGCTCCAGAGTAAAAGTAGTCTAAATCAACTGCAAAACATTACTTGAAAATGTTTTTGTGTTTTAAGATGTATTTTTTTCCCCAAGAGTGGCAAGATAGATTCAATTGAAAAAGTACCACAGAGTAAGTCTGAATTCTCTGACTGTGTTTAAGTTTCAGAAAGAAAGAGACTGTGAACGACAATGAAACATTCATTGTTTAGAGTTACAAATACCAAAAAATAGCATGATAGCGTCTTCACTGAGTCTAGTTATTTTTTATCTCTCGATAAATGGTTTTATCATCTGATGTAAAATAGAACTCACCTCATATCGTAATAGCTTAGCATCATACACACTAAACAAGAATTTTAATTATCTCAGGGCGCATGTGATACCTATATGACTTTTGGTTATTCCTTTTGAAACACAAAGTAGTTTGTATACTTAAAATATCGATAACCTGACATGCCAGTTGAAAAGAGCATCACCGTTCACATTCAAATACCATATAGAAGTTTATAATAATCTTACCAATAGGAAGACAAATGTGATATCTTAGGTGAAACACCCAGAACAATAGGAAGCTGGAAGAGAAAGGAACTTAATGACTTAATTAGCTCACATTGTATGTTAAAACTGTATGTACCTAATTATATGAATTTTTTAAACTTTTATATTACAACAAGGGAGAAGAAAATAACTATCATGATTTTATGTCTTCCTACACTTTCAGACCATTTTAGGCAGGATAATGAGGACTAATAATCTACATATGTCCATCAAATTGATTGAGCTATAGAGCAAAACACTGCTTTCTGTTCTTCAAGAAAGATTCCAATTAGTGGAACACCCAGCAAAGGAGTAATGAAGTAGCTGTAAGGTCTTGTTATAAACATCAGCTATACGACTTCATATTGGAAACCAAAGTCTTTTAACAGACCAAAGAGAACAACATCCTTAGAGTCGATATGGGAGATGTCCAAAGCCAATATAGTATTTGATCATTACCTGTAATCAATCCTAATCATGCATAACTGCCCCATCTTTCTGAATTTTTAGAGCTACATGCATTAAAATCCAAGTAGAGTTCAATATAAATTCTAATATTTGCCCTACAGTAGATATGGTAATTCAACTCCATACACTCACATCCACCTCAACCATTTCTTTTGCATCAGTTGATAGTTCTGTTCCTATTCAGCCACAGTTGACTAAGTGAGACAAGTGTGGCTGAAGATGGGTAGCATAGTGTAGTGAATAACCAGTTAACAATGATATCACTTTCTTTAACTTCACTCAGATATGAGCACTGGAATTAAAATCAATATTCTGTGAAATGCTTGAACAAACATCATTCATTGCTTCATCAGTAACTTGAAGCCCCTGGTGACTGAGAGTTACAGAGCCCTCTAGCTCTTCATCATCAAACACTGTGGCTAGTTTCTCTCTCAGTAGCCTGGAGATAACAGATAAATGGCCATTAGGGCTGTTCAGCTCCAAGATAATTTAGTATAAACCAATCTACAAACTTGGAGAGATCCAAAATATCTGATGTGTTGACCAACAATGAATATTCGTCCAAGATTTCCATTGCAGTTAGGGTCTGGCTGACTCTGTGAATCGGATGTGTAGCTCAGCTCACCGCTATCACCAAATATGAATCTAGCACTAAAACAATCCTCAGAATAAAAGATCACTATATAGTTAAAACACAAAATAGCCAGTAAGGTTAAAGACTAATTTTATATATAAATAGTCAGATTCGAAAACATAAGGTCAAACAAATTTTGATTGGAGAGAAGTTAAATCAAAAGTGTAGGAAAAATATCTATAACTGCTTAGTTACAGTATATCTTTGTTCTACAATATTTTGGGGCTCAAAGTACTAAAACTATTACAGTGGTCAAGTGACATTTCAACAGGCTTACGTGTATCCACATGCATATTACCTGTAGACAATGCGCCTTTTACGTACCACCCTTCCAGGTTTCGTTGGGTCTCGTGCTTGACCAACAAATATAGCTGTGTTATCCACTGTCACCATTAACATTACATTAACCCAAAAACATTCCCTTCGATACTGTCTGATTGTTACGTAAACATTCTTTGTTCATTAGGTAGTAAGAAATAAATGAAACATGAGAATACATATTATGATTCTTACTAAAATGAGTGAACCAGTCAAGTTACTGTAGAAGCACGATCTTCTATTTTATCACTGTGTCACTGATGGCAGTTTATATATTATAACAAGAGTCACATTTGGGTACACACTGCTTTGTTTAGCCGTGATTAAATATTCTAAAGTATATGAATTGAAATATTTTATGAGCACGTAGTTTTACTAAATATTTGCTTAATATTGGTTCAGTGCAAAAATACAAGGTATGAAGATAGAACCAAAGGCTGAGAATAACGACCACATAATGGTGCTTTGTTTGTTTGTTTTTAGATTTCGCGCAAAGCTACACGAGGGCTATCTGCGCTAGCCGTCCCTAATTTAGCAGTGTAAGATTAGAGGGAAGGCAGCTAGTCATCACCACCCACCGTCAACTCTTGGGCTAATCTTTTATCAATGAATAGTGTGATTGACCTAATATTATAACGCCCCCATGGCTGAAAATTTGTTTAAGTTTGTTTTTTGAAAGGGCAATCATGTTTGGTGCGACGGGAATTCGAACCCGCGATCCTCTTCTTCGTACTTTATTGTAACTAACTGAATTTTGAGGCACAAATAATCTTCACGTGGACCAATCTGTTATAAGTTATTTATGCTTTACGATACTATATTTTTCGTTTTCACGTGTTATATCGATCAATTTTGTATTTTTACTTCTTATAGGTAGAAATAGCTGATACATGAAGATATATAGCAGCAAAGTTATGAATATTAGTTAATTAAAATGTGTAATATATATACACACACACACACATATATATATTTGTTATAACCAAAAACTAGCTGAAACAAAAATAAAACATAAAAAACGCTGCACCAATTGAAAGGATTTCAATTGTTGGTGGTTGGGAGATGTACTAGACAATTTAGATAACTGGTTGTAACCCCTCATTATAATAGTGCCGTTCTATTATAATTGGGGCTGGAATGCTAACTTCAAAAAGTAACTTACTTATCCTCAAATGGTTATACCTTATTTTTATTTTTCAATTTTTTTTAATTCTTTACTTTGGAGAACAGTCACCTTCCCACAACAGGTGGTGAAGGGTGATATACATATGGAACGTTGTGGGCTTGAGCACCCACATCTCGCTCTCCTAGTTTCTATTTCTATATCTATTATTTTCATTTTAATATCTATTACTTTATTTTATTTCTTCATGTGAGACTGGCGAATGGAAGTTAAACCTGACAGACGGTGTATCCCCACCGCAATATGAGTCCTATTTCTTCAGTCACTTCCAAAACCAAGGGTGCATTTCATATCCCACATTACAGCTTGTACTCTGGTATCCTTTCAAATATGCAACGTTTTTTTTTTTTTTTTAATTTTGTTTCGTTTTTTTTTGTTATAACAAACTAATGTAATTAGTCAGAGGTTTGGATTCGCTGTTTTTAACTCAACACTTCTTTTAAAGTGTTTTTTTTAATTTACTTAATTCTATCAGTATTAATATTCTCTAAAGATACACACACACACATATACTGATATATATATATATATATAATTAATAATACAGGTTAAGTTAATCTTTTTTTTTTTCTCAACAATAAAATATGAGCTCAACAATAAATCTGTATTGGCTTGGTATGCCAACAGAAGATTGAGATTACAGTCAAGATATTTTACTCCTGGTTGATCAAATGACGGTTGATGTAGAACATGAATCCATCTGCAATACTTCTATAGCAAGAGTATGTGACAGAATGTTTTTCGATGAAAAAGACGTATTTTTAGAAAGTCACGCAGAAAAGAAATCAGAGCATTACTGTTACAACCTCTCACGTTATAATGCAATTTCTGTTAACGTTTGTGGTACAAACGAGCTCGATACGGTGATTTTTACACAAGAAGCTGTTCGAAAAGTAATGGCGATCGTCTCGGTAAGGAAGTAATTTATTGAAAATGACGTTGGACGTAATGGAAATGCTTACAAAATAAAACACACACACGTGTATAGTTTGATAAAAAAATAAACAACACTGGTAAACAAAACGGTATGGTATTTTAGAAACTAGAACTCGAATGTCTCAATGTCTGCTAGGCTACCCCATCTTTTGTGTTATTTTCAGAAACATATCGTCTTATTGGTGTAATAAACTGCTATAGGGTGTAATTGAAGTGATAAACTCAAGCCCGTTACGTATAAAATGCAGGTTAAATTAGTAGATTACTGTTGCACGAATTTATGCTGTTGATTTAAATTATTGAAAAAAAATCACTTGGAGATTCAGATCTTTCAGTATGAAGGTTTGTTTTGTTTTTATTCTTCTACGTTGTTAGAGAATTAAATAAGACGTGCGGAGTCCCGACATGGCCAGGTGGTTAAGGCATTTGACTTGTAATCTGAAATCCGTGGGTTCGAATCCCCGTCGCACCAAACATGCTCGCCCTTTCAGCCGCGGGGGCGTTATAATGTAACGATCAATCCCACTATTCGTTAGTAAAAGGGTAGCCCAAGAGTTGGCGGTGGGTGGTGATGATTAGCTGCCATCCCTCTAGTCTGACACTGCAAAATTAGGGACGGCTAGCACAAATAACTCTCGTGTAACTTTGCGGGAAATTCTGAAACAAACAAACAAATGACACGTGACACATAACGCCTGATTGATCGTTTTGCTACATCACTCCTAGCACATCTTACAATTTTATTTGGTTAACTTGGGGCATGCTTTAAATATATTTGTTCTACAAAGCAGATGCTAATTAAAAGGATTGAGAAATTCAAATTATACAAACACTAGACTTTGTGTTTTTGGAAAATTTTGTCTCTGTATTCTAGGTGTATGTTGGTAGACAAAATTGTTTAGTCTAAAAAGAAACGAAATCATCTTACAGTGTGGTTCACCGAAGGACACATATTTTACGATAAAATGCTAATTTTTACCAAGTACCTTTCAAGTTTTACGAGCATTTTCAGTTGATTTGGCCTGAGTTTAATGGAGGATTGTTATTGTTTTATTGAGAAAAAAAAATGGATACAAATGTTATATATGTAGAATATTCTAGATTCATTTTAATAGCTGTATTTGAGGGGGGACTACTTGAAAAGCTTTACCTGGTACACTTGTATTAACACCTTTTTAAAAAGAAAGTCTAGGCCTGGCATGATCTGCTGCTAAGAACGCACTACTCGCAATCTGGGAACTGTGGGTTCGAATTCCCGTTTCATCAAATATGCTCGCACTTTTCAGCCGTGGGGGGGGTTATAAGAAACGGTCAATTCCACTATTCGTTAGTAAAAGAGTAGCCCAAGAGTGGTGTTGACTAACTGCTTTTCATCTCGTCTACGACTGCTAGAGTATGGACAGCTAACTCACATAGTTCTCGTGTAACTTCGCGCAGTATTCAAAATGAACCAAACTAAAGAAAATCATTTATATAGTTCCGCACGCGCAACAACTTTCAATGAATACAAAGGAGTTCTTGGACCTTTTTTTCTCAAACTAAGTTTATAATTTAAATATTTGTTATTTTCTTTTATTTAAGCTTGACCCTCTTTTAATAACAATTACATCTTTAATGGAGAAGCTATGCGAAGTTTTACTTGTGGTGTTTGAAAATATGAGGGGATTGTCGTATGTGTTTCCTTTTTTTTTCTTTCTAACATGTTGTTCCCTCCTAGTTTCCTTAGAAAATGTAGTTCATAATCATCGTATGTAATTTTATAGATTTCGTAAGCTTCCTTTTTAAAAAAAAAATTCTGAAACTTTTGTAAGGAAATTAAACTTCCTATTCACAATGCTTAAGTGATCTATTTTTATGTTTGCTTCCTGTTTACATAGGTTCTTGTTTTAGTGTCAATTGGTAGCTTTGTACTCTATAAAAATTATGAAAATTAGATCGGAAAGATGAATGTAATATTTGTAGTTTAATGGCACCTGTCTTAGGCAATTTATTTATGATAATAGAAACGAGAGTTTTAAAATCTTTGTGTATGTCCTCCTCTCAATTGGTTAAAATACGCAGACGACACTTTTATAGACTACTTAAGTCTACAATGTGCTGAATTGTTTCGTAATTATTTTAATATATTGTATAATACTATTACCTTTTAAGACAAAAATTGGGAAAGTATTTTATTAGAATTTTAAAATGTTTTTGTTGATTTATCGGAAGCTTATATATTTTATTTTATTTCGCGCAAAGCTACATGAGGTCTGTCTGCGCTAGCCGTCCGTAAGCGGGAAGGCAGCTAGTCATCACCACCCATCACCAACTCTTGGGCTACTCTTTTACTGACGAATAGTGGGATTGACCCTCACTTAACAACGAATTAGCCACCTGTCTATGCTGGGCCGTCTGTGGAATAAAATAGTAACGTTAGCTTGTTTGTTTTTTGAATTTCGCACAAAGCTACTCGAGGGCTATCGGTGCTAGCCGTCCCTAATTTAGCAGTGTAAGATTAGAGGGAAGGCAGCTAGTCATCACCACCCGCCACCAACTCTTAAACTACTCTTTTACTAACGAATAGTGGGATTGATCGTAACAATATAGCACCCCCACGGCTGAAAGGGCGAGCATGTTTGGCGCGACGGGGATGCGAACTCGCGACCCTCGGATTACGAATTGCACGCCTTAACACGCTTGGCCATGCCGGGCCCGTAACGTTAGCAAAAATTAATATTTTTCTACAAAATTTACTTAACCATCTAAAACTGAGTGTTTGTTTATTTCTGCCCGAAGAAAATTAAGCAACTTTTGAACAATTTATGTATTTTTGTTTTTTACGGTGAAAAACTTAAAACAGTTATATATTTCATAAAATGTTATAAACCTACTCTAATTGATCGACTAACACTGAAATGTTACTTTGAGAAATGAAATTCAAGATCTCCGACTCGTTATGACTCGGCTCGGCATTACCAGGTGGTTAAGGCACTCGACTCGTAATCTGAGGATTGGGGGTTTGAATCCCCGTCACACCAAACATGTTTGCCATTTCAGCCGTTGGGGCGTTATAATATGACGATCAATCCCGCTATTCGTTAGTAAAAGAGTAGTCCAAGAGTTAGCTAGCCCAGATTGCCCTCGTGTAGCTTCAAAACAAACCAAACTTTCTGACTCTTGTTATATTTTCTGATTGAAATTTTCTGAGCACATTTTTCCGTGAAGTTTTAAGAGACGGATGACCAATAAAGTAAAGTTGTGTTTTATAGCAAAGGAAATTGTTATTTTTTAATTACATAATTCGCCTTCAGTATGTAAATATCGTATTTTACTGGGTCGTATTTTTCTTATAGTCAACTAGTCGCTGTTTTAGGTCACCTGTGACTTTATCTGGTTACGCTCGTGCTATTCTTCCTGGTTATATCCATCATAGTTACTGGATATAACCAAGAAGAATAGCACGAGCTATTTATTTATATGTATGTATAGTCACCCGCTAGTACACCGGTATGTCTCCAGATTTATAATGCCTAAAATCAAGGGTTCGATTCCCCTCGGTGGACTCAGCAGATAGCCCGATGTGGCTTTGTTATAAGAAAACACATATACACACATATATATTTATTACTATCAAACACTGATTTACACCAATTTAAATGTAACAACTTACTGTTTATTACTATAATCAACTGCACATAAAGTGCGAACGAAAGTGTGTTTCATACTAGCAGCATCTTGCTTTTCTTTCAGATTATTCATTCTCTGTTATTTCTCCTTTTCTTTTATTTTCGTTAAATTCTTGTCTTTTATATATCTTTCTCAAACCAACACCGAACAAGTACCTCTCTTTATGACCTTGTATATCTGGTTTAATTATAAAGTGCGTGGGATAATAATGCAGACCAGTGAGAAACCACACAGATTTAAATTAATATTACAAATAGAAATCATAGACGAACAAAGCAATACATTTTGGTAATAATATATTTCAACTTTGGCGTTTATCTCATGTTGCTTAACACCAAAATTATGTACGTTATACTTTTATGATTAACTTGACAAGAATACATAAACTATCAACATAATAACCTAAGCAAAGCTGGATACTTTTGCTAGGCTGTAGCGTCCATGGCTCTGCATGCCTGTGTAGGTGTGACTTCTGTAACTTACAAACCTGAAAGTTTGCTTAATGCTAAGGGGACCCTGAGGGTTTGCACCAGAGTATTATTACTTAACCATGTGCACGCGAATTTTTTAAAGAAGCAAGCTAATGAAAAACCACATAGAAAATATTATATGACCACAATTGTCGCACGAGAAAAAACCTAGAAATCTGAAAATTTGCACATTAAGTACGTGGATCCTGAGGGTTGCACCTGTATTACTCACATATTTTTACATGCATGGGTGTCTTTTTTTTTTAATGACGTAAGTTAGTGAAAATCATATAGAAAAGAAGTGATTGCTTATATTAAAAATAAAAATCACAGACGGACGCGCTATTTTATTATAGACGTATTACCTGTCAAAAATGACGGGGCAAGTGATCACCACTAGTATACCTTGTAGCAAGCATATCAGTTAGATTAACAACTTTTAATATATAGAAAAACCAGTATGTTTTCATGAAACTGTGTTTCAATAGTGTCATGTTGCTAGCAACGAGGCCCGGCATGGCCAAGCGTGTTAAGGCGTGCGACTCGTAATCTGAGGGTCGCGGGTTCGCATCCCGGTCGCGCCAAACATGCGCGCCCTTTCAGCCGTGGAGCCGTTATAATGTGACGGTCAATCCAACTATTCTTTGGTATAAGAGTAGCCCAAGAGTTGGCGGTGGGTGGTGATGACTAGCTGCTTTCCCTCTAGTCTTACACTGCTAAAGTAGGGACGGCTAGCACAGATAGCCCTCGAGTAGCTTTGTGCGAAATTCAAAAACAAACAAACAAGCTTTGTGCGAAATTCAAAACAAACAAACAAAAATGCTAGCAACGAAAGTATAACCTAAATATCGTTGTTAGGTTATTCATTCAAAGTATAAAATGAAATATTTAAACAACAAAACTGGAAAAAAATATTTGTTGTTTATTAATTTAGAGACTCAGTTTATTAAACAGGTTTGTTTGTTTTTATTCAAAACGTTGGTGGTGTAACAGACAATAACTTAATTTAGAAACGATCTAAGTTTCAAATCAAGCGTGATGTAACACAAATAGGCAGTAGCTTTTATATAGGTTAGATAATGTGACTATAGTGACATCTACAATTGTCGATAACATAGACATCTAGAATATATCAACCTAATAACCCTGAGGTAACAAGCTTCGATCTCTGTGATGGGCAGAGCACAGATAGCCTATTGTGCAACTTTGTGCTTTACAGTAAAGAAACAATATGATACATAAATGCTATATATTTAACACTTGATTTAAAATAAGATCTTTAATAATGTCCGAACGTCAAGTATAAGTGAATTAATAAGCAATTTTTATAAGCAACTTAACAGACATATTGCCAAAAATTCCAAGAAGATTCAATGTTACATTAATTGTACTTTACCTTTGTTAACCTAAACGGTATGAATAATTACATCTATTGTCAGTTGGTATATTTTGTATAAATGTTTAGTTCCTACGTCTGTAATAGCTTATAAAAGTTTTATTGCTTTCTTAACGTTTAAGGAATTTTAGAATAATTTATTTGTTTGTTTGTTTGAATCCTGCGCAAAGCTATACGAGGGCTATCTGCGCTTGCCGTCCCTAATTTAGCAGTGTAAGACTAAATGGAGGGCAGCTAGTCATCACCGCCAACTCTTGGGCTACTCTTTTACCAACGAATATTGGGATTGACTGTCACTTTATAACGCCCCCACAGCTGAAAGGAGCATGCTTGGTGCGACGGGAAAGTGTGTTGTTAGACATGTTGTATGTGACTTGACATTTATATTTTATTAACGGACAGATGTAAGCCTTGTATATTTTAATGATGGTTTTAGGTGAGCAGTTTGAGTGCTTGCTAGTTATGATCAACAAATGTGAAGTGCATTTTTTGATGGATAAATGTGTGTTGTTGACATGTTTTTTCCATGTTAATCTGGAGTCGAATGTGATATCAAGGAATGTGATGTGCTTGCTCATGTTAATAGGCGAGTTGCCGATTGAGATGTTTACTTTTTCTAGCGTTTTTCTGTGCCTTTTTAATTTCATGTGAAAAGTGATTGCTTGCGTTTTTCTGGGGTTTAAAACCACTCTCCACGTATTGCTCCAGCTCACGACAGTATTTAGTGTTTTCTGAACGCGAGACATGGCCATTAGCGGGTTTCTAGAAATGATCCAGATAGCACTGTCGTCAGCGTATTGTGAAATGTAAGTTAGACTAGAAAAAGGTATTTCATTAACGAAATGTAAAGGGGTGACGAGAGGACAGATCCTTTGGGTACTCCTGGAGTGATTTTGATAAGGTCTTGTTGACTATTATTTGAGCTGTTCTATCTGTAAGGAAGTTCGATATCCATCTTATAATAGTCTGATTTACTTTCAAATTAGTTAATTTGTTCTTAATGGCATTATGCCAAACACTGTCAAATACTTTTTTAGCATCTAAAAATACACGTACGATTATCTGATAGTCATTGAATGCTTTGCAAACTGATTCAGTGAGTCGTGTGAAGTGATCTATTGTTTGTCTGTTTTTTCTGTAAGCGTTTTAAGATTCGGATAGGATGTTATTTGTTTCGCAGAAATGAAGGAGGCGATTTAATATTATTTTCTCCATCAGTTTACCAAGACAACTTAACAGATTGATGGGACGGAAGTTGTCAGGATTAGGTCTGTTTGTTTTTTTCTTTGGAATTGTGGTGATAATGGCTTTTTTTAAGTGTCGGGATAATAACCTGTTGTTAGTGAGAGATTCATGATGTTTGTGAGATATTGTAATAGGAGACTGGAGCCTTTTTTGATAATAATATTTAGTATTTGATCATGTCTGGGGTGAGTGTTTTTCAAGATTTTAATGTTAATTTTGAGTACAGTGGTGTTGATTTTTCTATTATTTGAACTGGAATGGGTGTTTAGAGTGTTGTCGGGGAATTGTGGTGTGAAAGAAGATTGATTTGTATATATGTAGTTGTTAATATGTTGTTTGTGTTGTGCGTCAAAGTCAGCAGAGTTTAGGTCACTAAAGGAGGATTCGTAATAGTCGGCTTTCTCCGAGTCCGTCCCCGCGATTGTGTTGTTGTGTGTGATGTGTTGTAGTAAGTAATTTGTGTTTTTGTCCAAGGAAATATTCTTAAATTATTTTTCCAAAATTCATTTGGGTTATACTTATTCCCACTATGAGGAAACACTGAACATCACATTCAAAACCAACAGATTTCATAGGACAACTCACCCACTATGAGGAAACACTGGACATCACATTCAAAACCAACAGATTTCATAGGACAACTCACCCACTATGAGGAAACACTGAACATCACATTCAAAACCGACAGATTTCATGTGACAACTCACCCACAATGAGGAAACACTGAACATCACATTCAAAACCAACAGATTTCATAGGACAACTCACCCACTATAAGGAAACACTGAACATCACATTCAAAACCGACAGATTTCATAGGACAACTCAGAAAGCTACACACCAAATCCCAGGATATTATGGACAGTTTTGACGTCACAGATCTATTTACCAATGTTCCAACCTCAGAAACCCTTCACGTCACCAGACAGCGACTGCTGAATGACAATTCTCTACCACACAGAACAGATATGAATATACACGCCATAATGGAACTAACAACCATTTGCCTACATTCAACCTATTTCCAATACAATGAGGAATTCTACGAACAAACAGATGGTCTAGCCATGGAATCACTACTCTTTCCAATCCCAACAGACATTTTAATGTAAGACTTTGAAGAAAGAGCCCTTTCACCCACACCAATAAAATCAAGTTTCTACAGACGTTATGTCGACGACACCTTAGTTATTTGGTCCCACGGTCATGAAAACCTATCAGTCTTCTTAGAACATTTCAATTCCAGTCCTATCATTCAACCTGGATAAAACGTGGTATAATCTAATGCCCAAACAAGAGAGCAGAAAACGTTTGTAATAAGACATCCATCGAAGCAAAACACCAAAAGATCATAGAGTTTTTAACAAAATGGTTACACCTCCTCCTTCACCAAAAACTGCTTGAAGAAGATCACAACAGAAAGGAAAGATTAGAACATCACCACCACTACCACAATTTACCTACCACACCTACAACGTTTCAGTGAAAAACTCAAATGCACAGATAAAACATTCAACAATGGAAGTCCAATGGAAATCCTAAAATATCTTAAGGTCCATTCTGGTAAGAAACAAACATTACTTACCTCGTAATCTGAGGTTCGCGGGTTCGAATCCCCGTAGCACCAAATATGCTCGCCCTTTCAGCCGTGGGGGCGTTATAACGTGACGGTCAATCCCACTATTCGTTGGTAAAAGAGTAGCCCAAGAGTTAGCGGTGGGTGGTGATGACTAGCTGTCTTCCCTCTAGTCTTACACTGCTAAATTAGGGACGGCTAGCGCTGATAGCCCTTGAGCGGCTTTGCACGAAATTCAAAACAAACGAAAGGCGGAAGACTTTCAAAATGTCGTCCTCTACACTTGTGACTCCACAACAGGCAGTTGCCGTCCATTCTACAAAGTTTCATCAGTGAGTAGGGTTATCTTATATATTTTTCATCATTAGTGTGTTCTTAATTATTTCAAAACTTGTTTAACTAAGCGGAAGTAAAGAAGTTAATACAAATTCCATTGATTTTATAATCTATGAATTGCTGAGCTTTCATGGTTATCCTATGGATACCAAATATATTTGAATATATGTATCATCCACTCTCGTTTCCTATCAAAATATATTTATCCAACCCTCTGGATGATTGATGACATTAGATTTCTGGTATTGTATATTTAAAAGTAGCTATTATGCTTTCAATTGGCAACAAACGATGTTTAATAGTGGGATCTGGGACGATATGGGTTATGGCACCCAGGTCCTAACTTTTTGTTGAATCTGTAGCTTGTTATCTTGTTTGATTGTTTTTTTTTCTCAGAACAAAGCCATATTAGGCCATCTACTGTGTTTAGTGCAGGAAATCGATTCTCTGATTTTAGCGCTGTAAGTTCGTTAAAATACCAGTTTTGTTTTTTGTTTGTTTGTTTGTTTGAATTTCGCGCAAAGCTACACGACCGCTGTTCTAATGGGAGACAATTCTAATTTTCAATCAGTTGTTTTGGCTACGTCTTATAAACGTAATGTTCACAATTTTTGGAATGTTGTAGTTGTAGACGATTTTCATTCTAAAATTACACCGATTTTGTCAAGAGGAAGATTTCCTGGGTTTACGAGTTTCTACCAGAGCATATTACATGCAACTAAATCAGAAATAAATGTTTTCCATTATTACCCAAACCAGGCCCGATATGGCCAAGTGGTTAAGGCACACGACTCGTAATCTGAGGGTCGCGGGTTCGAAGCCCTGCCACACCAAATATGCTTGTCCTTTCAGCCGTAGGTTCGTTATAATATGATAGTCAATCCCACTATTCGTTGGTACAATAGTAGCCAAAGAGTTAGCGGTGGGTGGTGGTGACTAGCTGCCTTCCCTCTAGTCTTACACGATTAAATTAGAGACGGCTAGGCAGGCAGCCCTCGTGTTCTTTGCGCGAAATAAAAACAAACAAATAAACACATCAACATGCTCTCCTTTTCAGCCATGGGAGCGTTATATTGTGACTATCAATCCCACTATTTGTTGGTAAAAGAGTAACCCAAGAGTTGGCGGTGGGTGGTAATGACTAGCTGCCTTTCCTCTAGTCTCAAAGCTACACCCGTGTAGCTTTGCGCGAAATTCAAAACAAACCAAAACTATAAGGTAGAAGGACGTCAAGACACTAATTTTGACCAGGGCGAACAAACTAAATTAACAGTTTCTAGCTCAAGTTTTCAAAAGAATCATATGGTTGGACGGTTATTCTTCATTGCTAACTTTTAAGTACATTTTTGTTAACTTTTATGAAATTCTTTTAATTAAAGAGCGTTTAGCGTCACGTGATATTAGCTCAGGCATTTAGTGTAAATAATGATGTTTTATACAACTCTACAGAATGCATGCGGGTGATGACAAGAAACGTTTATTCTAGTTTCCATGGCGTTACTATAAAGGAAATTGTTAACACTATTTTAAAGAGAAAAAAACCCAACAACTACCACCGTATATTTTATAGAATCCGTATAGGTCTGATCTGAATAACAGTGTTACATTTCTAAAGCTACTTTTGTTTAATATCGAATGCCAATTTTTCACTTGCTGTGTTTAGTTGGTGTGTGTTGACAATAAGTCACGATATATAATCAAAAACATCTGAAGTGTGAAAAAAAAGTCGCGGCCAATAACAGGATTGAGTCGTGCGACTTAAAGGAATGAATTGAAAGCTGGCGGCCAAACTGGTAACTACTCTTATGGCATTGAGACAAAAATTACATCAAATATTCATTCATTAGTTAGCTAGGTTACGGAATTTGTTTTACACAAAATCATGTCCCAAGTTGAACAAAACGTACAGCCTGGCAAATAAGTGATTGAATATTTGTTTTAAAAATCTTAACACTACTATAAGTGTAGCTACCAATTTTAGTTCATTCCTTTAAAACGCACGTTCTACAGGATGTTCGGAAAGTCACTATGCACTTATATATTTATTAATATATAATATTAATATTTCAATATTCATGTTTCAATATAGAATACAGGAGGTAAATATGAATGACAATTATAAACAATGTTGAAAGTGACCCCGGTTGGCATCAATACAGGCCTGGATCCTTCTTATTTAGGGCATGGCCTAGCGCGTTAAGGCGTGCGCTTCGTAATCTGAGGGTCGCGGGTTCGCGCCCGAGTCGCGCCAAAACATGCTCGCCCTCCCAGCCGTGGGGGCGTTATAATGTAACGGTCAATCCCACTATTCGTTGGTAAAAGAGTAGCCCAAGAGTTGGCGGTGGGTGGTGATGACAGTGGTCTTACACTGCTAAATTAGGGACGGGTAGTACAGATAGCCCTCGAGTAGCTTTGTGCGAAATTCCAAAAACCTAACCATCCTTCTTATTTTGTTTCTAAACACCAGTATCACTTGCTGGCTTGAAATAGACTGAATGAATGCTGTTATAAAACTGCACAGTGTACACCCTGTATATCTTTTTTAGCCAAATGTGTTTTCACATCTAAGATGATTTATTTCAGATACATTCATATGGAAATGAATATAACAAAATCATGATATAATATATTTATGCGGGAATGTGTGCAACAAGATTACGTAATATGATGCATTTATATAGGAATGTGTACTACACAACCATATGACATAAAACATTTATAGAGAAACACGTGCAACTGTACACATAAATAATATTATATGGAAATTTCTATCCAACTTCTAACTGACTGATCGTATTATATAACCATTTTGAAGATACAAAATAAAAAAAACAAACAGAAAAGCTAACTGTTGCCATATTAAACATATAATTGCTAACCTTTAGAAAACAATAATTATGATAATTGCAAAAGACTAATTAAAATTCTTCTCTGCCAATTCAAGAAAACAAAGCGATCAGGGATTATAATTACTTTAGACAATAAAAAAAAATAATTAGGCCAACGCATAACTGCTAATGTACAACATGGACTTCTAAGTTATAAAGCAGATAAGTTTAGTGAAACCCAAATATTTCTGCCAGTAACGTCACTTCTTTTTTCACATTTATTGACATTAATTACTAGTGTTACATTTTAATTCTTGGACATTATCTTAAGCAGCCACATGTTAAATACAATTTCATAAATACATTTAGTTTTATCGAGCTGGAGCCAGTTTATTAAACTAAGCACTAATAACCTTATGACTTTAGGACGCTGGTCTCCACACAGTTATTGTAAACATAATATGGTTAAATATTGGGACATGGTGAATAATAAGCGTCAAATCTTTAATGAATTTAGAGAAAGTTTGAAGCAAATCTACAACGAGACTTAATCACAAATGTATTATAACTAAAGCAAAGTCATTCTTAATTCTAAACAAAATTCTCACGAGTCTGATTCAAAGATACATTAGGCCTAAAACACAGTTATACTTTACCAAAGCAAAATCACTGTGAAACTAATAGAGCCATTTATAGTCTAAACAGAATTTCTCTTAGTCTGAATCATAGCTACGTTAAGCCAGAACAGTTATACTTTACCTAAGAATGACTGTGAAACTGAAACAATCATTCCTAGTTTAAACACAATTTTCCTGAACCTTAACCAAAACTGCATTGGACTTCAGGAACAGTTATTTTCTCTGGGAACACATTTACAGATTTACTTTAAATGTAAGCGCAATAGCTTTGAGTCTGTAGCAAAATAATGCTTAACTCGACGGACAGTTTTCGTTATTAGTCTACGTAGTACTACTTTTAGTCTAAGGTTGAACAGATATATTAAAAGTAAATTTCGAAATATGATGTTGTCTTAAAACTAAAAATATGGAAGTTTCCAAGGAAATTAATCACAGTTTATTTAATTATTTTAAAGATGTTTTATTATTTTTATTAAAATAAACCTTATCTGTAAGATGTATTACTTTTTACTTATTATACAAAATATATTAGTTTTACATAATGTTTTAAATTTTAGTAGACTTTGAAGAAAGAAATATTCTATATTTTATCGTTTTAATTGCCAGTGAAAGCTCTGCAGTTGATGTAACGAATATAATAATACAAAGTTTAAGTAATATTTGAAATAAAATAACTGTCATGAAATCAACGAATCAGAATTTGTTTTGAAATAAAAGCGTTTACAAAACGAAATTTTTCACTTTTGACTTTTAAACGTCTGAAAATTATTTTAACAAAAGGGCGAATGAAAACAGATATTCTGTTTCATTTTGAAATATAATAATCATAAATTTGTTAATAAGAAAGTTTGATACTCAGAAATGCAGAACAAATTCGTTAATTGGGGAAAATCCACTTTTATTTAGTGTTTTGTACCGAAAACTGAAAGACAGCGTTATTATCGCTACTAACAATACCATAATTTTATATGCTAAAGACATGAAATGAAAATTGCATGCTTACACGTTGTTTTGAATTTCATTATTAAAAAAGCTTTTTTATTTCAGAAAAAGAATCGTTATATAAAGTGTAAGGTTTTTCAGCTTTATAAAAGTCATTTATATATATAAGCTCTTAGTAATAGTGGTTTTGAAATCCACGAATAAAGGAACACTGTTAAACGTTTCTATTTCTAGGAAGTATCCGGAAAACAGCCGGATACAGACACTATGACTTTCAGTCTAGTCAATATTAACACGTTTGGTACTGTTAGTTTATTTTACCATTACAAGAATTTAAACTTGCATCTTTAATGTGATTTTTATGATAATGTTGTTCTTTGAATATACAGTGGATTATGTTTGTCTCAAGAGAACTTTTATGAGAATAGTTGGAAATAAACGCTTTGTTCAAATCGATGACCTTGTCTCGTTCGTGTGATCAGTGGACGTTTCCGGTAAAAGCATCTTTCTTAACTTCCTGTCTACGAACAACAGTGCGGTTTTATATGGCTAAACTAGAGAAAAGAAAAAAAAAAAGGCGAGCTTGGCTATAATATACTTTTTAAGATTATTGTAAAACTGAAGATTTATATGCGTATCTAACCAAGAAGATTGGTTTGGTTTGTTTTGAATTTCGCGCAAAGCTACATGAGGGCTATCTGCACTAGACGTCCCTAATCCAGTAGTGTAAGGCAGCTAGTCATCACCACCCACCGCCAACTCTTGGATTACTCTTTTACCAAAAATAGTGTGATTGACCGTCACTTTATAACGCCCCCACAGCTGAAAGGGAGAGCATGTTTGGTGTGATAGGGATTCGAACCCGCGACCCTCAGATTACGAATCGAACGCCTTAACCATCTGGCCATGCCGGGTCAAATTGTTGGAAACCAGGAGAATAAGAAAAGTATACGGATGAGGCAATGCAAGATCAAATTCATTTTTGTACTGGAGTCAGTTTAATTTGGTAGTATTTTCTTTATCTCTGTGGTTAAGTGTCTCGAAGCTCCTTAGAAATGTAATTCACAGTTAGTGCGCTAACTATTCTACAATTTCAATAACATTTTACTTCTGATAATGGATCGGCATGGCCAGGTGGGTTAAAGCGTCCTATTCGTAATCTGAGGGTCGCGGGTTTAAATCCCCGTCGCACTAGACATGCTCGTCCTTTCAGCCGTGGGTGCGTTATAATGTGACGGCCAATCCCACTATTCGTTGGTAAAAGAGTTGGCGGTAGGTAGTGATAACTAGTTGCCTTCCCTCTTATCTTACACTGCTAAATTAAGGATGGTTAGCGCAGATAGCTCTCGTGCATTTTGCGCGAAATTCAAAAATCAGTAAACAAACTTATATGTGTGTAAAAAATATTATTTATTTGTGTCTATATTGATTCGAATGCACACGTTGAAAAACATTAGAAATTTATTTGTTTAGAGCTCAGTAACTCAAGGCCATTCAATAAAATCGAATTCTAAAATTCATTTTTTTATTCAATACTTGAAAAATAAGTGGACGGTGGTCAATAACAAACAGACATTAATTTTGATATGTGTGAAAGGTATGTATAAGATACATATCTTTTACTTACAGAATACTTATCATTCGTTATGCTATGTGCAACCTGATAAGAATTTCCTACTTTGCAATTGGCTTTAGATAATACTATCGCTACAAAACAACCACTGGGCCGGCCGAAGGAAGATGCGTTAATTTATAAGGCTACTCAAGTCACTTCCCAAATGGTCAGCTAACATTCAGCTTATAAACCCGTCTGATCTGAAAGTTCATAGAGGAGAGTTTAAAATGCTGGGACTAATCTTCTACTTCAGAGTTATTGGAACGTTTCTAGTAAGTTCGTTAATTAATGTTAATTACGAAGTGTAATTTCGAGTACGTCTATGTATTTAAACATGCAATATCGTATTTTAAAAGTTACAGTTTGAGCTTCAAAAGCTTACAAAGCACGAGAAGCCGATAGGCCTAACTTTTTATTTTTATGTGGATATTTTTTTCAGTTCTTTTAATTTGTCTGTTCGAGATTACGAATAAGAGAAATGTAAAAATAGCATTTCAGATCTATCTTTTGTTTCTCACAAATCTCTGCACAAGAAGCATTTCTTTATACTAGAACTCGAAAACGTTTGCAGAATTGACTTTTGTCATCTAGCCCATCTAGGTTTCGTACTATTGTTCTTTGAACAGTGGTGGAGGGAAAAGAAGTATGCAAATGCTTCTTTCTTTGCAACACACACATTTGTGTTAAAATCAAAGCTGCACATTTAAAAGGGTGAAAACGTTCGAAGCTTACTCGGTTTTTACTACAAGTTTCAGTTTTGAAAGTTTTATTGAGGTTGGGGCTCACTTCCCATCCGTGTGTTACGAGCCGCTTACGTATTTTCAATTTGCAAACATTTTAAAACAGTGCGTAGAGCGTTCACTCGAAGCGCTATAATAACCGGTGCTGTGACACAAGTTTTTGGAATCTACAGTTACGTCGTTAAACGCAGTTTTTCGTAATTTCAGCTTCTTTGCTCATCTATAATAGTCGATGGTATCGAGATATAGGGTCAAGAAATCAATTAAAAACAGAGAAACGATACCCTATTATCCAAGCGTTTTCGTACGATGGACATTTCTTTTTCAGTTTCTTACTTGTTCGTTCATGAAATGGAAAGGTCTGCCTGTCGAAAGCGCGCGGGTTATAGAATATCTTGTCATCGAAGTGTATATGATAAAATGAATTACTAATTTATAGTTTTGGCAATTTCAAATCACTGTTTATTTTCATATTAATGATTTTTGTATGATTTGTTCCTAGACTTTGCATTGTCTTAATAAAATACGTCTATCTTCAATCGGCTATGGATCTATAAGCCTATTTGTTGTAGCAATTCGTCGCGAACCAAAATTTATAGGTACTAAATATATCACCTACGACTCGGCGCATGCGCAGACAAGCCACTGTATTAGCATTTTCAAATCTTTCACATAAAGTGCAATTAACCGTTTGTGCTGGTAAACGTAATTAATACGTTTATTATTTTGTTTAATGTTTTGGTGGAAAACGTTTGACAGTGACTGGTTCTGTATGTTCGCTACAGGTATAGTTGGTTTTGTTATTTTGAATTAAGCACAAAGCTACACAATGGGCTACCTGTGCTCTACCCATCACGGGTATTGAAACCCAGTTTTTAGCGTTGTAAGTCCGCAGACATACCGCTGAGCCACTGGGAGACTTACAGGTATAGATATTGCTACCGGAGATTTTCACCCATCTTTTCATTTCTCATCGCTTCGTTGTATGATAAATGATATACCGTTATGAACACACTGATTAAAAACGTTTCTACCCATTTTTTGTGTTTTATTTTCTGAAAATAGCCAAAGTATTCACATTTAAATATTTAGAAATGGTTAGAATTTCTCTTCTAGAAATGCGACTGATTTTTTAACCATTCTTTATTAAACGTACAATTCATTAATCTTACTAACTCAGAATTGAAAAATTTATTTTAAGGAGACGTTCTAAACCGTAAATAAAGACATGCATCATGCCACGTAAGGGCAGTTTAGTCTTGAAGAAATTGTGATATTTTGTTTACAACGCCCCTGATATTTCGTACAATTTTTGATAAATGTCAGGAGTTTTAAGTTTGTTTTTTGGAATTTCGCACAAAGCTACTTGAGAGCTATCTGTGCTAGCCGTCCCTAATTTAGCAGTGTAAGACTAGAGGGAAGGCAGCTAGTCACCACCACCAACCGCCAACTCTTGGGCTACTCTTTTACCAACGAAAAGTGGGATTGACCGTCACATTATAACGCCCCCACGGCTGAAAGGACGAGCATGTCTAGTGCGACGGGGATTTAAACCCGCGACCCTCAGATTACGAATAGCACGCCTTAATGCGTTAGGCCATGCCAGGCCCAGGAGTTTTAAGCTATTGGTTTGAACAATAAGAAAAACGATGCTCTGTTTACTATTCGTTTCTCTTTCTGATGGCCCGACATGGCCAAGTGTGTTAAGGCGTGCGACTTTGTGCGAAATTCAAAACAAACCAAACAAACTCTTTCTGATAACGTCTTTATAACATTTAGAATGTGTTGAACAATGAATTATCCTTTCTGAAAGCATAACAAACAAACAAACTCTTTCTGATAACGTCTTTATAACATTTAGAATGTGTTAAACAATGAATTATCCTTTCTGAAAGCATATTTTGAATTACCGCTGCTGTTTAAATGTTTGTTTTACTGTAAACATAAACGTTTTTATATATTTCAGTTGGTTACATGTTTAACGATGTTAGTAAAAAAAAAATTAAACTGGTTACAATAGTTACCATCTTATTCACAAGATGGCAAGATGTTGTTTGTTTGTTTAATTTATCACGTAGCTACTTAAGCACGATCTGAGCTAGCCGTTCCTAATTTAGCAGTGTAAGACAAGAGGGAAGGCAGCTAGTCACCACCACCAACCGCCAACTCTTGGGCTACTCTTTTACCAACGAATAGTGGGATTGACGGTATGATTATAATATCCTCACGGCTGAAAGGGCGAGAATGTTTGGTGTGATAGGGATTTGAACATGCGCCCCTCAGATTAGGAGTCGAACGCCTTAATCCACCTGGCCAGTTATGAATGTTATGGATATTTTATAGGACCCATTGTTGAAACTGAAAACATCATCGAATAGATTGTTAGTTTTCATATTATAGTTTTTTTGTCTTTAGCATTATTTCACCATTGAAGGTGAACTAACTCTAACACGAAATATAATAAGATAATGTTATGTCATAAGATAATGTTATATAAGATAATGTTATATCAACGCTGTGACTGTCTTGACATCAAGTTGTTTTATACACATATTTTCGTGACCTGTTTATTGAGTACATCATACTTTGATGTCTGACTAGCTAAAGGATTTAGTAGTTATTTTAGGTTTAGTAGTAAACCTATGCTCAGAAATTAATGTTTTTTCTCTTCACCATATAAGTTTGTGTCGTAGAGTATCAATGTATTAAATATAATGTTTACTGCCAAAGATACTGATGAATGTGTGGGTAGTGGGAAAGACAGGTATCAGAGTTTTTTGTTGCTTTTCCCAAATAAATGAGCAGATTAATAGTATTTTACTCAGATATTGTAAACCAAAACGAAAGTTCCTATGGAAAATTTGGACGACTTAGTGTTCTAAATGTTTGAGATTACTCACTCTTTTCTTAGGTTAGGTCTCTTAGTTTTTATACTTTTGTTATTTTTATTAAGGACATCTACCAATTTGAAATATTATGGCTGCTCTAGAGAGTGTTTTGAGAATCTTAATTTCTGTTCCTATTTACATGAGTTGATTAAGAAATATGTTTTTTATATATCAAAGTAAGTATTTTATTACCAAAAGTTTCCAGCGTCCATTCTCGAATTTTTTGCACTTTCAATCTGAAATAAAGTCAGTTTTATCACTTTAAATATGGTATTCTAATATTGTTTCAGACTATTTGCATATTTTGCAACATAGATTTTGCATTTCAGGTTTTCTCCAACTTTTGCATAGAAGATGGCGTATGTTTTCCTTCACCAAACAGTGAGAGGGAAAAGTCTAAAGGCGAACCAATAATGCCTGAATTCGATTCAGCTGCCGTCATCTTTCGAGAAAATGAAGTCCAACCTCTTGCGCCACCTGTCGATAAGTTTGGAATACCCGAATGTGCACGAAACAACACAAGCAATTTTTGTGAAGAAGTACCCGATTATCCCAAGTAATTAAAATACGAAAAGTCAGAATAGTGTTTTTACTAAAGGAACAAATAATATAATTAGTGTTGTATTTAGGTTGAATAGTTTATGCATTAAAAAAAATCATAAAATGTGAATCTTTGGAAAAGGTTTTCAAAACAGTTTTATGGGTACAACCGACAAACGTGAAAAAATGATTGTCAGTGTGTTAGTAAAACTTTGTAAATTATCTTATCAATTCGCAGAATATTTTATTTATAGGAAATTAGGTTGGGAATTATGTTGCTTGTTAAAATAACATTAGTGATATTCTTTACACAATGTTTTTTGTAACATGTTTTATCCTTGAGAGGTCGCTTTTGGATTATTTAGTAAACATTATCCAAGTGCAAACCACGTCACGATAACGAATTCATTTATTTCTTCAAGAGTGGTTAACACTGGTTACAGTCACTTGTAGGCCTAACTTACATGTAAACTTACTCTTGGAATTTCTTTTCTAATCGATCAGATACGTAAACGGACGCACTATTAATTAGCTTGCAAGAAAATATACGTAATAACTCTCATTCTATAAGTCACTAAAAATACTGAACTGATAAATTCTCTTTTTTGTATTGTTTTCGTTTTCTACTTAGTACTCAAACTTTCCATTATCATCATGACATGATGACACCTCCACTCTAGTAAACATTGAATATTAAAAAAATAGTTTAACAACTTATCCTCAGTTTTATTCTATATCATAATGTGTACTTTATTCAACGTTATTTTTACTACATGTACTGTAAATGTATACTCGTTTCGTTTATTTTTTACATTCAGTAATACGTTGAAAGAAGGACTAATAAATGAAGAAGACAACATTATCGAATTCGCCATTTAGGCTTAGAAGTACAGAATAGAACACATTAAAGTATTTCTTGTACAAAGTACCTTCGGACAGAACAGATTTAACCAATGTGGCCATGTCAATGTTACTACAGCACTGTTTGTTTGTAAACATCTCTTGAAGTATCAAAATAAGTTTTAGTAAATCAAATAAATAAAACTATTAAAATTAGAATTTGAAAGGAGAAAACAACAACAGCTTCGATTCAAACAAGACTGAGTATCTGACTCAAGACTTTTAAGAGAACACTTTGGTTTTTTTTTTAGCTTTTTCTGATGCGAATAGTTTATTTATTCACTAAACCCGAAACTATAGAAGATCGAGTTAAGTATCGTCTCTGAGCTTTTTGATCATGACTCAGCAACAGTTTCAGTTCTCTAACAATTCAAAGTTGAAAGGCAAACAAACTGATGTTAAAACTTTATAGTTTAATATAGTTAATAATAGTTTGGCATATTTAATACTATTATTAGTTTTCTATACATCCTAGATTACTTCAGAAACATTTTCACGAGAGAATATTTTATATATTCATCGCCATCTTGGTTGTATTCCTGCGAAGTTAATCCCCATAGAAAAATGATAATTAATTATTGTTTAATCTATACATACTTGTTTTAGTGTTTATTCTGTAAGGAAGGCAGTAGCGTTAAATATAATGATAATGAAATCATTCATACTGGAACGTTATTTACTGTTTAGTATGCATACTGGTAGATAAAACTATATACATTAACAAAATCTATATCTTTTATATACTTTTGTCCCTCGCTGGTACAGCGGTAAGTCTGCAGATTTACAACGCTAAAATCAGGGTTTCGATTGTCTTCAGTGGACTCGGTAGGTAGTCTGACGTGGCTTTGCTATGAGAAAACGCATACACATACATGCTTTCAACCAGAAAGAATGACTCCACATATACTTGCAATACAGTTATCTGCGAGACCTTTATGTTTGACAAATGTTGAGAAAAGAAACAAATGATCATGGAAAATAGAGGAAAAAAGCAGAAATGAATAAATAAAAGTACACGATCTTTATCATTACAAGAATGTCTGTGGATTTCATTAAACTAGCCAGCTTCATTGTTCGTCAAGTCATTCCAACTATACCTTTCTACTCATACTAACTTATACAACTTTTTGTATCATCCTTCGAATTGAGTATTAATATATTTCAAGAAGGTAAGGCACAGAAATATGGTCAACCAAGTATATGCTTTTTAGAATAAGCGTTGCAATACATAACCTTTGTGTAAGATACCATTTAGCGCTAAATCTTTATACATTATATTTAGAAGGACGCCATCCAATGGCGTGCAGAACAATTGTAAAAAAGTTTTGAAATTTAACTGAACGTGCTTAAATAAAGACATGTTCAATAGAAAGACGAACGTAAGGTTCTTCCAAGCGTTACAACTGTTGTAACGATACATCATGATGACTCCAATGCCAGATGTTACATGGTATTTTTATGTCCGCCTTTGAATTTGAATTCGATATTGCTAAAAGATTGAAGAGTTCATTATTTACTTTCTGAGGAATAGAATGAATTTTGACTCAGTAATGGCAGTGATATTCGAACTGTTTCTTTAACTGTTCCACAAATTTTCTCCATATATATCACTATAATTTTCAATTGATCTATAAAGTATCACCATAAGAAGTATCTATTTGTTATTGGATTACGCGCAACGCTACACGAGAGCTATCTGCGCTAACTGTCCCTAATTTAGCAGTGTAAGACTAGAGGGAAGGTAGCTAGTCACCACAACCTACCACTAACTCTTAAACTACTCTTTTACCAACGGATAGTGGGATTGACCGTCACATTATAACGTACCCACGGTTGAAAGGGCAATCATGTTTTGTGCGACGGGGATTCGAACCCGCGACTCTCAGGTTACGAGTCCAGCATTTTATCTACCTGGCTATGCCGGGCCTAAAAGAAGTGACCGCCACCATTACTCATTCATTAGTAAGTTTTGGTATAAATAAGGTTTGGTGAGCATTGATTTTAAGCAATGTACACATAATGTTTGTTAACTTATTAAACCGTTTCTGAAATGAAATTTGATAACGTGAAAGCTTTTCGTATCTCGTGAAAATTACGAAATCATTTCATGAAACATGCCTTATATAGGTTCTAATTTCAGAAACCTTTCGTTTTGCAGAACACTGCTATCATATTAATTAGCTCCCAGCGGCACAGCGGTATATCTGCGGACTTACAACGCTAAAACAGGATTTCGATATCCGTGTTGGGCAGAGCACAGATAGTCTATAATGTAGCTTTCTGGTTAATTGAAAAAACAACATTTTAGTTATACCATAGAAAAAATACACAAATTTTAGTGAAACGCATTTTATAGAGTATTCAGGATCTCTTAGATAACTTAAAGTGGTTAGATATTTCTGTTTCTATTCTACAGTTGTTGTTGTTGTTTTTGACAGTCGTTGATACAAACGCTTCAAAGATGTATGGTTCATGACCTTTAACTTGTTAATTAATTTCTTTTTTGTTACAGCGCAGAAATAATGAATTCAATGAGTAAGTTATCGAAAGATGCCTTTAAAGTGGTATTTTCAACAGGACTGACAGGCAGGTCAACCTATCCTATTGGCGACTTGTCGGAGACTCCATTGTGCCAATCTCAGACTAGAACATTTAGGCCTAAAGCAGGGAAGACGAGTGCAAAAGAATGGGTATATGTTGTGAACAACATTCATTACGAGCAAGTGGTGACTGCAGAAACATGCCAGTGAGTCGACTAAGTAGCATTATAATTAAAACTGTATAAGTACTACTACGATCTATGTTTTTATCTATTTAATCAATGTCGAAAACATTACAGCACAACCAGATTAGCTTTCTTCGATTTCTCCGCTTCTAGGTTTAATATCGTTTACAAAACACTAAAAATAATTAATTTTATATATAAAAAAACTTGTTGGTTTGTTTTGTTTGTTCGTTTGTTTTTTTTAATTTTGCGCAAAGCTACTCGAGGGTTATCTGCGCTAGCAGTCCCTAATTTAGCAGCGTAAGGCTAGAGGGAAGGCAGCTACACATCACCACCCACCGCCAACACTTGGGCTACTCTTTTACCAACGAATAGTGGGATTGATCGTCACGTTATAACGCCCCCACGGCTGAAAGGGCAAGCATGTTTGGCGCGACAGGAATTCAAACCCGCGACCCTCGGATTGCAAGGCCAAGACTATGGGGGAAATAATAGCAAATTATACTGAAATTCAATTACACAGTAAGATACCATTTAATAGAATGTAAAAATGACAACTATAGTAATGGTATTATACGCTATAGCTTACAATTATTATATCAATAATTCAACAGACATGCCCGGCATGGCCAGGTGGTTAGGGCATTCGACTCGTAATCTGAGGGTCACGGGTTTGATTCCCCGTTACACCATACATGCTTGCCCTTTCAGCCGTGGGGGTGTTATAATTTTACGGTCAATCCCACTATTCGTTGGTGCAAGAGTAGTCCAAGAGTTGGCGGTGGGTGGTGATGACTAGTTGCCTTCTCTCTAGTCTTACACTGCTAAATTAGGGACGGCTAGCGCAGATAGCTCTCGAGTAGCTTTGCGCGAAATTAAAAACAAACCAAACTAAACACCACCAAAAAAAAAAAAGGCAAATCCCCAGTTTAAGCGCTTTCAAAGTCATACGAGTTTTGTGAAGTGAAAACAACACTTACCTCACAAATCTATTTTTGGCTTCAAATTGACCCTCTTTATCGTATAAACGCTGATTACTTTATCTTCAGTAAGACCTCAATTTTTCGAGAAAAAAAAAACCGGTCACATCTAAAGGAAACACTGCTCAGAATGTATACACCTCTATTTTTTCTCGGTAATCGATGTTTATACATACAGTGTACATTATGTTATAAGTTCAATTCACCAAAGGAGAGATGAATTTTGGATTCTCTTGAAAGGAGAAACTGACTGTGCACAGAAATTTGTTACTCTTATAAAGATATGTTCCTTTCAAGGAAAGGAAATTGACCTATTTTGTAACATTTAGCTATATTACGTAGAAGAAAAAATGGAAATATATTGACACTGATCTTTAAGTGTTCAGATGTATCTAAATATCTAGTGCGCGCACACGTTTAAATGAAGGTCAAATTAAAACCCTTGAAACGAAGTTTAGTTTCTAGGCTGACATATACAGAGTCTAGGGTATAATATTTCAACTTTGTACAATGAGAATTAGTATTTCAGGAAGTACGACCCCTCTTCCTACAAACATGCAGATTTAAAAATATTTTTCGCGTTTGTACATTTAAACGCTGTGTAGAAACCCTCCGGGACACAGTGTGGAAAGTTATCAAAAACCAGAAAAAATTCTAAGAAGCTTTACAGGCAAAATATCGTAAGATACAATGAGTCACGGAAATCACTAAGATCTGGAATTAATGTTAATAACTGAAAATTTATTACGAAGTACATCTGCATATTAAAATAAAATATAACGTTATAAAATGAAAAAAACAAACAAACATAATCATCTAACTTAAACGGGCGTCTTTCTTTATTGAGTAACCATTAAAGACATGACGTATAAAACAATGAAATCAGATAAATACCCAACTCGAACAGATGACGTTCCTAAGCATAAAGCTACCCAGTTTATGCTATGTTTACCACAGGCACCCAACCAAGTTATTAGCATTAGAAGTCCTCTCTCAGATTTATCACTGAGTCGCTGGGGGAGAGGAGCTTTTTCTGATTCCTCGGTCAAGGAAATTTCTATCCCCACTATTAGAAACAAATGTCTACTCATTCATCTGGGAAGTAGCAACATGAGAGCCCACCAGTACAAAAACATGACACATAGAAAAAAGTAGGCTAAGTTAAAAGTAAGACTAGGAAGTAGCAGTATGAGGGTCCACGAGAACAAAAACATAACACATAGAAAAAAGTAGGCTAAGTTAAAAGTAGGACTAGGAAGTAGCAGTATGAGGGCCCACCAGTACAAAAACATGACACATAGAAAAAAGTAGGATAAGTTAAAAGTAGGACTAGGAAGTAGCAGTATGAGGGTCCACCAGAATAAAAACATAACACATAGAAAAAAGTAGGATAAGTTAAAAGTTGGACTAGGAAGTAGCAGTATGAGGGTCCACCAGAACAAAAACATAACACATAGAAAAAAGTAGGATAAGTTAAAAGTAAGACTAGGAAGTAGCAGTATGAGGGTCCACCGGAATAAAAACATAACACATAGAAAAAAGTAGGATAAGTTAAAAGTAGGACTAGGAAGTAGCAGTATGAGGGCCCACCAGTACAAAAACATGAACACAGAAAAAAAGTAGGATAAGTTAAAAGTAGGACTAGGAAGTAGCAGTATGAGGGTCCACCAGAATAAAAACATGATACACAGAAAAAAGTAGGCTAAGTTAAAAGTAGGACTAGGAAGTAGCAGTATGAGGGCCCACCAGTACAAAAAAAAAAACAATAACAAAGGGAAGCTACAGAAGCAGAATTATTACTGATTTTTCACTGCCAACCTTACAGCACAGTTTTAGTATATTTTATGAAATTATCCTATTTAAAGAGAGTTTAGGAGCACATAATATTACCTTAAGCAATTAGCATAAATAATGATGCTTGATACAGTTGTCTTGCATGATGGTAATATTAAGAAACTGTTAGTCTACTTTCCATGGTGTTACTATAGAGGAAGTTGTTAAGATAAGAAAACTACCACCATATATTTCACAGGCTTTTGTTGGTTCTATAAAGTATAGGTTTGTTCTGAATAATGCAGTTGGGGTCCTAATAAACATTTAACAATAAACATTCTCTACAAATGATGTGAATTCATTGAAACCTAAAGGAGAACATGGGATTTAACAATAAGAAGTTATAAACGACGAGAGATAAATATAGCCTGAACAAACACGAATATTTAATAAGCAACAAGAAAACTAATCGACTGAAGTAACGATTACAAATAAAGTAATAAGTGACAGTGTTTTCTGGAAGCCATTAGGAAGTGAAGTTGGAACTGACGTGCATTTTCGTGACGTCACGTGTCAACAAAATGCTCACTAATTAATATTTCTGTTTCTTTTAGTGCTTCACTCTTGGTTCTTTAATGAGATTTGTTTTTCCCTTAATTAGAGACGACGGGGGATCGTGCAGGTACGTCAGCGACAACCTCCCGTTAGGGTACCGAAGTTTTTGTCGACAACGGTATGCTTTCAAGACCCTTTTAGCTATAAAGCCTGAAGACAGGGAACCTTATAAAGAAAATTTCCGTTTTCCTTCTTGCTGCACGTGTTATGTTACTGTATCGCCAGAGTATAGAAGAAAGTTTGTAACAATTCATCAGACTTCTGGAGAGCCCTCTAGCGGGATTGTTTAAAAACAATTTCCATGAATAAATTGCTGTAATTGGTCTGTGATATGTTATATTGTATACAAATGATGTATAACCGTCTAAGAAATGTTTGTTTTCGATAAAGAAAGGCTCACTGACGATATTCATTTCTTTCTTGTGTCTGGTCGTATGGTAACAGGTAATTGCACTAAATGAATACGATTCGTATTTGTAGACCCATGTTAGTGTGCTAGAAACCACATATCTTTTTCGAATTATAAGAGAAAGCAACACATTTATTCATAGAACCAAAGTTAAAAAAGACGTTTTGGTAATGCAATAGCGACATATTAGAGTGTAATTTATCAATTAATTATTACCACATTTTAACCTTTAAGGGTTGACCTTATTAACTTGTTTAATTTATTGTATTATAAAGTGCAGTTACAAAGAAATTGCTTTATTTTACGCAAGATAATAAAAGACACATTGTTTTCATTTCACTTTTGTTTTTCTAACCAATTTCTCCACATTCACTAATGTACGGAAGGAAACACACTTTAGGCTTCTAACAGAGAGTAAATATTTTTCTTTGTTAACTAGAATAAACGTGTGTTCGACATAATTGTGACTTACAATTACGGTAAAAGCTTACCTCAGTTTCAGTTAAATTCTCGTCTAATGGACTATGCACTCCATTTTTATTCCGTCATAAACTCAGTTAAAAAATTAATGTGTGAATAGAATAAGTCTGTTTTGGTTATCGAACATGGAACAAATCTTATACTTGCATTAACAATTACTATATAGAACCAGGTCATAAAAACTATAGGTTTTTGTTTTCCCTTTGATGGAAAAGCTAGTGTAATGTTTAATGCCAGTTGGTGAGCTGTAAATTACTAGGCTTATAACACTAAAACCTGAGTTTCGACACCTGTGATAAGCACAACACAGATAACCGATTGTGTGGTTTTAGGCTTAAGAACAAACAAAAAAATTTCCTCACATGGTTAATCACGTTACAGATTTATATTTTAGTAATTTTTTCTCCTGTAGTTTTTGGCATCACAGTTTAATAGCCTAGTAATTTTTCGAATATGGTTTATGATTTTAGAGATTTTAATCTGGTAGTTCAAGGATACTATAATTTTAAAATGAAAATAAAGTTAATTTTATATCCAGAGAGAGTAACTTAGGGGGATATTTTACAAAAAACAACAAAAAGAAAATATATAATAAAGTAACGAGATACTCAAAGAAAAATGCAGTTTTTTCGCTTATATTAACCTTTCAACAAATTTTTGCCACTAATATTTACTCATCCTAGCTTTTCGCAACAGAAATATATAATTAGAGTTTACTTTGTGAAAGGTTAAGAATTGCATGTTAAAAAGTTAGGAATTGCATGTTAAAAATGTTAAGAATTTCATGTTGAAAGGTTAAAATTTACGCATTAAAATGTTAAGAATTACATTATTTTTTAGCATTGATAAAGATTGCAGAAAATAAGAATAATGCTGCACCAATAGCTGGTTTATAATTTTTTATCCGTTTAGAATATTGTAATTACTTTAAATAACTCTTTCGAAAATTACGATCTGTAGTATATTCAACACTACAGGATAACTTGGAATATATCTAGGCTTATAGGTATTGGAGCAATCGTATTAATAACCAAATAGAGTGCATAATTTAACAGTAAACGTTAGGAATGGTAAGGAAGGAAATATGACGTATCAGAACTTAATGGGAAAAGGTTTGCGATATAATGGACATTTTTCAAGTTTATGGTTATTATATTTTATGTTTCTCACGAGAAGATGCACAGTAACAGCTTCCTCCACCTGATATGGGGATTAGCTCATGCTATTTGCACATTTCTAAACATTTGCAGACTTCGAAATATCAGCAATTTGATATAATAATTTATCAAGTAACGTAAATTACCAAATTTGCACTATTTTCTACGGTATTCGAATCCTTTTATTTTGAAATAAAATATTATGTTAATGGGGAAAAATGTTATTGTTATTTCTTCCAATAGCCGATATTTTAAGATTATATTCCAAATCTATCCGCACCATATATATATATATTTTTTTTTTCTTTGACTGGCTCATGTTCCAATTATATCATCACACACACTTATTCAGTGATTATTCAAATCTTTCGATAGTATACCAAGTTTTATTGTAGTTTAAAGAATGCGTACTTGTTCTCGTGATCAGTGGAATGCGTACGTTTTACTGAATCACAAGAGTACAAACAACAACGTATAGTGTTCATTATGTGACGTCATTTTTGCCTACTGAGTGTTTGTTTGTTTGTTTGTTTTTGAATTTCGCACAAAGCTACTCGATGGCTATCTGTGCTAGCCGTCCCTAATTTAGCAGTGTAAGACTAGAGGGAAGGCAGCTAGCCATCACCACCCACCGCCAACTCTTGGGCTACTCTTTTACCAACGAATAGTGGGATTGACCGTCACTTTATAACGCCCCCACGGCTGAAAGGGCGAGCATGCTTGGCGCGACGAGGATTCGAACCCGCGACCCTCAGATTACGAGTCGCACGCCTTAACACGCTTGGCCATGCCAGGCCCCTGCTGAGTGAATGACAGACAAGACAATACTGTTAAGCAGTGCGGGTGGTTAAATTTTATACCTAGTGAGATGTATTACTAGTTATTCTTTACGTTTATTTAGATATGTCGGCCACTCAGTAACTCTTCATACCTGATAACAATTTATATATTACTAAATACTTGAACATATCAGTTAACGACATCACCATTCATGAACTAAGAGTTCGTGTATTATGTTTTGACGAAATAACTAATACAAGAAATCATAAAAACAAACAGACTTCAAAAGACCCAGAAACCTGAGTGTTTTCGAATAATAACACATTTAATTAATTGTTTATAACTGTACTACTATTTAATTAATTATACATTCAGCAATTGTATTATTGTTTAATTAATAATTTTTACTTGTCAACTGTGCTGTTGCTCAATGAATTGTTTATACCCGTCATTAATTACACTATTGTTTGTTACAGTTGTTTATACCCGTCATTAATTACACTATTGTTTGTTACAGTTGTTTATACCTGTCTCTAATTACACTATTGTTTGACACAGCTGTTTATACCCGTCATTAATTACACTATTGTTTGTTGCAGTTGTTTATACCTGTCTCTAATTACACTATTGTTTGTTGCAGTTGTTTATACCTGTCTCTAATTACACTATTGTTTGTTACAGTTGTTTATACCCGTCATTAATTACACTATTGTTTGTTACAGTTGTTTATACCTGTCTCTAATTACACTATTGTTTGACACAGCTGTTTATACCTGTCGGTAACTACACTATTGTTTGTTACAGTTGTTTATACCTGTCTGTAACTACATTATTGTTTGACACAGCTGTTTATACCTGTCGGTAACTACACTATTGTTTGTTACAGCTGTTTATACCTGTCTGTAAGAACACTATTGTTTGATACAGCTGTTTATACCTGTCTGTAAGTACACTATTGTTTGATTCAGCTGTTTATACCTGTCTGCAACTATATTATTGTTTAATTAATAAGTTAGGTGTTTTAGCAACTGTACTACTGTTTAATTAATCGTTTATATCTATAACAATGACATTCTGAACTTGCGTCTATAAAACAACAGTTCTTTAAAGGTAGAAACAGTTTATTACAAGCTCTATTAACACTGATTCCAGGTCTCAGAGGGTTTAAATTAAAAAATGAGGCTGTTGTGACTCTTAAACCCGATAGGAGAAACAAAATTATCCATACCAGATAAAATGATTGTTTAAAGAAAGTTATAGATGCCTTACGTGATTGCTAAATTTGTGGCACTATACAAAGAGAAGATAAATTGAAACGTGTTTATTGAAAATATGCGTAATTAATGGTAGAATTTGGATGTTAGATCGTCATGTAATTATCCAGAAACATTCTACGATCGACTTACAGTTTATAAGTCGTTATAATATTGGAGCTTACAACCATGCTTGAACTGTTTTTTTTTTTTTAGTTGTATTTCTGAAAAAAGTTCCTCACAAAGGAGGGAGTTACATTGTATCAAGAAATACAGATGTTGAAGTTTTATATGACTATGTGCTTTAAATTAATTTTGTTTGTTTGTGTTTTTAATTTCGCAGCAAGCTACACGAGATTTATTTGTATTAGCTGTCCCTAATTTACCAGTGTAAGACTAGAAGGGAGACAACTATTCATCACCATCAACGGCCAGCTTTTGAGCTGGTCTTTTATCAAAGAGTAGTTGGATTGATCAGAACATTATAACACCGCCACGGCTGAAAGGGCGAGCATGTTTGGTGCGACAGGCATTCGAACCCGCGATACTCGGATGAAGAGTCGAGTGCCTTAACCACCTGGCCCAATTTAGTTTTAATGTTGAATCGTTATATAGAAATATACCGTTAGAAGCGACAGAACAGCTCAGTGCTAACTTGATTCACAACGATATGTCTAACAATGCAGCTATTCCCAAGTCAGATTTTTCTGTACTTAAAGAATCTAACAGTTGAGGAATCTAACTTCATTGAAGACATTAGGATCAGATCGATTGTGTCACCAAGGTTTTACGATTTGCACCATCAATGAACAATATATATTTTTTTATGTTTTTGTGGTTGGAAAATATCTCGCAACATTTTAAACCTCTTGGTCGTCGCAAATATGTTGATGACACTAGTACCATCTTTAAAAACTTTATTCACTCTAACAATCCAGTTTATTTTCCAGGACACATATCAGTAATAATAAATATCACTAAAGACGATGTGCCCAGAAATAGAGATTATATGTAAGTTTAAACCCAACTGCAGTCTATCTTTAGATTTAAGGACTCACTTTCTGATTTACAACCATCATATATTTGCCTCCCCTTTCTCTCGGCAAGGCGATATCAGTCCAACTAAAAAATGAAAAGACAGATTGATGAAGCAAGAGAAAAAAAACATGATAATCTAAGAACCCATATTAAGTCTAATATTTTCGAACATGCCTCAAGAGAAGTTGCGTCATTTCTTAACCTAATTTGTTTAAGATCATTGCAAGGCCAATGGAGCTAACACTAAACTGCCTCTACTTGTACAGAAACCGTAAAATTAGCTAATTATCTCTTTGTACTTGTTAACAATCAAACCCATAATTAACTAATTACTCTTAATAAATCAATCATGTGCATAAAATTTAGTTGCTCCAAATCGTTAATTATTTTAAAATATTATCTTCATTTCTGTTACATTTATCTGTGGTGATTCTACTGATTTACAACGCTAAGATTAGAGGTTCGATTCCATTCTGTGCACACAGCAGATCTAACTTTGCTATGAAACACACACACACACACATGTATTTTTATCACCTCAATAATTTGCTTTGTCAGGAGTTATCGATTGGTTTGGTTTGTTTGAATTCCGCGCAAAGCTAACCGTCCATAATTTAGCAGTGCAAGACTAGAGAGAAGGCAGCTAGTCATACTCACCCACCGCCAACTATTGAGCTACTCTATTACCAAAGAATAGTGGGATTGACCGTCACAATATAACGCCCCCACGGTTGAAAGGGCGAGAATGTTTGGTGTAACGTGGAATCGAACCCGCGACCCTCAGATTACGAGTCGGTCGCCCCAACCATCTGGCCATGCCGGGCCTTTCTGTACCGAAACGAACCCTCGTGTGTTTTAAGTCATAAGTATATAAAATATAACGAATACTTGGATTTTTTTTTTTCACCTTCCGTTATTGAAGTCCTTCTTTCGGTAAATAAAATCACTAACATAAAGAAAGTTATAGAGATCTAAGTTTTACTTGGTGTTTTCTTTAGAGTATTGAAGATTCCCCTTGTGTAGGTACAAGTACTGTACGTGAGACAGGCTTGGTATGGCCCGATATATTAGTCGCTGATTCGAATCTTCTCACCAAACATATTTTTACTTCAGTCGTTAGGACGTTATAATATGATGTCCAAACCTATTATTTGATTAGATTAGCCCAGCGTGTAGCTTTTTGCTAAACGACAAACAAGCAAAAACTTTCATTAGATAGTCCACCCGGTAAGATAACGGTAAATTTACGAATTTTTAACGTTATAGTCTGAGAGGAGGGGGGTTGATTCCCCACGTGGATGAAGAATACAAACCAAATATTTTTGTTATAACACATACAAATCTTTAGGTGATTAAAAATTATTTGCAATTAAAATTTACTGAGAAACAACCGCTCAAAGAGCCTCATCTTTGAAGAGGGCTCAGCAAGGCCAGGTGGTTAAGGTACTCGACACGTAATCTGGGAGCGAAGGTTCGAATCCCCATCACACCAAATACGCTCGCCCTTTAAGTCGAGGGCGTTTTAATGTGACGGTCAATCCCTCTATTCGTTGGTAAAAGGATAGCCCAAAAGTTGTCGGTGGGTGGTGATGACAAGCTGCCTTTCCTCTAGTCTTACACTGATAAATTACAGACGGCTAGCACAGATAGCTCTCGTATAGCTTTGCATGAAATTCAAACCTAACCCAATCAATCTTTGAAGAGTGCTTTTCGTATTGGGTTGAACATCCGGGGATTACTTAGAGAAACGAACTGAGAACATATTTTTTTCTGAGAAAATTATACACACAATTCATAAAATAATTTTATTTTATATGTCAGTTTATTTGCAGTAAAAGAAACATAGAATTGTGAAGACTACGTACTATCTTATCCATAGTGATTTTATAGTGTAGTATGATAACAATGATGTCCATTTTGTTGTTTTCAAAGTTTAATCTGTATACTGGAGGTATTTAGACATATAACGACATATGGGGTATCTGTGATATAATGACACATGAAGTATTTTTTTGACGATAAAGTCAGAAAAATTACCTTTAAAAACATCCAGAAAATTAGTGGCGTATTTAAGTAGGGGCTAGTGGAGACTCAGTCTCAAGACCTATGGTTTTAACGGGGCCCATTGATAATTTTATTCTATGTAAAATTACGTGGGAAGTTAGGCCCACAAAAATGATTAGCTCCTGGGTCCACACTACCTTACGTTCGCCACTGCAGAGAAGAATATAAAATTTTCCCTTTCAGCTAATATTTCATGGGCTTTACTAGGGCTTGTAGTACAAGAAACGTTGGCTGAAATATTTAGTTAACTTGTTTTCTAATTACTGTGCTATAGCTACCTTAGAGTTTCAGGAAAATCGTGACAATAGATATTTATGTTTTTAATATTTCGCACAAAGCTACAGGAGGGCTATCTGCGCTAGTCATCCCTAATTTTGCAGTGCAAGACTAGAGGGAAGGCAGATAGTCATTACCTCCTACTGCCAAGTCTTGAACTATTTTTTACTGAAGAATAGTGGGATTGACCGAACATTATGACGCCCCAACGGCTGAAATGGCGTGCATGTTTGGTATGACGGGGATTCAAACCGTGACCCTGGGATTACGAGTCGAGCGCTTTAACCACCTGGCCATGCCGAGCCTAATGTCATATAAAGGTTAATCTGTTAATTATGTTTGGTCATAGCGTGTCATTCTCGACAACGTAAACAATATATATAACTTAGCATTTTAGTTGCGAAAACGTTTCAGTAGAAAGGTAGCTATTAGAAACTATTATGTTTCATAGAAACATGAACTAACGGCTGAAAACGTTATTTATTGTAATTACCAACGTACAATAATAAATCCAAAGTGAAAAATACAGACCTACAAGCTCGTTCACTGCAACATACATACAACAAAGCATGATAAAAGAACACTGAACGAATGAAACATTTATAATTTAATTTGTGCAGCAAACTTTGTTATCTTAAGACCCAAATTCAAATATGCCAAGGTCTTCAACGACAAGTTTTAAATAAGTTAACCGCAATCTTAACAATTACCATTTGGAACAGTTGAATTAAATGTAATGTAATGTGTGTCATAAGTAAAAATATCTCAGTTTTACTTGACTATTCAACACAAACGTGTACGAATATATTAGACCAAATTTTCAAACTCTTTTATTCGAAAGCCATCTGTTTTTTTTTATCATTTCTTTGAACAGCAGTGAGATCTATACAGTATGTTGTCACTTCCTTTACAAGCAATGAGTCCACGGATTTACAACGCTCAAATAAGGGATTCGATTCCTCTCGGTAGACACAGCAGATATCCCGATGTGGCTATGTTGTAAGTAAACACACACATTCCTTTTCCGCTAATATACAACCTTTCGAAGTACAGCTTGAAGGGTGCCCTCGAACGAAAGTTTAAAAAGTCACTGATTTAGGCTACCAAAACCTATTATTTTAAACGTTCGTCTAAAACAAATATATATGTTTACAAAAAAAAAACAACATTTACGTTTTAAAATCACTTTAGTACAAAAAAAAAAAAAACGTTTTCGTCACACAAAATCAAATACTAATACGTTAAATGAACTTTCCAAAGTTCAGTAATACACAAAACAGATACGTTTCTTAGTTGCTTGATGTTGAAAAATGATTGGTAAATAATCGCCGGAGCAATTTGATAAACATTAAATCTGGAATACACATAATTCTCAGATGAAAAAATCGTCTGTCTGGAAATTTAACATGGAAATGTCTTAAAGACATGGAAGTACCATTACCTCACGCAATACATGCTTGAATATTCTTAGTAAAAATACACTAATTACTTTTTATATTACTGGACCATAATGTATAAAAGAAGTGATTTACTGGACACTGCCTAGCATTAATATTGAAGAAGTAATAAGTTATTTCAAATAGACTTGATGACGTAATGCACAATCATTGGATTTCAACGTCTTTACCTCGGTCCTATTGAAGGAAGTAAAATTACGTGTGTAGAAGCTAATGTTATTTCTGAGCTCAAACCACAACACGACACTTTGATTTCGCTTAACGAAGTGCTTATAGTTCATTACTCTAGATAAGTCAGGTTTTGTGAGAGAAAATACAACACGTGCTTTTTTTAATTTGAGCTTTACTCTAATATTGCACTGAAGTCAGACTTTCTGTAGTGAGCTAAATGATTTGTTGAATTTCAACTTCACACTAATAATTTAGCGAGTTAGACTTTGTGCGCTAAACTACAACCTTGTCTGATTTTTAACATCACAGTAACAACGTCGTGAAGCCAGATGCTATGTTGTAAAGTAGATGATTTATTGAGTTCGTTTTGTGAGATGTTAAGTTCAGAGTGATATATATACATAGTTTGATAAGAAACTATCTCTCAAAATAATCAACCTACAAAAACCTGCTAACAGAAACATGATATATTAAGTGCCGAATTTTTAAATTATCTTATCAGGATCAGTGCGAGATTTTTGTCCCCCGCTGGTACAGCGATATGTCTACGGATTTATAATGCTAAAATCAGGGGTTCGATTCCCCTCGGTGGGCTCAGCAGATAGCCCCATTTGGCTTTGCTATAAGAAAACACACACACACGCGAGATTCTTAGAAACGAAAATAGTTTTTAAACACTGACTATTATTACGGTGTAAAAACTTTCAATACACAAGAGGAAAAATAAACCATTTTTATAAGTGCTAACAGTAAGCGTAGGTTGTGTTAAGCCTAAAACTAAAAGGAACAATCCAAAAACAGGGAAACCCGTGATTATTGGCCCAGCTTGGCTAGGTGGCTAGAGCGTTCGACTCGTAATCTGAGGATCGCGGTCTCGAATCCTCGTCACCTCAAACATACTCGTCCTTTCAGCCGCGGAGGCGTTATAATGTGAACGGTAAATCCCACTTTTTGTTGGTTAAAGAGAAACGTAAGTGTTGGCGGTGGGTGGTGATGACCAGCTACTTTCCGTCTAGTCTCACACAGTGTTAAGGCGTTCGACTCGTAATCCGAGGGACGCGGGTTCGAATCCCGGTCGCACCAAACATGCTCGCCCGTTCAGCCGTGGGGACGTTATAATGTGACGGTTAATCCCACTATTCGTTGGTAAAAGTGTAGCCCAAGAGTTGGCGGTGGGTGGTGATGACTAGCTGCCTTCCCTCTAGCCTTACATTGCTAAATTAGGGACCGCTAGCGCAGATAGCCCTCGAGTAGCTTTGCGCGAAATTAAAACAAAGACAAAAAAACAGTGCTAAATTAGGAACAGCTGGAGAAGATAGCCCTCGTGTAGCTTTGCGAGAAATTTAAAAGCAAACAAACAAATCATTGAGTTCATGTAATTAGAACGATGTGTTGTGGTAAGTTTCTCAGACTTGAATTTAATATGCTAGTAGTATTATTTAGTGTAAACCTAATTAAAAAAAACAAAACGAACTAATTAAGTATTAGTTGAAAATCAGATCCCAAGAATTTTCAATTACATTACAAACATTCTGCGTATTGGAATTTGAGGCAAAAAGGTTTCTAATTATGTTACAAATGACAGGAGTTAGTCCAGGCTTCTGAGTAAGGAATGTAACGTTTATGTGTTATTTTTCTTTGGAAACGTTGCTTGTTCTGATGCTATTTTTTATACTTGTAGTCGAAAATTGTGGGTTAGACGCAGGTTAATTTCATGAGTAAACGAGCTGGAATCGTTGTCCCGCTTCAGACGATTGGTTTCTCCATATGTTCTAAAACATAGGAAGCGAAGATAAATTTGTCGAAACCCTGTTCGAAACCTAGGACTCATCCACCAGCATGTGAGAGAATTATAGGAAATGAGGTTGATGACCAACCAGTGGCAAACAAACCAGATGTATTCCATGTTTCTGAGGTTCCAGAGAGTAGGGTCCTGGTCTCCCATCACTGTTAGAATGTTAAAGAGCAGCCAGCAAACGGCAAAGACTGAAACCTACAATGAACACCATCTTGGTCATCTAATAGAAAATATAATAAATATTTACATTATGCAGTGAGTTTTCTAATAAAATATCATATTTAAAAATCTATATTCAATTTTTAACATTGCAATCTCTCCAAATACAAGTAAAAACTAAGCTCACAATATTAAATGCCTTATTCAAAACCATTATAACATTTTAAAGTAGCACAGATAGCCCACTCTGTAGTTTTGTTCTTAATTCCAAGCAAAACAAACAAACAAAACATTTTCAAGTAAAACTTCGAAGAGAAGACTGTTATTTTAGGAAAGCATGCAATATTGTTAGTTAACAACATACACGAAGAGAGCAGATTCTGAACCCTAACAATTTCATTACTGTTTAATTGTTTTTAAATTTCTAGCAAAGCTATAGGAGGGCTATCTGCGTAAGCCGTCCCTAACTTAACAGTGCAAAGTTAGAGGAAAGGCAGCTAGATATCACCACCCACCGCCAACTTTTGGGCTACTCTTTTACCAATGAAGAGTGGGATTGACCGTACCATTATAACGCCCCTACGGCTGAAAGGGCGAGTATGTTTGGTGCGACCGAGATTAAAACCTGCGACACTCATATTATGAGTCCAGTGCTTTAATCACCTGGCCATGCCGGGTTGTCTATACAGTTCATTGTTTGTTTTTTGAATTTCGCGCAAAGCTACAGGAGGGCTATCTGCGCTAGCCGTCCCTAATCTAGCAGTGTAAGAGCAGAGGGAAGGCAGCTAATCATCACCACCCACCGCCAACTCTTGGGCTATTCTTTTAACAGCGAAGAGTGTGATTGATCGTCACTTTATAATGCCTCCACGACCGAAGGGGCGAACATGTTTGGGTGTGACGGAGATTCCAACCCGCGACACTTAGAGTACGAGTCTGGTGCTTCAACCACTTGGCCATGCCGGGCCATCATTATCGTTATTAATGTATTTTCATGTCTACAGGTGTAAATATTTTCACGTATTAGGCTTAAACAGTAAACAAGAAGAAAGTTACTAAGAAGGTTCAACATAAATGGGCTAATTAGTGATATTGATTCTATGTACGTACTTAATCTGTAAGACACCTTTAATGTTTAATAACGGTATAACTGTGACTTAGATTTTGTTGACCAATAAGATTGCTATTAATATTAGGACTTGAAAAAGATAACATGAAAAGTTTCCTTTTTATAATCTGCTATTTTTATCTACATTACTTATAAGAATCAATGAAATAACTAATAGACCTCATTGAAGCCTTGCCTATCACATGGTTATATTTAAGGTAAAAATTTTTAGTGCATAAAATATTTCAAGAACGAATATGAACAATTATATAATGTATTCTCTTTTTTAATTACGTACCCTGCTGGCACAGAGGGAAGTCTTCGGATTTACAATGCTAAAATTTTGGGTTAGACTCCCATTGGTAAACACTTTGTAAAATACGTATAATAGTAAAAGATAAAACACGAATCAAAGCAATTGTTTCTTATTAAACAAATTAACTAAACAATACAATAACTGAGATACGCCATCGTGGCGATCGAACCACGAATTTTAGCGTTGAAAGTTCTCGAGCTTACGGAAAGTTCTAGAATTTTCGAATCGCTTTGTAGTAATTTATTAATGTTTTTTTTTTCAAAGTACATTTCTTAATTGCGTTATAAGTTCTAACTGTGTATGATGGGATGATATGTGAAGTATAATTGCCTTACTCGTATAGTATATGATATACTACACATGGTTACGTTTTATGCTGGAACTGAGATTGCTGTTTAAGCATCATTGGTCATCTTTCTTATGCTTATGGGTGCCTGGCATCAATAGAACTTGTGATAGCACAGATAGCCCTCAAGTAGCTTTGCACGAAATTCAAAACAAACAAACAAGCAAACATATCCTCAAGGATAGGCACTAGAAGTACGAGCTCATGTCGATTTAAGTCCGCTAAAGGTCTCAGAGTGAGTAGCTTAGATCGAATGTTTTGTTTGTTCTCTGAATTATAATAATAAAATAATATATGTCAATTGATATTCTTATAGCTGACTAGTTTCGGTAACACATTTGTACATTAAAAATATATATGTAAAAACGGCTCGTTTGGGTTGAGAAAATATTTTACATAAAATTTACGAGCCGTTTTTACATATATGATTTTCTCTACCAGTGGGTTTTCTCGACATCACTCACATTTATATGTTAGTAGTTTTGAGGCCTGATAAAGGTAACTTTGCTACCGAAACTAGTAGGCTGTAGATAACATTAAATATTAAAACCTTTCATTGTGTCAAAAACTACAATTGTGTTTGTGTTTTTCTTTTACTTTTAACAGAAATTCCTTTGAAACTTTAATTACAAATTTCCACTGATTTCATTATAGTTAATTTAAGTGTTTAAGCTTACATGTTTCGTTGGATTAAAAATAACGTATAATATGTAATATAATAACATATAATAAAGCCTGATTCCACAGACGTTAAGAATAGAATAATTATTATACTTGTAAATATACTGATGGAGAATTTTTTTAATATTAAAACAAGGTATAAATTAGTGTATAATAACGGAACTGTTATTTGTGATGTTCTATTGTCATTTAAAATACGTTTGATTCGTATAAAATGTTTGGAATAAAATGGGATTAGTTTTGTAAACTTCCAACTTCATTATAGATTTTATAATTTTCTAAAAAATACAACCCTAAATTTCACATTAATAATGAACGTTACTGCTTCGCTCAAATGTTATCGTGTCGAGTATCTGAGCTGATGAGCGCTATGGCATGCATAACATTACCGTAAACGACGCAATATCGACTGCAGAGAAGAGCATTAAAACATGTTTTAGCCTCCTGTATTTAATATCAGGTGTTTAATTAGCATGATTGTAACGTAAATTTTACAAGCCAGGTTTTACAACGATACTATCTTAAGCACGGTGTCACTACATCTTAAATTGATTGTATACCTGCTGGTCGCTGTATAGTTATCAAAACTCACGCCTAAGCGCTAGAATTATACAAAAAACGAAGAAAAATGATGTTTTTAGGTATCCATTGAAAACCATAACCATACAATAATCTCTGAAGTGTGTGAAAAAAAAATGTACTAAGTAATTTGAAGAAGAAGTGGGGCGTGAGTGACGTTTAAAATATTACACTGAAAAACAATTCTAACGAAATGTATTGCAGATTTGTATGGATTAAAAATACAACGTATTAAACTCCAAATTCCCTGAATGTAAAATTGAAATATTTTATTTTAGTTCAAAGTTCAAAGGACAGTCTGAGATCTATCCACCGAGGATTCGAACACTGAATTTTAGCGTTGTAAATGCACCACTAACACTCTAGGAGACAAATTGAAGAAAGCTACATGTAAAAAAACACATGCAACCTTTCTACGTACAAAACAAACGAGTACTTTAAAAACATTATGATTTATATATTTGTAATATTTTAATTTGTCTTTATTTCATATCTAACGGATAATATTAAAATCTTGTCTACCTTGTTTGCTTGTTTAGAGTAGATTGCTCAACTTTATGCTAGCGTTGTATTTTCTGTGTGGTATCAAGGCCAGACACTATTTATAGTTAATAAATAGATCGTGTCAAATACATTGAAATTAATTTACACTAGTACAATATCGTTTTGTTTTTTAATTTCGCGCAAAGCTACACGAGGGCTATGTGCGCTAGCCGTTCCTAATTTAGCAGTGTAAAACTAGAGGGAAGGCAGCTAGTTATCACCACCCACCGCCATCTCTTGGGCTACTCTTTTTTCAAAGAATAGTGGGATTGATCGTCACATTATAACGCCCCCACCGCTGAAAGGACAAGCATGTTTTGTGCGATGGGGATTCGAACCTGCCACCCTTATATTACGAGTCGCACGCCTTAACTCATCTGGTCATGCCGGGCCCACTTGATATTTATTGCCTGTTACGAAATTTAAAAAAAATCAAACAAACAAATATTAAGCAGCTGAGCCACAGATGTTAAGATATGAACTCTAGAATTTGACTTTATTTTCAATTTTTCGTTGTGTTTGGCGAATCACATACAACTTATAATTAAAATATTAAATTTTACAATGCTAATCATTTTATGCATTAAGAAAGATTTTTTTTTCGATTATATTTAGGTAGTTTTAATAGAAATTAAATTTTATGCGTGTCAGCGTATCTGATAAATAACAAGTTCGAGTGCAAAAAGGAACAAATTAGATATAATAATTACTTTATTTCTATGGTAATACTGTATGTTTGTTCTCACGGCAGCTGAAACATGAGTTGATAACTAGAGGTGTTTAACCTCTAGTCTACGATAAGGAATTTTAATTAAAATCATGTTTGACTGATTTTTTTTTCTCTACCGTTTCAGACATGTATTTTGTCTTCTACACGCCATTGCCAAGAAAGTGTATTACTTAGTATCAGAACCCACCAATTAGGATGGACATAAGAAAATACAGAAATTCTATTTGATGGAGCATAAAAACTGCATTGGAATGTTGCTACAACGTGAGCAGGTAAAGTATTGCCTAGTTTTAGGCTTAATTAAAGTGCTTGAAATCACTTAAAGCCTAACTGATTTGTAAGTTCTCAAAGTTTATCTCTTATTCATAAATTATTTTCTTTTAAAGACAAACAACAAGATTATAGGTGCAGATTACAGTTAGTTTAAATCTAATTTCGTCCTAGAAGGATGAGTTTGTAAATTTTTTGCTAGAAAGCGAGGTAAACCAACAATATGATTGTCTGTATTGAGCATAAAGCTACACATTGGGGTATCTGTGCTCTGCCCACCATGGGTATCGAACTCTGGTTTCTAGCGGTATAAGTCCGCAGAGATACTGCCGTGTTACTGAGAGCTAACTATATAAAACTAGAGTATTTCTTAAGTTAGAATAGCAACTGGAATTTCAGATTTAAGTCGGGCATTGCTGAAAAACAAGCAGTTTATAACTAAACACTAATTTTTTGTTAAAAACTAAAAATATGTTTTATTAATTGTTTTCAAAATATATTATTCTAAGACAAATATTTTAAAGTTAAGTTGCAAGCACTTAATATCCATATTATCACGAGTTAACCGATGTTTCGTAGACTTAGATAAGGATAGCGTTGTTATTGATCATTATTTATCGGTAGATTTTTAAACAGACGTGTTTGGCGAAAAATTATTATTTTTTTAAAATAATTAATGACGACCATGAACCGCCCATTGGTTCAATGGTAAGCCTACAGGCTAGTAATGACGAAAACTGGGCACAGTATAGATAGCTCATCGTGAAGCTTTCTGTTTATTAACAAACAAATAAAGATACCCATAAATAAATTTGCATAAGTATTGAGTTTAATTAAACACATAATTTTTTATTTTTTTCCTTTAAATAAATTGGACTGATTTGTCTAAATTTGATGGTATATGTTTGCAGTTGATTTGTTTGTTTGTTTGTTTGTTTTTGAATTTCGCACAAAGCTACTCGAGGGCTATCTGTGCTAGCCGTCTCTAATTTAGTAGTGTAAGACTAGAGGGAAGGCAGCTAGTCATCACCACCCACCGCCAACTCTTGGGCTACTCTTTTACCAACGAATAGTGGGATTGACCGTCACATTATAATGCCTCCACGGCTGAAAGGGCGAGCATGTTTGATGTTACGGGTATTCGAACCCGCGACCCTCGGATTGCAGTTGATTTAGCTATAAAACTGGAAGGTAGTCATTAAAAAGAAATTGAACAAAATATTATGAGAAGGAAAAATGAAAAATAACAATAGAACAATTTCATTACTGTATATTCATGATTGTTACAATATTTGTTATCATATGTCTAATATACGTCATTTATTTTTATTTAATTGCATCTTCCTAAGTGAAACATGAAACATTTAATAACACAAGTTATGTATCTGTAGATATATTTGTATGCATATATATATATATATATTTATATATACAAGGTAATAATAAGAATAAAATATATGTATATATACCTAGACATTCACTTTCTTTGGTGGTGTTCTAGAAAATCTTTTAATGGAATAAAAATTCTGCCCACCAGAGGTCCTGTAACTCGGAGTAGCAACAATGGAGTGAAGGGGATTTTCCGAATGCTGTTGTAGGAGCCTGCAACAGAGCAGGTAGAAGACTTTACGAAACCCTGCTCTGTACTTGGAGTTCATCCAGCAATAAATGAAAGGGTTGCAACAGGCATGACTCATTGCTAGCCAGTGGCAGGCAAACCATATGTAAACAATATGTGGATGGGTGTAGATGCTTGGGTCGTGATCTCCGGCGACAAGTAAAGTGTTTAGGGGCAACCAACAGAGAGTAAAAGCTGTAACACAGGTGATCATCATTTTGACCATCTGGAAAAGAGATAAGGTGAGAATATTGAAACACAGATAAGTAAAATTATCTAACAATGAAGTACAGATGTTTAGCATTTCTGTTTTTAGAACATATTTAAACAGAACACATATTGTTTAAACAGGAAAAGATATGGTTGGAAATTACTGTAACAGGTCTTATCATTAGGTAACTTTCCAGATTTGTAACGTGAGAACTCAGTATTTGTACTCAATCATTTATTTGTATTACCAACACGTTTTAAAAACCGGGGTAAAGCGAGACAAAGTGTACATTCGCATTTAAAACTATTATTTAATACAATGCAATGACATGACGTTCGTTCCTGAAATTAGTGTGTTATTGTGAAATCTCCAAGCTTGCTCAATTGATACTGAAATCAAAGAATGAAATTATTAAAGTGCTAGAAAGGTTTATACGAAACAATAATAAAAAATCGTTCAACGGTACATTTCGTAAGATTTAGGCCCCAAAACGAGTTGATAGCCCAAATAAATTACTTAATACGAAGTTTTATTATTATTTGTTTGCTACATTATTAATTTCTGAAACAACTAACGGAAAGCTGACAAACTGTAATAAACCTGATAGAAAATATTGATATAAAACATTTTGAGAATAAAAATGTGTATTGTAACAAAGTTGGAACTTTTCGAAGAAATTGAACTGATGGTGATGATAAAACAACACAACTGTGGAAAATTGTTACAAATATTTATAAGCTAGACTATTTGGTTTTTGAATTTCGCACAAAGCTACACGAGGGCTGTCTGCTATGCCTATTTTAGCAGTGAAAGACTAGAGGAAAGGAAAATTAATCATCTCCACCCACCGCCAATTCATGGGCTACTTATTTTTACCAACGAATAGTGAGATTGACTTTCACAATATAACATCTCACGGATGAAAATGCGAACATGTTTGGGGTGACGGGGATTCGAACCCGCGACGACCATGCAATGTCGGCCACTAGTGGATTGAAATCCATCGAAACTCGAAGTGACCATTATTACAGAAATATTGTTGTTAAAGTAATTTTTTTGCAGATCAAAAGTCTAGAGCACAACTAACTTTTGGAGTACCCTTTTAACAACGAAAGGTAGGATTGCTAATCACATAATATTACTCTCAGGGTTGCTGAGGTGAGCATGTTAATTATACGCCCTAACCACTAGCCCATGCCAGTTATTGTGAAATGTAAATTAACAATTAATGATCGTGTTGTTAGAAATGTTTGTATGAAACAATAATAAAAATTGTTGAACGGTATTTTTCACATAAGTTAGGCCTAAAACCCAAGAAAGAAACTTCAAATTTAGTTTTTTGATCGCCTACTAGATTCAGTTTAAAGTTAAATTTGGAATTAGATACATGAGAATATGTATATTGCAAAGGAAAAAGCAAACTTTGGGCATTTTTCAGTTAATGAATCATCTAATATTTTATATAAAAATAATTTTAAAGTTTCGCAAAAAACAAGATAATACAACTGCATTTGGATGACGTAATTACAATGTTAGAACATTTATCACAGGCTTATCAAAGTTTTTCAAAGCTCAAACTTACTTTTAATTTGTATTTAAATTGTTTATTAACGTCATTACAATTTAATGTGATATATATATATATGTTGAAGATGCCAAAACTGACGAAAGACTAAACTTTTGTTTTATAGCACACTTCTAAAGTAGCAAAAACGTTTTTCTGTTATCTTCATTGTAAATGCTCTTCATAGACGAAAGGTTTGGATTTTATTTCAAAATTGTGATGTTTGATATTTTTAAGGCTACATGCTATTACTTAACTGTTATATGTGTACATTTAAAGTACAACGATGCTTTTATTTCAATTGTTTCACCAAAATACAATGAGCAAATAAATTAGATACTGTTAATACGTCATTATAGGGCTAGTTAGACGTATTTTAACACTGTAGAATATAACTGCGCCTATAGACAACAAACATCCATTTTCATGTGGTCATTTATTAAAAGTGGTAATATAAAGCGTGAACGTGTATTACCAGGCACAAAATACCCCCCGCTAGTACAGCGGTATGTCTCCCGATTTACAACGCTAAAATCAGGGGTTCGATTACCCTCGGTGGGCTGAGCAGATAGCCTTTGTGGCTTTGCTAAAAGAAAACAAACAAACAAACCAGGCATAACTTTAGCGTTCTATTTAATTATTTGATTTAACTTTTCACGAATATATCTGTTTTCTTTATACTTAGATGTAATTGTTTGTTTTTGGACTAATTAAAGTTAACTTCATTTGTGAGACGAGGTAATGTGTATATCCGCTTAAAATATACGTAATTCTAAAATGAAAGCTAATATTTCATAACAACACACAAAAAGAGAGAAACCTTGTTCATAAGAATACAACAAACTGTAACTTTCCTTACACAATTATTCAGCATCTGCCCTGAAATTTAACGCCGTTAGACAGAATGTATGGCTCAGCATGGTCAGGTGGTTAAGGCGCTCGACTCGGAACCTGACGATCGCAGGTTCGAATTCCTTTCGCTTCCCCTTTCAACCGTGGGGGCTTTATAAAGTTGCAGTTAATCCCACTATTCGGTGGTAAAAGAGTAATCCAAGAGTTGGAGGTGGGTGGTGATGACTAGCTGCCGTCCCTCTAGTCTTACACTGCTAAATTAGAAACGGATAGCGCAGATAACCCTCGTTTAGCTTTGTGGGAAGTTTTAAAAAACACACAAAAATGGACAAAATATATGAACCCTAATAAAATTGTACGTTTGAGAAGTTTCTTGTATTCAACAAATAAAATATATTATTTCTGTCACCGGGTTTAATTTTAAATTAACCACTCATAATACCTTAAGATTAATATTAAAGTATAAATCAATTATCTGTTATTATTTCTATGAACTCACTTTTAAACTGCACTTGTGTTACATTTTATAAGTTTACAAGTATTCCCACACACAATTTCATAATGCAATTCATTGAAACTAGTAAATTATTGAAAAATCTCCAGCTCACCGAATTGATACCGAAATTAAAGAATGGAATAATCAAAGTGATTGGTGCTTACATTTACTGAAATACTTACCTTTCGTTTTGATGCAGCCAATCGGTGATCTCGGTTGTCTTCGGCTTCCCCCGGTGTTTGTTTTCCCCACACAACAATAGCTATCCTGGTATAAGTAAAGATGAGTACAATCAATGGTAGAAAGTATTGTAATGTCATGAGAGCCATGCTGTAGTAATATCTTTGAATTGGGGTGCTCCAAACTTCGGTGCAGAGGTAATGGTCGGTGTTGTTCTGTGGAACTAGTTTCGAAACGATAGCAGTGGGGAGTGGTGTCAGCAGCGCCACCAACCAAACGGCAAATATAAGTAGCTTAGCCTGTAGCCTGGTCATTCGTGGCCTTAGTGGCTTGATGATGGCGATGTACCTGTCCACACTGATCGCTATTAGTGTGTAGGCACTAGCGAATACAGAAACAGCCTGAGCGTAAGTGAAAATCACACAAAAGACCCCACCAAATGGCCAACGTCCCAAGATGAGATTAACCACGAAGGTGAAGGGAATGCACAGAACAGCCATCAAAACATCTCCAACCGCAAGGTTAACGATGAAAAAGTTGGTCACAGTTCTCATTCGAGGATCAGACATCACAATGTAACACACGATCCCATTACCTCCAACAGCAGCAAGGGATATCGTTATATACATGATGGACATCAACACCTGGATTCCAACTGGGACTAAGTTTTGTTCCTGCTGGAGGTCAGAGTCAGCGGAGGTATTCTCCTTAGACAGTTCTATGGACATGTACATTTCGGTGAACATGACCGTCTCCCAGGGGCCAGTGGAAGAGCTTGTGGGTGTCTTCGACATTCTACCGTTTATTGAAAATTGATTGTTTTGTCAATTTTCAGCCATTTTAGCTTCACATTGGTAATGGTACTGCTAAAACTGGAGTTTTCAGCTATTGTAGTTTCACATTGGTAACAGTCATACTAAATCTGCCTGCAAAAGAACATCGAACACGAAGCTTATTAGGAACGAACGTAACATTGTAGAATATCCTAGCATATTTCATTTTAATTAGAGTTATCATTGATGAAATGTTTAATGGTGTCAGTCTATGTATGTGATTATCTGAGAAATAGTTGTTTTCAGGTTAGTTAAAAATATATATGGTGCTATCAGAGTGTGCACGAAGCTGTTTCAGAAATAGATATTTTCCGTTTAGTTAGTGAGTGCGTTAATAAAGTAGGGGCAATTAATTGTACTGTAGATAAACAATTAGAGCGAAAACAACATCTTAAAACTTAAGAAAACTTAAAACATGAAACCAATGCTTTAAGTATTTTTAAAAATATATATATGTTGGATCAACTCCTTTTAGTTATAAAAGTATGTTTTTTTTTTGCATCAGGACGTAATTAACAGAGACATTTTTAAAAGACAAAACATACAAGCTTGAAATTAAAAATAATAACTTTGGGAGTTTTCAAAAGGTTATTGGGCATATTACCGCAGAAGATAGAACGTACATAGCTAGATAAGGCAAGTTTGTATGTATGAAATTAGAATCTAATATGAGAACAATAATTAGGCGTGTACTCTTATCTCCAAGTAGCATATTTAAAATAGAAGGATGACGAAAAAATATATGTCTGTGCTAGAGTTGACATGAATCTTTTCAAGATAAGTTACTGGAATTATTAACGGTAGTAGCTGCTCATCTTAATATTTTGATTAGAGAATAATTTAACCTCTTTGAAATTACAATTAACCAGCTGAGCGTAAAATGAAAATGGAAATTCTGTTCTAAAAATACTCGACCCCACAAATTCTGTTCTAAACATACACACGACTCCACAAATTATGTTCTGATGATACATGGCTCCACAAATTCTGTTCTGAGAATACACGACTCACAAATTCTGTTTTAAGCACACACGACTCCACAAATTCTGTTTTCTCCATACACGACTCTACAAATTCTGTTCTAAACACACACACGACTACACAAATTCTGTTCTGATGATACATGGCTCCACAAATTCTGTTCTGAGAATACACGACTCCACAAATTCTGTATAAACATACACACGACTCCACAAATTCTGTTCTGATGATACATGGCTCCACAAATTCTGTTCTGAGAATACACGACTCACAAATTCTGTTCTAAGCACACACGACTCCACAAATTCTGTTCTCTCCATACACGACTTCACAAATTCTGTTCTAAACATACACGACTCCACAAATTCTGTTCTCTCCATACATGACTTCACAAATTCTGTTCTAAACATACACGACTCCACAAATTCTGTTTTAAACATACACGACTCCACAAATTCTGTTCTGAGAATACACGACTTACAAATTTGTGCTAAGCATACACGACTCTACATATTCTGTTATAAGCATACACGACTCCATAAATTCTGTTCAGAGGATACACAATTCCACAAATTCTGTTATAAACATACACGACTCCGCAACTTCTGTGCTAAGCATACACGACTATACAAATTTGTGCTAAGCATACACGACTCTACATAGTCTGTTATAAACATACACGACTCCATAAATTCTGTTCAGAGGATACACAATTCCACAAATTCTGTTCTAAACATACACGACTCCACAAATTGCTATTTTGTGAAGTTGAACAACTTTCAACTTGTTGAAATAGATGGGTCGCGGGTTCGAATCCTCGTCGCACCAAACATGCTCGCCCTTTTAGCTATGAGGGCGTTATAATGTGACGGTCAATCCCACTATTCGTTGGTAAAAGAGTAGCCCAAGAGTTGGCGGTGGGTGGTGACGACTTAGTTGCCTTCTATCTAGTCTTACACTGCTAAATTAGGGACGGGTAGCGCAGATAGCCCTCGTGTAGCTTTGTGCGAAATTAAAAAACAAAACAAACTAAATAGCTGGGAAGATAATAACTTGTAAAATAACAGGATGTATAATTATAAGCCCTCACATGATAAAGATAATTTTTTTAAATACATTACAATGTTAACTAAATCGAATACAATAAGATTTACTACTTTTCTTTTTTTAATTGTGTAAAATTACAAGTTTTTTTCTCAAAAAAGAGTAGGAAGAATGGTGAAAATAGCAGTATCTTGATTATATTAATATTTAGTTGCTTAGTTTTATTTTGAAGAATCCGTGCCCTCTACTATTTTTCTTCTCCTAGCTAAACAAAAAAAAAGAAAAAAGAAATTTCAGTTCAGGAGAGCATTGACACACAATTATTACAATAACACGCAGATATGCCATCATAAAAGTAACCTAATATTGTGAATATTTGTTGTTTTTTCCTACATAATGACAAGCAGGATAAATTGTATAAAATTACGAATTTTGGTATAAGCTTTATATGGAAGAAATGTGATTATATTTAGATTTTCGTTTTTTTCAAGTCATGCACAAAATTCACTTTATTCACAGTGACGTCATAGGCGATGAAGCAACATTAGTGGATTATATACGAAACGAAGAAGCGACCAGAGACATAGTTTTGCTTTCTAAAAAACTCCTTGAACCTCAAATACTTACAAATTAGAGGCTAAAAAGTATTGTAGATTTCGATTAAAACGAAAAATAACCTTTTGGTAAGTCACGTTAATTATTGCAATTTGATAATAAAAAATATAATGTTTGTTTTTTGCAGTCCAAAACTGTGTCTATAACACAGATGGAGCCACGAATTTTAACATTATAAGCTTACTATTGAGCCATAAGGGAGCAACATTACAACACTGAAAGAACATTTTATCCAATTTCTTTGTCGTAATATTTCTATTTAGATAAAACATTCGTTCGAATGTTGTAGGATAGTTTTAATTATCAATTACTTTTACAGCTAAAATTATACTGCAACATCCTAAGTGTTCGAATAATCATACTAGGATTATCCTAATTTTATTATTAATTATGTTACTTTTGCACAAACTTTATTTTATTATCGAACCTAATAAGGCTTAGAACTGGTGATTGAATGTCGTCTGCTCGCTGCATACAGTTTTCACTTACCAGAAAACGACACAACAACAATAACAACAACGTTATTAAACATAATGTAAAGCTAAGCAGCAGCAGATTAATAGTCTTTATATTCTTATCACTATTCACTTTATATTTAACTTAGAGATATGTTAGCATAACATTGTAATAATAAAAGTAAATTATGTTTAGTGAATGTTACGCCTACTTCTCATTTGATAATACAGTGATATAAGGTTTTTCTCAGGACACATGTCTTTTATAATGTAGAGGGTAACCCGTAAGTCCCTACCCATCCATATATCTTATGTATCCAGTGTATATATGTGCTGTCCCTCATTCTCGCTGCATATTATTATGCGACGCTATGTTCTGTGAGACATTTTCTTCAACATAGCAGAGGTTATTGTTCCAAATGCCTCGGTAATAGCTGCCTTCAACTCATCATTAGTATTATTACGTTGTTTGACACAACATATGGATGGGTAGGGACTTATGGGCAACCCTGTATATTTATAACGTTGTATTACATTATTACACATACGCTTATTCGATTCGTTAGTGTTTAACGTGCTTGAGGTTTGAGAGGTTATTCATAATGATATCGTCTTGAATAAATAAAAAAAAGCATGTTGTTGTAGAACCTACAGAGAAACGGAACGATTGAACATGACACTTTTTTAAAATTACCAGGGATATCGTAAGTGAATCGATTAGCCTTCTCTAAAAAATTGTTGCTGAATCGATTAGATGTTTCTGAAAATGAATTTTATGAATGAAGTTATTAGCATTTTCTGAATATATATCTTGTAGCTTAATTCGTTAGCAGTTTCTGAAAAGAAGCTTTGTATTTAAATCATTCAGCATATAAACTCAGTTGAAACAAAACTAGTGTTATATTATAATCACCTATAAAAAATTAAATAAAACTACATAGGTAAAGTATAATACAATCAAGAAAAGCTTAGAAAGAATGTTAATAGACATCATTAGTACCACGTATATATATTAAACAGAACATTCTGAGGTGTAAAGTGCAGAAATTTTAAGATGATGAAGTTTAGAAAATTTCAAATTTTAGACAAAAAAAAAACAATGTGAAAACGGGTTTTGACGAGAAAGAAACTAGCCATAGACAATGGTCGAGTTACGGAGTCTTTTGTAAGAATTTCTGAAGGGCTTATTTGCATACGCAAAAGATTTAAGTCCACACTTTCCAGTGTCTTATTTGCTTCTGTGTTTTCACAATTCAGCCTTTTATGATAATAGGACAAAATGAATAGATATAGTACTGAACGTTTAAATACATTTAAATTTCTGGTAAGATATTTAATTAATTACACTACGTTATCCTTTGATGGTAATTTTTCTGGATTTGTCACTTAGGATCTGTGTGAAGAATAAATTTGGTGTGGAATTGGCGCTCAATTTACGATTAACTCTTCAACGATGTCTCGTTCAAAGAAAACTTACAAGAACTCAGTTCGAATAGACAAATAAAATGACATACTTAGTGTAGTGATGGATGAATTATGTTATAAAGAAGAAATACGGTCGTTAAGTTACAGCTTTTGTGAGAAATTATTAGCGAACAACTTGAAAACCTTAAAGAAAACTCGACTTTATCACCAAATATTAAAAATCTTAAGCTGCTCTAATATGTCATTTCTAGATTAATTTGATTTTTCTGGATTTGCGAAATTATTCGTTTTATGAATCGTCCAGTTTGATGCATGGAATAACAAAATCGATTTTACGTTTTATTTTAGGCTCGAAACATTTGCTGATTACAACTGTTTTGACTTTTGTGAATTAAAATTACTAATACTCAGATATATACTTCAAATTGAACTGAAATTAATTTCTTTACTTAACCTCTTATTATGAATAGAAAACATAGTTCAAAAGTTCTGTTCTTCTTAAATGAAAATTAAAGGTAATTTAGATACAATTGTTTGTTTGTTTTGAATTTCGTGCAAAGCTACTCGAGGGCTATCTGTGCTAGCCCTCCCTAATTTAGCAGTGTAAGACTAGAGGGAAGACAGCTAGTCATCACCACTCATCGCCAACTTTTGGGCTACTCTTTTACCAGCGAATAGTGGGATTAAACGTCACATTATAACGCCCCCCCACGGCTGAAAGGGCGAGTATGTTTGGTGTGACGGTGATTTGAGCCCAAGACCTTCAGATTAAGAGTCGAGTGCCTTAACCAGCTGGCCATGCCGGGCCATACAGTTCATTCATTATAAGATTGTAAATATTTAAATTACTCCTTAATGTTTCGTTTTATTATGCCATCAATGGCTCAGCAGAAAGTTTGTGGGCTTAAAATGTCAAAGTCGAGTTTTGCTACCAAGAAGAACAGAAAATGGATAGTCCTGTGTGTAGTTTTGTGCTAGAAAAAAAAACGATCTTAAACGAGCAAACTAGCACAATAAATAAATTCTATCTTCACCTAATGACAGAAGATAGACTTATATCACGAGTTTCATCCGTAATCTTGTCGAAAGATAGTGTTGTAAGCGGCGAATTGGTCTTTCTAACTCTAATTGCCATGATGGCCAAAGACCATAATTTTTTGAGTAGAAAGATTTAGCGAAGGAAAGCAAAGTCATTCTTAGATCATTCATCCTGAACCTTTCAGAGGCACGTGAAATCAGCTTCCAATATTATATCTTATAGATTAAAGATAAAAGTTTATTGGTAATTCGAGTGATTTGAGAATGGAATTGGTGAAACGGTATTCTGTGATTTCAGTGCTTTAGTAACTTGTTGTTTTAATGCGTGTTTTGGAATTTGGGAATTTTAAACTTAAAACCTTTATCAGTTCCAAATTCTGTTCAGAATCGTGTTCCAGTACTAGAAGCTTCATCCAGATGTATTATAATGGCTCTGTGGGTTGGAGGAGTCCCTTTCGCTACCAATATCTTTATGGATGAATTTATTGCCTCAGAGTCGCTTGCAGTATGGTTGTGGTTCTTGCTCTTTTCTTAAACACTAAGTCTGATGGGTGGGGTTTCCAGCTCCCATGGAAAATAATGACATCTCCAACATTCAAAATGTTTCGTTTAAAAATCTCGTTATACAACTATTTTTTTCACAGAAATTAACTCTGTTACGTAATTGTCCAAACACCTCTAGCGACATTGCAATATTGAATGATAGGAAATTTACCAAGAACAAAAAACAAAAGTAATAAACGTTTCGCATGTGCCACCACTGTATTAGCATGTGCAAATCATTCTTATAAAGACGATGATAAAACATGAAGCGCTCAGAACATAAATCATAAGCATAATATTTTGTGAGCATAATATTCTTCATGATCAAGTAACAAAAACTAAAGATATAAATCTTATCTATGTTCACCAATCATGTTCTGCATTTGATATCAAGTAGAAATATCAGTCTGTTAATTATACCTAAAATAACTTTTATGATAATTTCACGTTTCTTGAAACATAGAAACTTGTCAATACGATCTGTTCATAAACAAGTTCAGCGCAGAAGTAATATTAGAATAGATTAATGTTGCATGTAGTTAGCTGAAGATTACTAATGCATGACAGAAATATATAAACGCTAAGAATACTTATGGTCAGGTTTTTGTAATTATTATCAACCAATGATTGGTAGCCTGTACAATCACCTGGATTTGTAGTTACTGATTTGTTACTAATTTCTTATATTATTAGTTATTAGTCACTGACTATGTTTAACTTGCCATTATGTTGCCATCTTGAGGGAAAGAAGGATCGCCTTTGGGATGATAGTGGCTGTGATTCAAAGATGCCACGAAGAGAGAAGAAGACATCACAACAACCTTCCTTGAGTAAAGATGCCTTGAACACTTGATAAGGAAGAAAATAACTAACAAAAAAAAAAAGAAATTTGTTTGCTTGTAGAACAAAATTACACAACGGGCTGTTTGCATTCTGTTTTCAATGAGTATCGAAAACAGGTTTCTAGCGTTGTCAATCCGCAGACATCATTCTCTGTCAATTGGGGGGTAACTGAAGAGGAAGAACAATAGAAACACACAACCATATTACACAAGACATACAGAGGACATCGAAGAGATGAATGTAAGAACCGTATTCAGGAGTCTAAATACAGCGTGATCACAGTCAACATACCCTATATCATCTAAAGGCTCAATGGATGATAAATACGCCATCTACATCAACTATTGTGAAATCGGATTTCACACCCATTTGAGTTAGAAAAAAAACCAACGACTCTGTCATACTGACCTACTAGCGTAACATCCGTCATGTCAGAAGAGAAGAACGTGTAATAAAATGGAATAATGATAATATAAGTTAAAAGTTGCATAATAGAAAAAGGAAAAATAAGAAAAGCCTTCTACGTTCACCGAATAGACTAAACATTCGGTTAATTTAGCATAAAAGTCAACAATATCTGGGAAACTTTCTTGAAAACAAAATTAAATAGCTGATTCACCTTTGAAAAATATTCAGTCAACCTCTAAGTATTTGTTAGAAAGTTTAAATATAAGAATTACATCGAATATATTCAGATTAAGATATAAAGAACTAGTGGTTACAACATGAAAATACGATTTATTTATTTATTCTGGTATACGTAATTAACGTAAACAGGCGAACCGTCGATATTATGTGTTTAGTGTTCATGTCATTGCAACAATGTACATTAAAAACAATGGAGGTTACTTTGGATAGTAAAGTTAACTTACTACGTTTTTTATACCAACGATTTTAGCTGTGAATTATATACAGTTTGCAAAGTATACGTTTCAAATATATCCGTTGTAAAAAATAAGGGAAAAACTATGGCATTTAAAAGAAGAGATTGTCGGAATAGAAAACGACGTAATTTATTATTTTCTTTAAAATAATTTAATTGTGCATTTTACTCAAGGTAAACTACGACTACCAAATAAAAAATATCAGATATTAAACTGATATAAATACTTTAAAAAATTTTTACTTACAAGAAACAATTATAACCGCCCGGCATGACCAGGTGGTTAGGGCGCTCGACTCGCAATATTAGGGTGGCGGATTCGAATCTCCATCACACCAAAAATGCTCGCCCTTTCAGCAGATAGGTCGTTATTATGTGAAAGTCAATCCCACTATTCGTTGGTAAAAGAGTAGCTCAAGAGTTAGCGGTGGGTGGTGATGAGTAACTGCCTTCCCTCTAGCAACTGCCTTCCCTTCCACTGCTAAATTAGGGACGGTTAGCGCAAAATAGCCCTCATGTAGCTTTGCGCGAAATTCAAAAACAGAGAAAACAGTTATAACCGCTTCATGTATTTTCGATATGACTTTTAACTGACACCCGTGTTTGTTAAAGACAAAAGTATTTAAAGAGAAATCATAATGGGACTTCAGAGATGATCGTTGACTTACTTCAGATACGAAGTCTTTACTGTGGCATCATCCATTTTTTTTTTATCTTTTCACCGAAGGTCTCGATCGATTTTTTAGAGAGCTGTCAGAGGCTTGTTAGATATAAAAGGGAACAAAACTGAACGTTTCTCGAACAGTATTTTAGTGATAAATAACTAAACTCGAAATGTTTCTCAAGTGTATATTAATTTAGTTTAGAGAAAGATGAAATATTTGATGAGATTCAACCTAATGAACCAATAAATAACTTGTCGTTCAGTTAATTAGCAATCCTTTGCTGAATTCGACGACAATGTCACCGTGCAATATTTCTCCTATCAAATTAATTGTTTACTAAATCCGTTTCGTTGTCTCACGTTATTATGCGCAACTTTATCATAAACACAGGGCGACTTAATTATTTCTTGAAATTGTAGCACCTTAATGATTTAGCCTATGATAAATTTTATTTTAATGAGGAAGAAAGTTTATCATGTGAATTTATTTGGGAAGTTGGATTTAAAATGTGCGTCTTCAGTCGTTAAACAAGAGAACAGAAACTGGACCTTGGAAGAACTGAAAGATAATTGTCAGTGTTGTTGTCTATAGTTTAGGTAGAGCCTTTGATAATTTTTACACTGGCTCGATCGGATCCACTGATCCAATATACTTAGTGGAGTTCATTGTGAGTAATTTTGTTCATGGTAAATCATTTCAATCTTTTGTCAGTGATCTTTACTCTTGTCACGCCGTTTGCTTCTTGTATGTTTGCATGTGTGGCTTGTAATGATGTACCTTGAATGTTTGTCACTACCGGAGCTATTCCTGGACGAAACTAACGAAATAAAGTTTTACATCAATGTCAGATATTACTGAAGCTTGTTTTCTTTTGTCTTCAGGCACATCAAGAGGCTCTGCTGACATTAATAGACTAAAACATCAAGTGTTACTGTGGGTCTGTATCATGTGTGGGACCTATTATAATGATTTATTTCTCTCTTTCTCAGGCAAATGTTTTTCCACATTTTTTACAAACCTTTTTCCGGCATTTTCTTTACCAGATGCATGCAGTGAGTTTCGTTTTGTCAACATTATAAAAAATAAAAGAAAGTTTTTTCTTAAAGGAAGTGGTTTTTGTTCAATATGTTAGGAAGACATTTGTGCCAGAGGTACTTCATAGTTTTCATCTTCTGTGGTTCTTACTATTTCTGGGAAGGCCTTTTCGCATTACTTGGTCTTTTCTGTAACACATTTCGTGTATCTTTTAACGAGACGATATACCCCATTAGGTTTTATATTGTGGAGGTTTGAAAATTAAACATAAACCGTAATCGGTTATGGGAAGAGTCAGATTTGGTCTGTTTTCCATTTTATTTTCAGATTTTACCTAACTTTAATCTTCTCACTGTGTTTTATAGTAAAATATGAATCGTTCCTTCAGAAATAAAAGGTTTGATTGGGCAATTAAACTATCTTTTTTTCCAGTTCAATGTGTTTAATTTAGATACCACAATCATAATTTTAGTCTGATAAGAAAACAGTTTCACGCACAAAGAAATGATAAACTGTACATCTGATAAATGTTGGATTTATCCACGATCCTCAAACTATTGGTTGTTGCATCTATGGTGGAAACCTATACACCAAACATCAATATCGAACTTAGTGTTTATTCACATTACGCTACATGACTGATGTTATAACGTAAGACATGAAATCATCTCCATGGAAACTTATCTCTATTGGTGACTGCAATAAACTGTTGTTACAAGAGATATTACATCCAAAATAACATCATGCATAATACAGATAAACTATAATACGGTGCGAAACTACTGAAATTGCATAAAGTTGTGAAAATGACAACTTTTACTGTATAATTTTGCTTTTGATCAGTGACCTTGACCTCAGAGGGGCAATGTTATGTGTCCGTTGGATAGCTGGCAATAAACATGGATGTGAACTTCTACATTACGTTTTTATAGCTTGTAATTACTGAGTCATTACTGTACTGTGTACAGGTATTACGACAAGATAATATTTTGGCATTATTTTACTTTTATGTGGCTACTTCATCCATGTCTTTACAGAAATTAAACTTGGACATTATGGTAATGCTTCACTGATCCATGTTGACAATTGAACGAACCACTTATCATTCTACCATAGACTTGTATCAAGGATATGTGATTAGTGTTTTGTTTGAATTAACATACCGACCAAATTCAGGGTCTGAAATAACTGTCTTGGTACCCCATGCAAGGTCTTAACCACATGGAAAGATTTAAAATACGGTATCGGTATTTGCTAGAAGAAATCAATTTAGTAGCACTCTACAAGTAAATCTTAACAAAAACAATGTCTAACACTATATATTAAGTTTTGTTGTAATGCCACGGCCCAATCAGCGTTGAGAACTGTCAGTAGAACAGCGAGTTCGCACAAAAGCTTACTGTGATGCTGGCTGGACTCTCTGACAAATTGCTACAGACTTGAAGTGTTCCCTAAACATTGTCAAGCACATCCTATATCGTGAGACCGAGATAGATAAATTTAAAAATAGAAAAGGAAGGAGCAGAACAACTAAACTCAATAATACTGATGTTAAGTATCTCCGTTTAAGTAGAATTTGGAACAGAAGAAAGACTCAATCATGTGCCAAAGAACAAAAAATTGTCCAGGTTTACAGTATCAGGAAGACTCAATGAAAATCAAATGTGTAGTAATGTAGCAATTAATAACTTTTATTTCGATCTACAACTATTATCAAGAAAGTTAAATTGATTAAAATGTTCAAAAACTTGACTAGTAATTATTTGCAAGAGTGTTATGAACACACGAGTCCAAAGTTTGAAATATTTGGTTTAAAGAGCAGGTTGCATTTACTTTTTTATTTAATATTTTAAGATATTTGAAATGAGTTATAAACTACTTATTAAGAATAAATTATTTTGCAACTTCAAAAGGAAATAGCCCTGCATGGCCAGGTGGTCAGTTAAGGAACTCGACTGTTAATCCTAAGGTCATGAGTTTGAATACTCGTCACTCCAAACATACTCGCCCATTCAGCTGTGGTGGGGTTATAAGGTGACGGTCAATCGCACTATTCATTGGTAAAAGAGCAGCCCAAGAGCTTGTGGTGGATAGTGATGACTAGCTGCCTTCTCTCTAGTCTTACACTGATAAATTAGTTACGACCAACGCAGATAGCCCTCGTGTAGTTTTGAGCGAAATTCAAAAAGCAAATATATTTAATGAATTTTACGAAATATTACATTTTTTATATTAAATATACGCGTTATAATGTGACGGTCAATCCCACTTTTTGTTAGTAAACGAGTAGCTCAAGAGTTGGTGGTGGGTAATGATGGCTAGTTGCCTCCCCTCTAGTCTTACACAGCTAAATTAGGAACGGCTAGCGCAGATAGCCCTCGTGTAGCTTTGCGCGAAATTTAAACATATTACACGTATAACTTCTGAGCTAAAACAAAATAGCAAGATTACTTTATTTGAAATTGATAATGTTAGACATTTACTAACTAGAATTAAATTCTCTGATGAACAGTGGGGAGGGCGTGATCAAATGTTTAACGTAATGTTACTAAGAGCCCGACGCACTCCGCACATTTTGATATCATGGTTTTGTAGTAAAAGTGACGGTCAAATAAGAACAATCCAAGGATGGTGATATGTGTTGTTGATTATCTACTATATCTGTCTAGTTCATAATTACAAAACCATCAAAGGCTATGGACTAATAATCTTTGAGTAACTTTGCGCGAATATTCTAAGACAAATAAACAAGCAAACGAAATTATTATTTCAGTACAATAAAGGTATCATGAAGCCTAGCTGGAGTGTTGTCAGAACTACAAAATCTAGGTGGTTCTAAACGTAAAATAATTAACATCGTTTACACAAACGCAAAGGTAGTTATTTTCTTAATTAATTCTTAATCGACTAGATTTTGTTTAATATTCTGTTCCGATTTAGTGAATTTTAACGATGCACTTAAAGTGTTGATGTAATACAGCAACAAACTTCAAAGACGTTCCGCCATTTCCTGAATAATATGGTTTAGTTTGTTTTGGATTTCGCGCAAAGCTACACGAGGGGTATCTCCACTAGCCGTCCCTAATTTTGCAGTATAAGACTAGAGGGAAGGTAGCTAGTCATCATCACCCACCGCTAACTCTTGGGCTACTCTTTTCTTAACGAATTGTGGGATTGACCCTAACATTATAACGCCTCCACGACTGAAAGGGCGAGCATGTTTGGTGCGACGAGAATTCGAATCCGCAACCCTCGGATTACGAGTTGAGTGCCTTAACCGCCTGGCCATGCCAGGCCTTCCTGAATAGAAAATATTTTATGCAGTCTAGAAAGTCGAAAAATTAAAATGTTCTTTCTATGCCAGGAATTATATTAAGAATTTTTTTTTGAAACACAGTTAAAACAATTTATTTTTATAATTTCTGGGTATTCTCGATTTTAAAACATGTTAACGTTTGAAAAAAACGTCTCTGAATTTAATATCCAGTTACTGAAGAATAAATAAAAACAATAAAAAACGACAAGACATAAAAGAAGCGGTTAAAACTCACCTTGATGACCTGCTGGTAACAGTGGGGTTTATCAGAAAATGTATGTTTAAACTGTCTTTTGTTATGCTCAAATGCTTCGCTTTTAAGATAATCTATATTACATTCTCTTTCTGACTTATTTACGATTTGATGCTAAGAGAATAAATGAAATTCTTAAAAATTAATAACTTACCGCCGAAAATGTATGGAAATCTACCAAAACCCCGCAGATTGATGAAACTATAAAATAATAGTGCGGGGGATATATGCAGATGTAAGTATATAAAACGTGTTTATTACTGTTTTAAGTGTCACTGGTTCAGCTCTCTTCTTTCTCAGCTCTTTGCTAGTCTGCTGAATACAGGAATCTATAACTATTTATAAAGGAGTAAGTAAGGCACTGCGCATGTCCATCAGTACTATGGTAAGATAATAAAAACTGAATTTCAAGAGCTGTAACTAAATAGTGTATCACTGTATTCTGCCAACACTAAATATTAAGATAAAATTAAAATAGTGTTGGATAAAAACGTGTCTTAAAATCGAGCTTTTGGTAACAGATTTCGCGACTATAAATTAAATGTGAAAAATTGATATTTTTAGATACTGAAGAGTATTACCTTGATTTATAGCATATCATAAAATAAGTGAAGTTTTCAAGATTATTTAGAATTTATATTTTAGTTTGTGTTGTAACGTCTAAAATATTGTTTACAACGAAAACTGAGACACTGTCATCAACAGATGGCACTGGTGTTGTCACGACTCGTATTGTTTATAAAACGTCCTCAGGAACTTTCCTAAAAGCTTAGTGAATTAAAACGATTTACAGCTTTTAGCTGATAATGAAAATGAACGAGCTAAGGAATATCAGGTTTTATTTTTATTTTCAAAGATGACATGTAAACACGTGACAAGTACGGATACCCCTCGATATAACACCCCCACAGTTGAAAGGACTAGTATGTTTGGTGGGATGGGGATTCGAACCCGTGACCCTCAGTTTACGAGATGGGTGCCTTAAGCACCTGACCATGCCGGGCCCACTAAATATATGTACACACACACACTACAAAAATATTTAAATAGCACATACACCAAACACTAACTAAAGTTTCACACTGAACTTGCGTGTAAACATCATAGAGCATATAAAGGTAATTACCTGTCACAGGCACCCAATCGCAGCTAGGATTCCAGGAATAAAAGAGCTAAGAGGGCTTTAAAAAGTCCAATGAGTGCAAATTTGGAGGAATGAGCGTCCAAGATATGAAAATCAGCGAGCTTTTATCCAAATCCATTGTGAATAAAGTATTAAGGTACTCGAAATCAATGGACTTTATACTCTGTGAAACTGGCTCTTTCACGTAAAAAAATCACTCCATAAGTCATGTAAACGTTGCCTTAATACGACACCTTAAAAAACCCACAACTTTACTGAGAGTTCAGGACTGAGGAGATATTTCCATGAAGTTGAGTCAATAATGCGCAAAGCCATGAACGTAATTCATCAGATGTCAATGTGACAGATAAAAACCAACACTTGGAACGATTGTCCTCGGATAAATCTTGGTTTTGTATGGTAATCCGAAGAACACTTTGGATATAATTTTGTTGTCTCAACTGTGAAGAAGGATAGAGATAACATCACGGTGTAAGTAATGAATACCTTGTCACGATGCCACGTTCTACATATCACTGCACTGGTAGACGTATACATCTGTCAACAAAATAATACATCAAGTTCTACCACACTCTTCTACTTGAGATAGATGTTGCCCAAGACTTGACTTGATCCGTTTAAGTTTCATTTGAAACACAGTTGAAATGTTTGGAGTAGTTTTGATAGATAAAAATATTACTACACTTTGAAATGCAAAGGTGACATTTCCTATTTCGCCAGATGTGCATCAGTAGTTCGTGGCAAGTTGTAACCAAGACACGACTTTCCAGTGTGGAAAAAGATCATTCCCTTCCCAAGGTTTCTCTTTAAGTAACCAGAGAAACAGTACAAAGAAGAAGGTAGATGAAAGAATCAGCACACGGAAATTCTAACGAGATATGATCTGAGTTAACAAACGAGATAGGCTACACGTCTGTGTACGAAATAATGGAAGAAATAGAGAGAGTAAGCCAAAGATACGCAGTTCTACCTACAAAAAAACAATAACTGCTGTTCCGTCGTATACGTCTATACAATTCAAGATATTCGAGTAATGTTGTACTTTTTGTATTATTACGTTTTGTATTATTATACTTCTTGAATTATTATAGTTTTTATATTATTAAATTTTGTATTATTATACATTTTAAATTATTACACTATTGTATCATTATACGTTTTAAATTATTACACTATTGTATTATTACTTTCTGCATATTGAGAAGCAGTTGTCATATATGCATTTAAAGACATAAAGAAAAATAATGTTTGCACATTTACACATTTACTTAACAGAAATAAGACGATATACCCTGTAGATTTGTTCTCACATTAATGAACCACTAGAAGTGAACGCAGTCAAATAACACGAATGTTGGATGTATCAAAAGTTCATCGGGTCTCGTGCACTGTAATATACGCGTTTGTATTATCTGTTGATTTGGCTAAAGCAATTAATATGGTTACTTAGTACGTCAGCATATGAAAAAAAAACACGATAATTAAATGGCACGTGTTCCTCTTTCATTGTAGCTTTCACTTACAATATAATAAAATATTCCCCAGATTATCTAGGTCGGAAACAAATGTTTCGTAGACATGCATATCAAGATATTCATCTCTGTTCCATTATATAAACTTATATCTCAACTGTTTTCACTTCCACATCATTATTACGTTTTCCCGTGACCAAAACAATCATCTTACTGACGGATTTCACGATTATTCTCGAAAACAAAACCAAAACTCCTCTGAAAGTATGACACCTGTGTATAGTTTCAACTGGATCACCTTACATCTCACTCGAACAGAAACTTACTAACGCTTATTGAATTGTTAAGAATATTAGTTTAATTTTAGTCCATAAACGTGAAGCAGGATTTAGTTCTTACTTAATGCATTTTTTTTGCCAATCAATGAAGTTTCTTTCTGTTTTAGTAGGCCCATGTTTTAATTTGTTGTCCGAGTCTCGTTCATTCTAAATATTTTTAGGAAAACGTGAAGTAAATAATTCTGTTTACTAAGACGTGCCTCTCCGTTTTGTTTTTAGTACTTAATTATAAATAAAGAACCGGAAATGGTTCTTTAATAGATAGATAACATCCCATCTTTCATTTTCTCTAGTGCATATTTGTGTATAGAAGACATATTAATACTTGAAATAAATAACATCATTACATCAAAATGTTCCTTTTACTTAATTAGAAATTCAGCGTTTCGCTTTACAGCTTCTACGTGAGCGTTCTGTAAAACAAAAACCGAAACTAACAGTAAAAAGCTTTTTTTAGGCTTAATTACTAACGCTCTATTTATTTATAAGAATAGTCAATTAACTTAGCTTAACTTAAGCATAAAAACAAAAGAAGCTGACATAATGAACGACTGTTAGATAAATAGATTAATTGATAGAAACAAACTAAAACACAGATAAACAGACATTGACAAATTAAATAAGAGAGAAATATTTACTCCTGTACAATTGTTCGTGTCATATTGTCGCAACTAGACAAAAGAATCATTTTTTCAAGTCTTTAACGTGGTGGTTTATATAAGCACTTTTGTCATCATGACAGTTTATGGAAGCACTTTTGTTATCATGACAGTTTATAGAAGCACTTTTGTTATCATGACAGTTTATGGAAGCACTTTTGTTATCATGACAGCTTATGGAAGCACTTTTGTTATCATGACAGTTTATAGAAGCACTTTTGTTATCATGACAGTTTATGGAAGCACTTTTGTTATCATGACAGTTTATGGAAGCACTTTTGTTATCATGACAGTTTATAGAAGCACTTTCGTAAACATAATTTATAGAAGTACTCTCTTTAACATGACAATTTATAGAAGCACTCACATTGTTGGAGAACCAAGGTAGTTTTTTTTAGATGTTTTATATTTCAACGTTTTATCGAAACACAAAGTAAAATAATTAAACAATGTTTGGAAATACAGTTTGTCAAGTTAACTAATTTAAGGTGACAATTAGGTAAAATTCGTGCATAGAACAACGTGATTATGCTATTTCAATTAATTAAAGTATGTTCTAAAAAGTTTTAATTCATTGTTTGAAGTTAGTAACGCAACACGAAAGACAAAAATTGTGATGACGTTTTGAAGTTAGTGAGAAACAGAAATTCATCAGCTAAACTAAACTGATTAATGTTTGCATCTCAGTTCATGACAAAACATTAAATTAATTTGCATACACTTATATAACTCTGTTGACAACAGCTGAAAATAGAAAAAAAACAACAACTCAAATCACTACAACATGTTTGTCAGTCAAGCTAACTCTATTTTAAAGTATATTTATAGACACAATGATTATGATTCAAAAGAGGTAATAAGCACCCCATTTGGTAACTGTGTATAGTTTTAACATTCTTTGAGTAAGGATATTAACTAATTGAAGGAGGGTTTAATAGAACAATTATTGGAATGGAAATATTGTCTTATAGGGATAGGCAAGGATCTTTTAATTTTAGTTCTTCTGAAAAAAAAGGTTAATAGGTGATCTTACTGAAATATACAAGACTATTTGGGGGAGGGGTCGATAAAATAAGAACCTTAACCCCTTATTCTGTACTTTAAACATTATAGAACGGAAAGACGTAAATTAGGGTTAGGCTTAGAGTTCGGTTAATATATATTTTTGTTTGTTCCAGTAGATTAATTGACAATATATTATCACACAGTTGACAATCTCTCATTTCAACTTTTTCTTACCAAAACCATGTCTTCTTTTCGAAATCTACAGAGGAATTTCTTGTGTTTTTTTCTTATAACAAAGCCACATCGGGCTATCTGCTCAGCCCACCGAGGGGAATCGAACCCCTGATTTTAGCGTTGTAAATCCGGAGACATACCGCTGTACTAGCTGGGGGTGGGAATTTCTTCAAGGATCTGCTAAAAGGACTCGACTTTCGTTGCAGTTTTTAATACCAGCTTAAATAACGTTAGAGTAAATAACATTTTAAATAGGGGACTACGGAGCACAGATATAAAACTTGGCAAGGTAGAAGTCATTTTTAGCTGAGACAGTTTTATTTTTCTAAAGGGTAGTTAACTTCTGAAATGGGTTACCCTCGGATGTTGAGTAGTCCATAAATTTAAGTGAGTTTAAGATAAAGTTTGATAATTATATTAATGATAAGGGTTGATTTAAAAATTTAAGTTATTTTGCTAACTTAGTTGGGTGATAGTTGGGTTTAAGGTATGGAACAGTCGAGATGAACCAATAGATCCATTGTTGTTTCTAAACATTGAGTCACGTTGTTATTATAACATAAACATTATGTCATGCTATCTGGTAATCATACATGTTCCTATAAACTAGATTTTAGAACAGACGATTTCATACTTTTTCAATGCAGACACTTAGGGCGATATGTCATTTCCAAAGGTCTAAAGTAAAGTAAATGATAAACAAGATAAACAAGAAAAGTATTGTTTTGACTTTAAAACTTGGGAGTTAATATTTAATAAGGGAGTCTGTGTCTTAACATCCATAATTTAAACCTCTTGTAAAATTATGTTTTAAAACTTGAGATTAAAATAGGTAAAATAGCCCGAGATGCGATTATAATAGGATCACCAATAAACTTTGGACATAAACCATAATAACATGTTTGGATTTTGGTAGTTAAAAACACTAACAATGAATACAAAGTCACAGTGTAATGATACTTGGATATTTTCTCTCAGCATATCCACTTTTCGCGAAAAGTACCCAGGTGGGTCAACTGTAAGTCTATGGACTTACAAAGTTAAAATCCAGAGTTTGTTTTCTCGCGGTAGACAGAGAGTAAATAGTCCATTGTATTGTTCTGTTCTAAACAACACCTCCGAGAAATGTAGTAGCTATTTTATAGATAGAAATAACATTTCAACTTTATCTTCCCAAGAGTTTCAATGTCATTATGAAAAAAAACAACAAATGTGTATTTATTATTGTAAACTAGCTTTCTAATAACTGGCATGACTCTAGTCATGGTTAACAATAGGTGGTTAAGGCACTCTAGTCGTAATTCGATGGTCGCGGGTTTGAGTCCCGTCACACCAAACATGTTTGTCCTTACAGCCGTGGAGGTGTTATAAGTGACGGTCAATCCCGCGAAATTCAAAACAAACCAAACACTTCCTAAAAAGGCCAGGAAAACTTAGTTATTATGATACCGTTAATTTTGAACAATTAAACGTTTATTTTGACTGTCTAAATAATTATAGATCAACAAGGGGTTTGATTTCACATGGTGGACAGAGATCAGATAGATATTGCTTAGTTTTAAGCTAAAGAAAATAACACAAACTTTGTGGACTGTGATTTACATTTGGATTTTTTCCAGACTTTGGACTTGCGTACTTCTTATTTCAATGCTGTATTATGAAGCTGGAAACGGATTTTGTTTAACTGTATTCATTGTAAACAACAAAACCAAAATTTACTCTTTTTTTCTGATACTTATTTTTGCTAACCTTTTCGAGAATAATTACTTACATAATATCGCTAAAGTGTCGACTGGGGTTCTCTCTTCAAGCTTACAATACAATTACTAAGATGACATACAAAACAATTACTAAGATGACATACAATACAATTACTAGGGTGACATATATGTATATCAGTGTGTGTTTTCATTCATTTAATTAATCCTAACACTCACCACTGACATTTTTAGTTCAAACTGTTAATGTTTTTCTTCTTCTCAGAATAAGGTGTGGTCAGACTTTCTATAGTAAACAAATGCAGTATCATTCAGACACGTTTTAGAGTGAGAATAATTAAATTTTCTCATGAATATTTAGTTATTGTGCAGAGCTTTATCAGCACAGCTTTGACTTATTGATGCTGAAACGCATGCTTATTTCATATACACAAAGTTACGTTTCACCTAGTAGTGTTTTATCATATCCATCTCGTTTATCCAGTTTCCGCCCTGAAAACATTTAAATAATGTCTAACAAAAAATGTGTTTAATTTAAGTTTGTTGTTTGTTGTATATGTATCTAAAAGTTTATTCTATAAAAGAAAGTAATTAGAACAATTAACTGTTGATAAATGTTTATATCCTTTACTTTCTCCCGTGCCAGATATTGTAACTACTGTCCAGATTTCATTCATTAATAAAATTTTAAAAATATTAATATTCACATTAGGTTTAATTAAAAACCTTAATAAGATTATACGTATATTTTTAATTTAGAGTTTTAACGTTTTTGCTCGTTTTGTTCTCTTGATTTATTTAAAATATTTCCCGGTCGCACCAAACATGCTCGCCCTTTCAGCCGTGGGGGCGTTATAATGTCACGGTCAATCCAACTATTCGTTGGTAAAAAAGTAGCTCAAGAGTTGGCGGTGGGTGGTGATGACTAGCTGCCTTCCCTCTAGTCTTACACTGCTAAATTAGGGACGGCTAGCGCAGATAGCCCTCGAGTAGCTTTGTGCGAAATTCAAAAAACAAACACACTTAAAATATTTACATCATTACTTATAAGATGATTTAACTACCTAACTCTGTTCAAGTTGTTGCTCTAAAAGAGCATTACGATATAAACAATCAACTGTACAGCGGTTTCAGTAAGTTATATTGAAGCGAATTTTTAACGTAGAAATCAACAAGCAATGTGACTACCTCAGCCGTGGTGGGATGGAATATGTCAGGATTACATTTCATCATTTGCGTGCGTAGTATGACGTCACAAAAATGGCCATTTGTAAAAAAAGGGTATTTATGAGTCCTGTCACAATCAAAATATTTATACACTTAGATCATAAAGATGTGTTTCAATCAGGGATTTAGAATTGTTTAGCTTGGGATACTCTTTATCATTAGAAAACGAAGGAATATTTATTAACTAGAGACATCACAGCTATTCAGACAGAGATCTGAAACCATCTGTATTCCAGTTGTGATAAGTGAAACGAAACATTTTGTAACAAATGTCAGTGGCAAAAGACGGTTAGATTGCCTCAGGTAATAGTACACATCATGGGTAGTAAATATTTCTCTCTGGAAAAGTGACACCAAACACTTGTACGCAAGTTGCTTTTACTACATGCTTGTTCAACCACTGTTTACTCCAACAGTTGGAGAATGAAGTGGGTTTGGATATTACTCTACATGAAGACATATCAGCCAAATCGTTGAATGTAGTGGCTACGGACTTATTTGTGATTGTAATGTTCAAAAAGACACTAAAAGAAATTTGTCCTCGTTAACTAGATGGCTTATGGAAAGCTGCAAAAAAAGATGTGTGTGCTTTAAATATGACTTACTTATGATAGGACCTTTCACTGTAAAACACTGATGCAGGCAGGACTTTTGTCGAGATGCACGGTCGTCAGGTAGAGCATGACTGGACGGAGCCACAGGGGTTGTTATGACATGGTAAGGCTCAGAAGTCGTTTTAATATAAAGTACTCATGATCCCAATACACTCTTTCTAGTGTGTGCTAAAATATAATATTCTTCCAAATAATGAAAAGAAAACTGGGTCAAATTTAACTTATTAATCGACACACACTTCAGGCCTGGCATGGCCAAGCGCGTAAGGCGTGCGACTCGTAATCCGAGGGTCGCGGGTTCGCGCTCGCGTCGCGCTAAACATGCTCGCCCTCCCAGCCGTGGGGGCGTATAATGTGATGGTCAATCCCACTATTCGTTGGTAAAAGAGTAGCCCAAGATTTGGCGGTGGGTGGTGATGACTAGCTGCCTTCCCTCTAGTCTTACACTGCTAAATTAGGGACGGCTAGCACAGACAGCTCTCGAGTAGCTTTGTGCGAAATTCAAAAAAACAAAACTAAACTTAACCGACCTGGCCCTGCCGGATCGAACCTGATCGACTAAATGAACCTGACTATTACTACAATCGCTGATCGTAAATGATATATAACCTACATTCTGATCAAACCTTGTCTTGTAGACACATTTTTCTATCTAATAATAAAACCCACTACTCTAACACATGCATTATCTACCTAAATATTGTTGTTTTTTTCTTCATAATATGAACGCATAATACTTACTCTACCACAGCGAGAAAATTTGAAATTTTAATTATATTTTCATTTACGCTAAAAGTATATTTTAAAAAATCAAATATATAAACGCTAAATGTATTCGACCTGAACTTGCGCTAGTTTACCATCTTAAATTTAAGCTATTTCTCACGAGTTTTGAAAATAATATTAATTAAACTTGCAATTTTAAAATGAAATCACTTTTTATTTTATTTTTAAAATCTTCTCGGGTGACTCAGCAGATAGCTGCATCTGGCTTTGTTATCAGAAAAACACACACACACCTTTCTAAAAACGCACTTGCGTATTGGAAATAACAAATAAAACACAAAATTTTCTGTACGTTATTTATTTTAACATAATTTTAACATCACAAATGAAAACAGGTCTGTTATTTAATAATTTTAATTCTGTGCTATGTAATTTGTACACCATACGTATCGTATATGATTTCTAATGGTTTCTAAGTTTAATATTTGCACGCCAAAGCCAAAGCTGTCAATTTAGGAATCCCAGAGTTTAAGGTGTGGGGCAAAATTTACTGTATATATATATATAAATATAATATGAAAATACAATTATATAAGTAATATAGTGTATTTTAATATGTCTGCATTGAGTTTGACGGTACTAAGATAGCTTCTAACTGTGCTAACATATTTATGAGACATACTGAAAAATTCGATAACCATGTTATAAACTTACCCTGATATGATACCCAAACGTGGTCTTTTTGTTCTTGAAAGTGCAAACCAGTAATCCAGTTTCAAATAATTAAATAATTTATCATCAAATGTTGAAACTCAACGTTGCTTACATTCCTCATTTTGCTTTTCTATTTCCAATATATATGTATATAAATACATAACTTGGCCTTACTGTATAGTTGTGTATTTTTCCTGCTGTCGTATTGTTTCTATGCCAATATTTATACCTTCACTTTATCGTATAATCGGGTGCATTTTTTTTTTATCGTGGCTTCACACAAAAACATTAACGTTTTGCTATGTTAACGTTGTCGTAATCTATATTCATACTTTCTGAATACAAGTAATATTTCAAATATAGTTCCTATAGTTAGAGAATTCAGTCTTCTTAGTAAAACTCTCACTTACTGTCAGGCCCGTTCGATTAATAAATTTATTAATGAATATGAACTTCTTACTGACTATACGAATTGTCTGAAGAAATTCAGATGTTATAATTACAACTCTCACCCTACTGATCACCAACAAACTCCAACTTACGAAGAGAAGTCATTTTGGAAAGCTCCGTCAGACAGAGAACCATGTCTTGAGAGTTATGTTTAGGTTGTATAAAATGACTAAATTTAAATCTTAAAACATTCTAAGCAATATCACAATAATTTCACCCTTCTAACCTCCCACACACCCAAAATATACTTTAACATTCCTTAAACCTAACAAGAGTATTACAATAAAACTAGGAGCCAAGGGTAGAACTACTCTTATTTGTCATAAAGATAATTATGTCACTGAAGTAAACTACCAACTGGAGGACAGTGATTTAAACCAGAAACGTACACAGGACCCTATAACTCAGTATGCTAAAACCATTAGTGATTGACTTGAAGACCTGTCGCAAAAGTGTGTGAGTTTCTTTCACTTTAGCTACCTAATGTTCTTAGTCATTCATACATAGTGTCAAGTGTTTTCAGAGCTTTACACTCAAATCGGCTTGTCCGTATATATTTTGTGTCCTATCCAAAATACACAAACCTAATAATCCTGGTAGTTCTATCGTTTCCAACACAAACATGGTTACTGAGGAATGGCAGTGTTTTATACATTAGATTATACTAAAACACCTGCTAACAGACCACACAGAATAGTTTTTATCTGGATAATAGAGATCGTTGTGTAAGCTGCAAGTCTATAAAAACTGCTGTTTATTTTTGCGAAACTTATGACTTCACTTCCAAAACTACTAAAGATATTACTTGTACAACAAACAACTCCATTTATCTCGTACAGAGTACAGAGTGTTAAAAACCAGTATGCAGGACAGACCCAAACAACTGGTGTTTCAACAACCATAAATCTATTAATACCAAACACTTCAACCAACCCGATCATTCTGTTTATGATGTTATTCTTATACTTATCAAAACTGGTTTCAAAAGTAAAGTTGATAAAACAATAATAAAAACCTATTGGATCATTAATACAATATCGTTAACCCTGAGAAATAAACATAGAAATTGGAATCAACGATCTTCCATCACCAATTATTCTCTGTGTGACTGGTAATCCTTTTTTTCTCTTTGGTGATGTCGTTTCTTTTTGTTCCTAATCTCTTGTCGTATTTATTATTCATTTGTGATCATTGTCTATATTTGTTTTTATCTTGTTAAATTTTGTTATTATTTAATTTTCATATCATATCCTTACTTTGCTTTATCAGTATGCACTATATTTTCGCTTTTAAATTAAATTTCTTGAATAAAACCTTTTGAACTCTTTTATATCATTGCATTCTCATTATCTGGTTTATTTCTCTCATGCTGCACAGTGGAAATTAGTCACACATACAAAATTCTTGTTATAATCAAATCACTTCCAGGTTGTCATGGAAATCCGTTTCTGAACTGTGACGTCATTCTACCGTTTCGCTTAGTTTACTTAACGTCATATTTCTCTTGATGAAGAGAGATCTACCTTCTGTAAGAGCTCTCGGGGTACAGTTTGTTTTATTTCTGTTCAATAACTTTTTTTTTGGTATTTTCAGACTTGCATATAGGTTAATCGCTCAGTTTAAAATTTCGAAATTATCCCTAACATAGAATGGCTGACCGTACAGAGAATACCTTGTCAACATCAACTGCTGACTCCATGTCTACTTTTAAGAGTGGTTAGGATGGACTGACTGTCATAACTATAACACATCTATCAGGGATCAAACACTAGACTTTATTATCCACAGCCATAGACACTATTCACCAGGTTACTGTGTATTCTTCCATGGTATATTACCACGTTGTAGCGTCATTAAAATTAAACTTTTCAAACGCTGGTTGTTCATAAACAAGGCTATACGAAATTTCAAGAAAGTTTTTACTGTTCCAATGTCGTGTAAAGAGGTAAATATTTACATTTTTTCGTAAGTTTATTACTGATAAATAATTTATGTATTTTTCAATAAATAAATACTGAAAGAAATGCAAATTTCTCAAACAGCGAGTATATACAAGTGTCATATGCCATGAGAAAGACCCACGTTTATTATGAGATAGATAACTCTCGTCAGTACACTCGATCACATAACTTCAGAGTAAGCTTGTCGAGGTAATTAATTACTTTAGACAGTTATTGTCATAAGCAAGAGGCTATGGCCAGTCTTCCAAAGACACTTCTTTGAAGGCTCGTTAAACTCATGGAAATCTTGTGTTTTGTTTATTCAGAACTCATTTCAGACAAACATCTTCTAGAAAAATTAAAATAGATAAAAACATTACAACTGCCTGCTTCTCATTACCTTTAACATAGGTTTACGTGCCTAAACCTATTTTATTATTCTCGCTGTTAATTAAGTTGGAGTACGTTACTACAGTAGTTTTTATTGTGTTTTTCAGCAGTTTTACTCTGATTAAATTAAATTAAATTAAAATGGTTATCTTTTTATATAAAGCTCTCACATTTCTTCTTTACACTTGAAGACTGAACATGTCTTGTACTTTATACCGTGCTTTTCTTGTACATGCTCCACGTTCTGCAATTCGAAAAGATTTCTCAGACAAGTGCCCTGAACACTACGTGGCCAGCTTTCGAATATAAGATTCACCTGAAGCACCGACATTCGGTGGCCAACTTTCAAATACAAACCTTATAAAACAATATTCACTTCAAACACCGAACATTCGGTGGCTAGCTTTCAAATACAAGGTTTAGAAAACAATATTCACTTGAAGCACCGAACATTCGGTGGCTAGCTTTCAAATACAAGGTTTAGAAAACAATATTCACTTGAAGCACCGAACATTCGGTGACCAGCTGATTTTTCTTATAATAAGAGAGAATTTATTTTTACTTACGTTATGAACAATATAATTTTGTTATCAGTACATAAATAATGTTATTTCACCTAGAGTTTATTTCTATAAACCTCGTTTTTTGCGATTTCAACTTAACTTTATGAATAAATATTTACATATAGTCGTTAAAAGAATAAAACCATAGAAGTTTATTGCTACTATTTTACCTATAAATCTATGTTACGAACGGAATGTACTTATTCAGACAAACTATGAAACTAGAGTTTATTTTTTATAAATTTATTTAGCTATCTTATATCTTTCTTCCCTATTATACCCATCTTCTAATTGCGGTGATGACAAGATACGGTTAATCTAAATTCCACTGTGGTACTATAAAAAAAGATATTAACACTGTTTGAGAGAGGGAAAACTAGCACTATATATTTTTATATAATTCGGTTGGTTCTGTAAAGTAAAGGTCTGTTCTGAACTATAGTGTTGTCATCCTAAGGCTAATGTGGATTCTTATCGAGTGTCACTTTTTTATTTAGTGTTGTTTGTTGTTGGGTACCGACAAAAGGCATGGTATCAAATTAAGAACTTCTTAGTTGTGAAAAATACGCAGCAAAAAAGGTATTAAGTGTTCGATTGAAAGGAATAAAATACAAATTTGCGGTCAAACTTGTAGTCATACTTATATCACTGGTAAGTACTTTACAGCAAGCATTCAATTATTAGTTAGCTGTTTGTTTGTTTTTGAATTTCGCGCAAAGCTGCTCGAAGGCTATTTGTGCTAGCTGTCTCCAATTTAGCAGTGTAAGACTAGAGAGAAGGCAGCTAGTCATCACGACCCACCGCCATCTCTTGGACTACTCTTTTACCGACGAATAGTGGAATTGACTGCACATTATAACGCCCCCACGGCTGAAAAGGCGAGCATGTGTATTGTGACGGGGATGGGAACCCGCGACCCTCAGATTACGAGTCGCACGCCTTAACCCACCTGGCCATGCCGGGCCTATTACTCAGCTGGGTCCCGTATTTTATTCAACTTGGAGCATGATGGTGGGTAAAACGAAATACTTGACGAAGAGGTTACCAAAGGCTTAACTCGATCCAATAAGTGACCTTTTGTGTTCTGCAAAATTAATCTATGTATATATTGTAGGGAAAAGCTATGTTTTCAACTTTCGGATAATGTTTTCTTTTAATTAAAGTAAAATTACATGGAGTTAGCAAGAAAATAATTTAAATATTCATTGGTGCTGCAGGTAGAAAATTACTGTTTTACAAAATGTAGAAAATTAAATTAGATAATATAAACTCAGATTAATTCATGTTTACATTGTGAATTAGGTTATTCCACTTACCTGTCCACAAGGGGTATTAATCCACCAGTTTGACAGGTAATATATGACAAGAAAATCTGTACAGTCCCAGTAAACAGGGTCATTGGTTTCATCACATCATACACAAGAGAAGCATTATGGTCTAATTAGCTTTTCCATTTCAGATCAATAGCAGTGATTGAGAACTGAAAGAACCGTCATCATAAAATTACCAATTTTCATCCTATGTAAACTCCATACATTTTTTGTTTCGCTCAAAGTTATTAGTGTAATTATTACCATTTAATACATATCTCCTTCGATTGTAATCCGAGTAATAATTTAGTATTTCAATTATCGTGTCCATAGCGTACAGTCAGTAGATAAAATCATGCAGCTATGTGGGAAGAGCTACATCCAATATGTTAGAGTATTTTCCTTAGAGAGATTATGGAATTAATGGAAAGCTAACTAATCATCAAGTCAAGAGTATATTATGGTTAATTATATGTTTTAAAAAAGTATCGTCTGACGTTTATTTTAATAACACAAGAATAAAGTAGTAAAAAACTATCTCGTGAACCTTAGATTGTGTTGTAACTTTTCTGCACACTGTTTTAGAAATGAAGCAAATATTGATTTGTTTAAAATATTTTATTAGGTTATATATTTCACGTGAAATATCAATTTTACCCGATAATAAATACTCTATTAAGGTATTTTTTATAAAAAATGACGCGTTTGTTAAAATATACACAAGTAGTTCTAGAGTGTTTTATTCTCTAAAGTTTGAATATTTCGTTTAAAAGAAAATCCACAAAACATAATACGATAATGAGATACAACTTATACAAACAAGGATCAGGCCATGGTCAGGTGGTAAGGGCGCTCGATGCGTGATCAGAGAGTCGCGCGTTTGAATCCATGTCACATCACACATCTCGTGGGGGCGTTATAATGTGAGAGTCAATTCCACTACTCGTTGGTAAAAGAGTAGACCAACGATTGACGGTGGGTGGTGATGACTAGCTGCTTTACACTACTAAATTAGGGCAGGCTACCGCAGATAACCCTTGTGTAGCTTTGCACGAAATTAAAAAACCGAACGTACGATCATATTTTCAGTAATTTAAGATACGACTATAATTTTAGCATACACTATGCTTAGAACCTGTAGAATCAAGTGAGAAAAAAAGAATTATATTTTACATTGATAAAAATCCGAGTTTTACTGTATTGTTAAGAACATGCTGATTTTGTTCTTTGGAATAATACAGCCGTTTTAGTGTGTGTGTCCTCTTATAGCAAAGCCACATCGGGCTATCTGCTGAGCCCACCGAGGGGAATCGAACCGCTGATTTTAGAGTTGTAAATCCGTAGACATACCGCTGTACTAGCGGGGGCCCGCTTTAGTGAGTTATCTGCTCTTTGTGACACAGCGTTTTCGAATACTCAGAATCTTTACTAATAATTATATTAACTGTAAAATTCTAAAACTGTTTCTGATCATTAAGTTATATTAAGTAAATTACGACTTTGTTGCAGGATTTTAGACTAAAATCTTAAATTACGAACTCGTAGAACTCGAAGTAAAACTGTCTTTTGTTTCCTGCTAATGTTTTAAATAAAATATTTGAAAGATGACAAACAAACGCTCATAACACCGGGGTGACAAATACTTTCTGGCCAAAGTACACAGAGAATACAGAGTATGTATATGGATATGAATATGGTATATCACAAGATGTGTATGTTTTACAGTGTAAAAAAAAACGTTATATCAATAGAAAAATTAACATAGAAGTAAAACCTTCAGAACAGTGTTATAGAAGCTATTATATAAAAGTAACCAGTTTACATTACTTATGTACACAAGTATATTAATAAATACATTAAAATACACGTATTTTTCATTTTTTATATATCTTCTATATATTTAATAGCCATAATTTACATTATTTCTAGATTTAAGTATACGTTTTTAGTTGATAATTATTCAGTTCCGTTATAAGCGGTTTCTTACTTAAACTTCACTAATAACGTTTAAAAGAATTATATATAATTTTATTTTCTTCTCTGTGCAATATATTGAATCTGTTTTGTGGGAAGTATCAAAATCATTGCGATGAACATATACATATTATCACTTCCCACTGTAAATATTTGGTTTATGTTTATCTTCACAAAATTCAAAAATAAAAATGATTACGAAAACAGTTTCGATCTTTCAGTAATGTAGATGACATGACCACCCACCTCTTAGTGAGAAATCTGTTGAGAGATCCGATAACACATTATTTATATGTAGATACACCCGCCCACCTAGGCACACTTTTTGCACTAAGGATATGTAATCAATCTTTATTTATCACCGACGTATTTATATATAAGCGTGCTGTGATCTACTTTTATCGGATTTTGTTTTTTAGAGATAAGTTCACCAAAATAATAAATATTTTGATTTGATCCAATCAAAAAATAGATTACACTACCATTATTGACAACTCAAAGTAAAAACATGTTTTTCCTCAAGTTCAGTGAAAACTCATAAGTAATTTGTTAATTCTACAGTAAAATATCTACCACCTGCCAAATACAGAATGTCGAATGTGTTATATTTAAATGGTTTTGAATAAGCAAATCGATGAATTATGTGACAACATTAGTAGAAATAAACTAAAAATCAATCGCTTTTGGGAAGGGTGTGTAACAGTCACTTTTATTATAAAATATTTGTACAGTCAGACCATAAGAATGTGTTCGGTTCAGAACTTGAATAATCTGTTCTTTCCAAAGTCGTATTACCTGATGCCAAACAATGACGTTTGAGCTCGTAATGTTGTCTCTTTTTCAACATCACAAAAAATAAATTCTGTTAACAGAATTCAGACGAAATAAGATATTTGAACAAATTCCTTCAATTAAGTTTAATATTCACGCTTTCTACTACAAAGTGTGTCATTACATATTTAGGTTGATTAGGCTAAGCACAATATTTAACAGCACAACTAAATGCAATGTCATAGACGTCGAGCGAATTAATTTTTAGTTAATATCGGTACATTTCTCTTTATGGTTAACTAGCTAGCTGCTTCAATGAGCACACGTGAGTGTTTTTACAGACAAAAATATCTAATGTCCTGGTACAGATGCTGACGTTCTGAGTTAATTTACTGAAGTTAAACGGTTTATAATTATTCGGAATCTATAATCGTTCCTGGTCAAGTATCTGTACTTTCCCGATTGGTAAGTGTTTATTACAGTTGCAGCTTCCTAGGTTTACAGAATACTAACTGTAGCAAACCAGCAATATATAACTGTCTCTTGGAGCGTCGATTTATAAACTTTAGTCGAGGTTCTCGATAGTTTAGTTAGCAACAATACTGACAATCACCAGTACTTTACATATACACACAGTACACTGTTTTTCTAAAGCTGGAGAATCATCTATAATTTTAGGGTATTGACAGGAATTTCACAATACATGTTTAACTATAAGTTACACACATTTCTAGATATATATATTTAATTAAAATAAACATCCATATTAAAGTAAAATATATAATAATAAATCCGTTACAATCCTTGGTCATAATATATCCCAGGACGGCTGGTATAGGTGTTAACACTTTTACTAATAAAGCACAGAACAACGTTTCGACCTGAAGACGGCCTGAGAAGGTCGAAACGTTGTTCTCTGACTTATTAGTAAAATTGTTAATGTGTGTGTGTCTGTGTATTTTCTCATAGCTAAGCCACATAAAGTTATTTGCTGAGTTCACCGAGGGAAATCGAGCCCCTGATTTTAGCGTTGTAAATCCGAAGACTTACCACTGCACCAACTGGAGACGAAAACTGTTAATACCCATACAAATCGTCCTGAGATATATTTTTACTTCAGGTCGGTTTCTGGTCATAACGATTTCTTTGTCAACTATAAATTCTGTAGAAGAAAGTTCAGGATTTTGAAGACTATGGGGACCCAGAAAAAAAAAATACTGAAACACATCATTTCTAAAAGTACAATGCACGTGGGTGTTCTTGAAAACATGATGTTAGAATTGTAAGATTCGAGTCACGATTAGTACCACAAAGTGTGTATCCTGTCTTTACCTTGTTTTGTCTCGTAATTTTCTTTTATCCTGAAAATATGTGTATGTAGGAACTGGTATGATTCTTCTCTTGTAGTAACTTGAATAGTTATCCCAATGAACAAATTGTTATTTCGTTACAGATTTGATATGTATATATAGATTGTAATTTCATTATCGATGTGGTATGTATATACATATATATTCAGATTGTGATTTTACTAAAGATGTGGTATGTATATTTGGCTGTAATTTCGCTATAGATGTCGTATGTATATTTCGATTGTAATTTTACTATAGATATGGTATGGATATTGAGATTGTTATTTCACTATAGATATGGTATGGATATTGAGATTGTTATTTCACTATAGATGTCGTATAGATATTGATATTGTTATTTCACTATAGATCGTATTGATATTGATATTGATATTGTTATTTCACTATAGGTGTGGTATGGATATTGAGATTGTTATTTCACTATAGATATGGTATGGATATTTAGATTGTTATTTCACTATAGATGTGGAAATGGATATTGATATTGTTATTTCACTATAGATGTGGTATGGATATTGATATTGTTATTTCACTATAGATGTCGTATAGATATTGATATTGTTATTTCACTATAGATGTGGTATGGATATTGATATTGTTATTTCACTATAGGTGTGGTATGGATATTGATATTGTTATTTCACTATAGATGTGGTATGGATATTGATATTGTTATTTCACTATAGGTGTGGTATGGATATTGATATTGTTATTTCACTATAGATGTGGTATGGATATTGATATTGTTATTTCACTATAGATGTGGTATGGATATTGAGATTGTTATTTCACTACAGGTACAGGTCCCAAGCAAGACTCTAATACACTATTTTGTTTATTATGCATTACCAACTGAAATGTGCTATTACTATGCGCGCGTGTTTGTGTATACATAAGAAGTAACGGTTCCAGTAAAGAGGTCACTGAGTTAAATAGAAAAAAAGGTTAATTTGTTGATACTAATCAGTAAAGTATCAAGGTGGGTTAGAAAGAAATTTGAAATTTTCTGTTATATCGTAAAAGTCACCAAATCACTTCATCTGTTTTCGAATCCATCAATTCTCTTCTTTCCAAAGCTTTAGACATTTTTACATTGAATATTTCAAAACCATGTTTAATATACAAAAACTAGTATTAGTATGAATAAATTGTGCTTTTTGTAGGATTAAGTTGTCAACATTCTTTTATTAAGAAAAATTATATTATTTTGTCAGATACTAGACATAAGGCAGGTTTAATCTAAAAACACACACACATGAAAGCTAAGAAATTAATCTAACAAGAGCAAAAGTGATTGCAGATACAAATTTAATATTCTATCTGCATGTCAGGTACATACATGCTTTTGAATCAGATAACTCACCATAGTTGTAAATTATTATTACTAATACCATTGTTACGTTAATAATTTGTACAATTATAGAAGGCGTTGTAACTGAATTTTATCTTTGTTGTACAGAGTTATTCGAATTTTAAAATTGCATGAACTACGAAATTGAATCTAGATTGCTATAGTTAATATACTTTTTAATCGATTCTTTTATGAATAATTGCAGTACCATTGTCTAATGAGTTTAATATTTTGTGTAAGTTTTATGAAAGAAATTTTTACTGTGTAGGAAAAGTTTGAATGTAGCAAACTACATCAACTTGTGTTGATTTTTAAAATTTTCAAATATTACACACTGTCAGAAAACAGTAATGAGTCAACAAAGTGTTCCTTGTAACTGTATAGACTTTAATATTTTTATATTGTGACTTATGCCATAACAATGTGTTGAAAGGCCATTACGTAGCACATTAGAATCAAAACGTTTCGAATTTAAAGCTTTGGAACGTCTTTATTTGATGGTTCTGCAGTTGTGATATGTCACATATTATATCAGATTATGCAGTCCAGAACGGTTTTTTAAATTTGGTTTACCTTCGTACTTGTTATATGGACTTACAAAAAATAAAATAAATTGATAACATTCCTCGTTATCCGATTACTCCCAGCTCTTATCAGCTGATCGACTTGTACTCACATTTGATAACCAAACTGTTATAACTTAACATACATCACGTTGTCACAGCTCATGTCTTCGTGATTTACCTGAAGACCACGCATATTGATATTAGCCTTAAAGTGTAGATCACATTTGTAACGCTTTCATGTTCCAACCATACTCCTCTTTACTGTGGCTTTCCATAATCCATCTCGTGCACAACGACGACTGCTTCCAAACATCCATTTTGACAGCCGAATTGCACAAAAAACCTTAGACATTGAGTTGGTTTTCTTGAGGAAGTCTGATCTGGTGAGCGACGCTTGCCACTCACGACTGAGTTCTATGTTTTTTGTTTGTTACAAGATGCTGCATTTTATTCAACATATCTGGGGGGAGATTTGTTTTGCATATCTCTCCATGAATGGTTTTAGTGCTCCAAGTTCACCCACATTCTTCTGTTTTTCAATGACATCAGATGCAAAGGATATACTTTTGTCTTGAAAAAAAATCTAAATTTATAATCTGAATACCTTTTTCATTAAGTTAATATTTTGGGTCAGAATGGGGCGTAAGTTAAAAGCTATCAATTATTGGTGACATCACACTACTATATATGCATATTCAAAATGTATGTTCTGATAGATTATGTTTCAATTGGCTGTAGTTGTCATGTGACTTGCTATTTTTTATATTCAAAACCGTTGTTATTGAACGTACGCAATTTCTTCTCCTCTAAGTTCATTGCTCAGTTACTGGTAGACCAAGTTATGGGCTCACTGTTTGATTGTAGGGATTGTATTCTATTTTGCAAAAAAATTACGTATGTAAATATATCATAACACACTTGGCACAAAGCTATTGGCTACGATATGTGTGGAAGTCACTGAAACAACGAACTAATCGCAAGTTCTTTAAAAACTTCATAAACTCCTTTGTGAGAAAACAAATCCGAAAAACGGATACTAAAACATCAGTTAACTCTGTAAAGTTATAGTTTAATATGAACAAATGGTATCAATGTTTCTTATTTCTAAATCCTAAACATTGCTAATTTCCTGTGATGACAACTAAAATGTAAAACTCTCTAAGATTGGCTGTAAAAATATTCAAAAATGAACTAATCAAATAACTGAATCTTTTATTTTCAATTATTCTGTTTTAAAAAAGTGCGGAGTATTTACACGAGAAGAAACATCATGAAAAACTTAATGTAACCCTAAATATTATGTGAAGAGTATTTAACCTTAATTCACACTGTATATAAATAATAACTTTAATATACGTTATATGTGTGTGTGTGTGTGTGTGTGTTTCTATTTAGCCCAGTAATTATGAAAAGACGGCTCGACATGGCCAGGTGGATTAAGGCATTCGACTCGTAATCCGTGGTTGGCGGGTTCAAATCCCGGTCGCATCAAACATGCTCGCCCTTTCAGCCTTGGGGGCGTTATAATGGTCCGATCAATCCCACTATTCGTTGGTAAAAGAGTAGCCCAAGAGTTGGCGGTGGGTGGTGATGACTAGCTGCCTTCCCTCTAGTCTTACACTGCTAAATTAGGGACGGCTAGCACAGATAGCCCTCGAGTAGCTTTGCGCGAAATTAAAAAACAACAACAAACAATTATGAAAAGATGAAAAGTGTATATACTTCTTAAACAGGTTATTTAAATATTTGACTTTAACGTTAATTAAGGAAAATATATTTAACTTTAACACATTTAAAATACGTTATAACGTAAATTCACGTAAATATTGAATTTTTTTAAAGGGATATGCACTTAAAATTAATTACAAATTAACATTTAAATAAGTACATTCAAAGAGGTTATGAAACTTCTATCGTATATTATTAAACATCACAGTTTGGTTTATTTTGAATTTTGCGCAAAGCTACACGAGAACTGTTTTGCGCTAGCTCTCCCTACGTTTGTCTACGAATAGTGGGATTAAGTGTGACATTATAACACCCCCTCCAGTTGAAAGGGTGAGCGTGATTGGTGGGACGAAGATTCGAACTCACGACCCGGAAATTGCAAGTCAAGCGCCCTATCCACCTGGCTATGCCAGGCTCTAAAGATCACATTGGATAACAAGATGGAGTGTATAATATGGTATGACAGACAAAACAAATCATTTCTTTTATTTAACACTAGTTATGAAGCTGTCAGTCGACGTTAACAAAGGTTATGCAGCTGTTAATGTACACTAATACTAATCTGTATTTAATATTATAAATATAAGAATGTTATGATGCATTGACGTATACTGTGGAGACCGAATATTTATGGAGACTTCAAGTGATATCACAGAGTATGCAGTCTTCTTGTATTGTTAACAAAAAAATTTGGAGTTTTTATGCAAAATAAACAAAAATCATCGTTTCTTTGCGTATTGTTAGTATAGATTGTAGAGTCTTGAAATAACGTTATGAAATGTTTTTAAGCGTTTAAGTAACGTGAACGCAGGTAATGTGGAAATCTCACATAATGTGGACACAGATTACGGAACCTTCATATAATACAAACCCGGTCTTTAGGCAATGTTAATACAGATTACTGAACCTTCATATAATACAAACCCGGTCTTTAGGCAATGTGAATACAGATTACGGAACCTTCATATAATACAAACCCGGTCTTTAGGTAATGTTTATACAGATTATGGTCTCTGTTTAACGTCGGTACAGATTACGAAAACCATATATAAAGCATGTTATTATTAAGCACTAAGCTACATAAAGAACTATGTATGTTCTTCCCACAACGGGTATCGAAACCCAGTTTCTAGCAGAATAAGTCCACAAACATACCAATGTGCTACTAGAGGTCATAAAGTATGTTGTACATTACAATTTATCCCCGATCGTTTTTCGATTTACTGTGTTACATATTATGACTTCAAATAACCTTAAATTTTAAGATAGAAGTTAACTGAATGTCCATATTTATTAGATTTATGATATTTTCTAACAAGGTTGATACACACAATTTCCTTTATTTATACAAATATATTTTAATATAGAAACACCAATATAAATCATAATAACGGTTATTATAAATAGTTATTACAAATAATGATTTATTTATAAACGTTTTACAAACAACACTGAGTCTTCTATGTGATCTGGACTGATATTTTTTACTGAAAGTTCACGGAAAGCACAGGTACACTTCTCTTGACGGCTAGCGAGTTAGTTGTTTATTTGTTTCATTGATATACGTAAACTTTTCAACGACGTCAATATCTAATGTTCTCGTAGAAATACAATGTTCGAAATTAATTCACTGAAGTTAAATGGTTTGCAATGTTTGAAATCCATAAACGTTCATTTTCAAATATCTATACTTTCCCGATTACTAGGCCCGGCATGGCCAGGTGGTTAAGGCACTCGACTCGTAATCTGAGTGTCGTGGGATTGAATCCTCGTCACGCCAAACATGCTCGCCCTTTCAGCTGTGGGGGCATTATAAAGTGACGGTTAATCCCACTATTCGTTGGTAAAAGAGTAGCCCAAGAGTTGGCGCTGGATGGGGATGACTAGCTGCCTTCTATATAGTCTTACACTGCTAAATTAGTGACGGTTAGCGCAGATAGCCCTCGTGTAGCTTTGCGCGAAATTTCAAACAAATAAAACCAAACTCGATTAATAAGCGTTTGTCACAGTTATAGCTTCTGAGATTTACAGCATACTAACTGTAGCAAACCAACAATATTAACTTGCCTCTCTGTGTGTCGGCTTATAATTGTTAAGGCGAGAGTCTGGAAATCTCTGTTGGCAACAATGTAAAGCGTGTATTGTTGTTTCTTTCACCCGAGACTCTTCTCATTCATTATCTAACATATATTTATGTCTATTTTGCGTATATAACAATTATTAATTTATTTTACAAATATCTTTCACCGAGTCTTAAAATTGGACAAAACCTTCTAGAAATTGTAACCGAGGCTACTTCAATCCATTAAGTTACTATATTTGTCACTATATTATAATATATTTGACGCATAAAGTACGTATGAAAAGATCTTTAAAACTTAAGTAAGGTATCCACAATTATTATTTATTTTTGTACCTATAGAATTGTTCTATTCTGATAAAAGAAACAGCGCATAGAACACATATAATGTGCAATGAATTAAAAGAAAGAAAGACCCCAAACTCGAGCGCTGTCGAATTACTGACCATTCATATTCAGGAGAATTATGAAGAACAGTCAGTTATTCGATAGTGCTCGAGTTTGGGATTTTATTCTTTTTTTATTAAAACTTTACTGCTGTTAGAAAACGTATCATTTGTCGATTACTGTGCCGTATTTTCTGTAGACCTCCAGTGAAGTGAAGCTGTTCACTCATTATGTTTAACCCAGATTACTACTTTAATGTAATAATGCCACCGAAAAAATATATTGTCAAATAGTATTCTTCACTTATATCTGATTACGACATCTTCGTTATATTTGCGTTTCAAGTTTAAATCCCTTATGAATGTTTTTTTTTTGACACGTGTTGGTCCATTCATCAGTCTAAGGTTTGCTGTTACACCCTCATCAATTTTCGTCACTAGGCGTAATCTTGACACTTAATCTAATAGTCTCAGCTGACAGACGTTTTTCCTGATGTTACACCAAAATAAGACGAGTGAACACCTTCTTTGTGTGAATCGAGTAGAAAATAATTAACAAACGCTGTTAATGTTTCTGTAAAAAAAAAAAACAGAGATGGAAGTTCTGAATAAGTAATAATCAACTGAAGCAATGATGTATGTGAAATGTTTCTTACTTGAAAATGTTAAATGCATTCCTACAAAAATTCGAAGAAAGTAGGACCTTAACCGGTGGGTTAAGGCATTCGACTCGTAAACTGAGAGTCACGAGTTAGAATCCCCGTCACACCAAACAGGCTCGCCCTTTCAGCCGTAGGGGCGTTATAATGTGACGGTCAATTCCACTATTCGTTGGTAAAAGAGTGGTCCAAGAGTTGGCGGTAGGTGTTGATGACTGGCTGTCTTCCCTCTAGTCTTACACTGCTAAATTATGGACGGCTAGCGCAGAGATAGTCCTTGAATAGCTTTGCGCGAAATTAAAACAGACAAATAACCGAAGAAAGTTTGGGTGCTATACAGAGTAAAATTGATTACTCTGTGGTTGACACGGGTTAAAGGTTAAAATTATATAAAATAAATACATGTTTAACAACAGTTTATGTACAATGAATTTACCACATCACTTTAACCGCAAAAGGTTTGTTGTCATGGAAACATGGGAAGTGTATTTCACTAGGTGTCTGTGTCCAGTTCAAGCAAGGTGACTGGTTACCTGAAATATTGTAGTAACGAAACGTCCAGTTTGGACTTATGTGAAGTTTTACAAGTGAATGAAACAAATTATAGGTGCACTTTTTACTCATAATGTTTCATAATGTTACAGCTTTAGTGATCCTGAGTGAAATAACGAATACATTATGAATCACCTATGGTTGATAGAAGTAATAAACAAGGTAAATCAAAAAATAAATCTTAATCGGAACAAAATTAAATACAAAACAACAGTTTAAGATGTATTCAAATTACCACAGTAAAGTTGATTGTAGGGATGTTCGAGAGATTTGATATATGATACATACAAACATGTGTTTAACTATGTCTGGAGCATTCTTTAAGCTATAACAAACGTAAAAGTACAGTAAGGAAGTCATAAAACAATGTACATATATACATTTAAATTTGGATCAAATCGTGCAAAATTGACTGATCTCTATGTCGAATGACAACAAGAAAATATTTTTATATAAATGAATATTATAAACATCATAAGTAACGATTTGACAAGACAAACACTAGAAACCGGGTTTCGATATTTGTGGAGGGCAATGCACAGATAGCCTAGTTTAGTTGTTTAGTTTCTGTTTAACTGCAGACAGATTACACATTACCAGAGATGAGACGGGTTCGATAACATTAAGTAGTGTGTTCAGATCACACATTATCAGCAATAAACTCAGTTCGACGGTACATAGCAGTGTATTTACATATCACGCATTATCAGAAATAAGACCAGTTTGATAATGTATAGTAGAGTGGTATTCAGAAATAAGACCAGTTTGATAATCTATACTAGTGTGGATTTTCCTGTATAAGACCCGTTTGATAATCTATAGTAGTGCGTGTGCTCAGAAATAAGACCAGTTTGATAATATATAGTAGTGTGGGTATTCAGAAATAAAACCAGTTTGATAATATATGGTAGTGTTAGTATTCAGAAATAAGACCAGTTTGATAATGTGTAGTTGTGTGGTATTCAGAAACAAGACCAGCACAACAATTTTTTTGAAAAGTTTTGCTTCCTGAAGGTTTTTGTTGATTGTGACAGGTACATGGTGGGTATGCACAAATATAGTTTTGGTTTTGCTTTTGGAACTCTGAGAAATAGACAGTTAACTGTTTACCGGCAATAACGTATTTAATTGCGTTTATGTTTCTAATATGCTATTAAGTTCAACATAATTAAAAGTGTTTTGATCCTGATTTTCGTTTGTATTCAATGTCTGGTGCATCATGTTGCAGTGTCCAACAGTAGTCAACAAGCATTGACGGATTTCAGTTACCTTGATATTGTTTCTCCATTGTAGCAATGTCCTGGTGAAACCTTTCACCGTGTTCGTCACTGACAGCACCGAGATTTGCGGGACGAAGTCCAAGTGTGAGTGGAGGAAAGGAATCTTGAGTGACATGTTGCACTTCATTGTTTTGTACGCTTTGAGACGTTTGTCTACCAGCTGAATGTAATGCGGGGCTCTGTAATTGTCAAGAAATTTGTCAAGAACGTCTTTGAAGGCTTTCCAGGAAATTTTTTCCGGCCCAACTAACAGATCTTCGAACCGCTTGTCACTCATAACATGCCTGATTTGAGGGCCAACAAAAATGCCCTCTTTGATCTTGGTTTCGATAAGCGGTTCATGCACCACATTTTTTGTCCTGGAACTAACTTTTTACGGCGTGACCAGCTCTGTCTAGAATAATGTGACTCTTTGGCACGACTGTCCCATTCACAGATGAAACAACAGTACTTTGTATAGTAGAGCTGCAGTCCCAGTAACAGAGCAACGACTTTCAGATCTCCACAGATATTCCAGTTGTACTTGCTGTACTGGATGTGCTTCAGTAATATTTCCATGTTCTCGTAGGTTTCTTTCATGTGTGCTACATAGCCAACAGATATTGAGAGGTAAACGTTGTCACTGTGTAACAGAACAGCTTTGAGGCTTAACATTGATGAATCAATAAAGAGACGCCACTCTTGCGGGTCATGGTCACAACCCGAAGCATAGAACAATACTTCGATGTCAACACAGAAACAGAGACTGTCAACATGTGCAAAGAATTTGGTTATATCATCTTGGCGGCTTCGAAAAACAGAAATTTTCGTACCTGGTGACAGCAAACACCATTCCTGCAGTTTTGAACCCAGGAATTTGGATTTTGCTTTTGACAGATCCAAATCTCTGACCAGATCGTTTAATTCTGACTGTGTTATGAGATGTTGATCGCCTGAGGAGCACGGTTCAAAATCCGGATCAATGTCACTGCATTGCAGTTTCTTTATCTGGTTCGTCTAAGGTCCATTCCTCTGGTGGTTTCGGAATTGGAAGACTGTCTTCATGTGGCACGGGTCTCATTGCTGAAGGCAGATTAGGGTATTCAATTGACTTCTTGTTTTTGGCAGAGTCAAACATTAGTCAAACAGAAGTAACAGTCCGTCATATGGTCTTTCTGTTCTCGCCATATCATCGGGACAGCAAACGGCATTGTCTTTCGAGTGCCTCTGAGCCAAGCTCTTAGACATACAGCACATGTCACACAACAAATGTGAGGCGCCCATTCCTGGTCTTGATCACCAACTTTACAGCCGAAGTACAGATAATATACTTTCTTCACAACAGCAGTCATTGAGCGTCTCTGACGAACAAGCGTATACTCGCCACAGATATAGCAGAATGTATCAAGGCTGTTACAACATTGACGACACGTATTTAGCGACATCAATCGTCCTGTAAAACGTGTATAACATCTAACTTACTTGTTACAGTGCTACTGAGGCAATGCTATGTTCTGAAACAATACATACACACTATAAGGTCTATATTAACCCAATGAGCAGCATCTGTGTATGCAAGCCACTTTTATAGCCTGCTGAGACAGTGTCAAGCTGGCTCCAGCTTGCCCAGGCATGCCCGGGCTGCATATTTCCACAGAACAGCTTCCAACCTGGCCTGATTTCATGCCTGGACATGCTCAGACTACACAAAACATTGTTCACAGGTCTCTTACAGAAACGAAACTTTTTGGACACAAATATAAGAAAAAAAATGACAAAACTGAAGATTTCGATGAAACGGTACGTGATGGGCAAACTTGGATGTGATTTTCGTGATCAACAGCGAAAAATCTATAAGGAATATCCATCAGTGTTCAAAAAGCAAAAACTCTGTTGTGCAATGTAATCTGTACTAGTGCGGGTATTCCGGTATAAGACCCGTTTGATAATATATGGTAGTGTGGATATTTAGAAATAAAACCAGTTTGATAATGTATGGTAGTGTGTACTCAGATATAAGACCAGTTTGATAATCTATAGTAGTGTGTGTATTCAGAAATAGGATCAGTTTGATAACATATAGTAGTGTGTGTATTCAGAATTAGGATCAGTTTGATAACATATAGTAGTGTGAGTATTCAGAAATAGGATCAGTTTGATAACATATAGTAGTGTGTGTATTCAGAAATAGGATCAGTTTGATAACATACAGTAGTGTGTGTATACAGAATTAGGATCAGTTTGATAACATACAGTAGTGTGTGTATTCAGAATTAGGATCAGTTTGATAACATATAGTAGTGTGTGTATTCAGAATTAGGATCAGTTTGATAATATACAGTAGTGTGTATATTCAGAATTAGGATCAGTTTGATAACATATAATAGTGTGTATATGCATATTACACTTTGTTATAAAAAGCCACTTTAAAATATGCATGTTTTCAAGTTAACGTAAACTGATTTTTTAACGATTTCCGAAAGGAAGGCAAGATATAAGTGGATACATAATCTTATGAATGAAACTGATTATTAATCGTAAATATTTTACCATTAGATATTACCACATATTGACGAGTTTCTAAGTGATATCAGTTTTCAAATTATTTGAACCAAAAGTCACAGTTAAAAATAAATTGTATTATTCTATTATTAGAGAAAGAAAACGTCGAGTTTTTAAAAACTAATTTTATGTACTTGTGTATCTTACGTATTGGAGATACCTCTACAGAATTAACGAGTGAAATTTCTTCACCTGGGAAGAAACAACTTACCTATTTCAGTTTTTGGTTTCCAGCCCATCTTCAGATTAGATCGTTCGATTTCAGACAATGTAAGCAATTAATGTGTTAATTAAACCTGTGATAATAGATAAAACTAAAATATGCCTATTCCTGAGCGAAATTAAAGTTTTAGAAAGTTACGGCTGTTTACCGAAACTCTTTTAACACACAGTTTCTGCGTTAAAGATATGGATTCACTCCAAAGGAATTAAAAAAAAACTTGTCTTCGTAAATTAAGTAAAACTTAACTTATGCTGGCATTCATCCACGATCCATAAAGTTTATTACGAAAACTGTGACTTCAAATCAGTATTAATCTAACTTAATACAGAAATGTGCAAACAAATGAAATTTTTTTTTTACCGAAATGAGAGTGTTCTCCATTGGAGACCTGATTGACTGGAGAAGATTAAAGATTTGACGATAAATTCTTAAAGGAGGCATAATAACTGACGAAAGAGCTTTCAACATCTGGGATAATAAACTCCATAGACATTACATGGCTTCGGAAGTTAAGCGTATAAAACGTGTTTTTTCCTTAGTGGTGTAGGTCTTTTAGTCTCCCACTTCAAATTAGATAATGGAGTGATGCAGATTCATTTTATGTTTGGAGTCAACTTAATTTTAAAGCATTTATATGGTTTTTATGTACGATCGATATTACGTTGTACTGTGAAAGATATAGTTGGTTGTTGTTTTTTCAGAACAAAGTTCATTTCGGCTATTTGCTCAGAGCACCTCGGGAACTGTATTCCAGACTGTAAGGTTGTATGTCCGTAAACTTTACCACACTGACCCACCGTGGAAGTGAAATATATAGCTCCAAGTGATTATACTATGACTCATCTGGGAAGTGAAATACATAGTTCTAACTGATTATACAATGACCTACCAGGGAAGGGAAATACATATTCCTAAGTGATCATAGCATGATCTACCAGGGAAGTGAAAGACACAGTACTAAGTGATTATACTATGACCTACCAGGGAAGTGAAATACATTGCCCTAAGTGATTATACTATGACTCATCTGGGAATGGGAATATGTAACCCTAAGTGATTTTTAGTATTACCTACCAGGGAAGTGAAATACATTGCCCTAAGTGATTATATTATGACTCATCTGGGAATGGGAATACGTAGCCCTAAGTGATTTTTAGTATAACAACGAGGGAAGTGAAATACATAGCCCTAAGTGATTATCTTAGGCCTCACCTGGGAAGTGAAATACATAGTCGTAAGTAATTTTTCTTTTAAAACATCCAGGTTTTGCTTTTGTTTTAAACAATTTTCTAATTTAAAATCAATACTGTTTATAGCGCGATTTAGAATATTTTGTTGTTGTCTTGTCCTAATCACAACGAACATATGATTATGTAAGTTTTCAAAAACAGGTTGCATTGTTACCATTAACTAATTAAACAGACACGATGTTTAACACTATAAACAAATACGTAATCCCACCTATCACCAGGGCTACTCGAGAAACAAGGCTTAGGTTATTTATACTGGTGATCTGTTTATTATACGTATGAAGTCGTTGTTGTCACTTGCTCGCCTTAGTATCATAAGCAACTTGTCGGTTAAATAATGTAAAACGTATTAATAGTATTAATGTTACTTGTTACTTAATTCTTTATAAACATTGGCTCACTGTGGTGAGAAAAAGTTAAACAAAAACGATTCGTACGAAAACATAATGCCAAGGTAAAATTAATTATCTCAAGAGATTCATTAATACAATCAGAAAATCATATTATTTGATAACAACTAACTAAGCCTAAAAATGCCTGAAAAATGTTAAGCCTATTTAGGATTGCATCTTAGTGATACAGAGGTATGGCTGGGATTTACAATGATAGAAACCTGATTTCGATACCCCTAGCGGGCAGAGCACAGACAGCCCATCGGGTAGTTTTGTGCTTAACTACAAACATTTTTTTTTTCTCACAGTTGTTGATTTTTTTTAAACGATCGTCAAAATTATATGCAATTGGAAATGGATCACTATGTGAATATGTATTCAGTCTTCAATAATTTATTATTCACTTTTCATTGATTTAGAATAAAAAATACACATACATATTCACATGTATGTGTATTGCCATGCAATACGCAGGTCATCAGATATTATCTTGACAACCAACATCAGAATACAGCAAACAACATATGACCGAAAAAATATCTTTTATAATAAACAAAAGGATTTTACGGTCCAGTGGCTGGGTCTTCAAGGTGAGAATCTTGCTACTGTATCAAGTACCAGTTGGTCTTTGGCTAGAAATAAAAGTTGACATCCGATGATGCTAAAATCCATTAACTATGCTCGATGTAAAGGTATTATGTAGGTCAGTGTCACGTGCACCGCACATTAACAACGTCTTATGACTATATTTCTTTCACAATGTGAGAGAAAACGTAAGAAAAAGAAAACATTCGCCTTCCTGTATTAGATTACCAGACTGTACTTTAGGTGGTCGTTTCGTCTGTTTTCATCGTGTTATTACAAAATAATAGCTGTTTTACTAAAAAATATAACGGTAAGGTATTCTAGGAAACAACGACATCCAGTCAAGGACAACTTGAAAAGAAAACACGATCAGTTAAAAGAAAATTTTTGATTTCACAACTTCGAAAAGTTTACAGCCGTTATGAAACAATAATACAGTAATCAAAATATATCTGACCGTTCTTTTATTCTGTAACAACGCGCACAACAAAATATGAAACTAACTGACCTAGTTTTTCTCTATTGTAATGTATAGGCGGTCGTGTATAAAATATTGCTTTAAGCAACAAACTATTTGACATTTCACATAGACAGAAACCTTGGCTTTTTCTTGATTATAGATAATATGCACTACATGGACAAAAGTATGTGGACACCCATTCTAATTAGTGGGTTCGGCTATTTCAGTCACATCCATTGTTAACAAGTGTATAAAATCAAGTATTCAGCCATGCAATCTCCATAGACAAACAATGGCAATAGAATAGATTGTACTGAAGAGCTCAGTGACTTTCAATGTGTCACTGTCATAGAATGCTACCTTTCCAACAAGTCAATTCGTCAAGTTTTTGCCCTGCTAGAGCTTTCCTGGTCAACAGTAAGTGCTGTTATTGTAAAGTGGAAACGTCTTGGAGCAAAAACAGCTCAGCCACGAAGCGGTAGGCCACACAAGATCACAGAACGGGACCGCCGAGTGCTGAAACGCGTAGAGAGTAAAAATCGTCTGTTCACAGTTGCAACACTCACTACTCACTTCCAAACTACCTCTGGAAGTAACGTCAGCACAAGAACTGTTCACAGGAAGCTTTATGAAATGGATTTTACATGGTCGAACAGCCACACACAAGCCTAAGATCACCATGGGCAACGCCAAGCGTCGGCTGGAGTGATGCAAAGCACACCACCAATGGACTCTGGAGCAGTGGAAACGCGTTCTCTGGAGTGATGACTAGCTTTTCGGGTGAATTGGAACGACGACTGCGAGCCAGGCCTTTTCGCCCGACATCAATGCCCGACCTCACTAACCCTCTTGTGACTGCATAGAAACGAATCCCCACAGCCATGTCCCGAAATCTAGTGAAAAGCCTTCCCAGAAGAGGAAGGCTGTTATAGTACCAAAGGGAAAACAAACTTCATATTAATGCCCATGAGTTTGGAATGAGATGTTCAATAAGCACATATGGGTGTGATGGTCTGGTGTCCACATACTTTTGGGCATGTAATGCAGCATTAAACGTAAGAGAAGACTACTGACAAACCCTAAAAGAGAGAATGTGATAAGTAGGTGTGTCAAGAAGGGAATATTGACTTTCTATTTGATAGTTCTTTAACCAAACAAGATTAAATCATATGAAAATTATGCTTTGCCTGAGCGATTGAAATATTATAATAAGCAATTTACGTTAAACATTGTACTCCTTTGAGGGGTGGTTATTAAATTAGAGATTAAATTAGCTGATTTTTTTAATATTGCCTTATAAAATTAATAACTTAAAACATATTTATATAATTAAAATATGAATTATTAGCTAAGATTTTACAGTATACTAATTGATTAACATAAATAAAAAAGTAGTTTAATTATGTTTTGAATGTAAGTCACTAAAAACTTTGTGACATGCGCAGTGTTGTACGCTTGTGGCGAGAGGGTAAATTTGAAGATACTTGAGTGTTCTCTCGGTAATATATGCGCATTGAAATTAGCATTAATATAAGTAGTCTTCTGTAATTAGTGTCGCATATATTTCCTTTGTTTACAATTGTCACAAAAATAAAAATCAGGTTATAAATATTAGATATTTACCTTGATGGTGACTTCACAGATTTGACAAAGTTTATCAGGACATCCGTATAATAAACTCTGCACTGAAACATTAAACTGTAGATCGGTTTGGATTTTGTAATACATGTTATAGTCCCTTAGTTGTATAGCGGTATGTCTGCGGACTTATAACGCTAGAAACCGGGTTTCAATACCCGTAGTGGGCAGAGAACAGATAGACCAAAGAACAGGTAGCTTTGTGCTTAACTATTAACAACAAAAATGCATGTTATAAGCATTCGCAAATGTGGTTTGGGTTTAGAATGAAACGCAGAATACGATTTATGCAAAGCGCGATTTCTTATTTTCAAAATTGCGTGTACAAAGTTATTTTTGGATTTTCCAAACGAAAGAAACGTACACAGTGAATTATTTTAGCTTATTTTAACTTTATAACACAGTACTGCTGGATTTGAAACACGGCCTGGCAAGACCAAGTGGGTTAAGGCATTCGACTCGTAATCTGAGGGTCGCGAGTTCGAATCCCCGTCGCACCAAACATGCTCGCCCTTTTAAGCGTGGGGGTGTTATAATGTGACGGTCAATCCCACTATTCGTTGTTAAAAGAGTAGCCCAAGAGTTGGCGGGGGGTGGTAATGTAAACTGCCTTCCCTTTAGTCTTACGCTGCTATGTTAGGGACGGCTAGCGCAGATAGCCCTCGAGTAGCTTTGCGCTAAATTTAAAAACAAACAATCGATTAGGTTTACGAAGTAAAATGTAGTTTTAACGCCGCGAATGTTTATCTTGAGAATATTATTTCTCACGCTATTATAAAAGTTTTAATTTTACATATATTGTATTCTCAGGTGCACTGACTTCCTGTATTGAGGTAGGATTTTTCGACTCACAGAAGATTTAGCTGTAAATAAATGAAGAGACTGGGTATGTTGTTAATAAATAAAGAGACTGGGTATGTTGTTAATAAATAAAGAGACTGGGTATGTTGTTAATAAATAAAGAGACTGGGTATGTTGTAAATAAATAAAGAGACTGGGTATGTTGTTAATAAATAAAGAGACTGGGCATGTTGTTAATAAATAAAGAGACTAGGTATGTTGTAAATAAATAAAGAGACTGGGTATGTTGTAAATAAATAAAGAGACTGGGTATGTTGTTAATAAATAAAGAGACTGGGCATGTTGTTAATAAATAAAGAGACTGGGTATGTTGTAAATAAATAAAGAGACTGGGTATGTTGTAAATAAATAAAGAGACTGGGTATGTTGTAAATAAATAAAGAGACTGGGTATGTTGTTAATAAATAAAGAGACTGGGTATGTTGTTAATAAATAAAGAGACTGGGTATGTTGTTAATAAATGAAGAGACTGGGTATGTTGTTAATGGCAATGAAAAACTACCATTTTCGCTTTTGTTTTGTTTTCAGAAACACGATCAACATACATGTATTCATCATAGGTAATTTACTGGAACTTGAAAGCATTCAGAGAATTTTGGGATCTCCAAAACATAGTATTATGTATGTTAAATGAAACGATAATGCTATTGTTTTCACTAAGGGCTCTCTACCTACGTCATTGTCAGTTATCAGAAGTTATCAGTTATGAGAAGTCGTACTTTCGAGGTGTCAACTGACCCGACAATTGGAATTATTACTGTCTACATTCACACAATGTGTTAAATTTTAAGAAATCTTTCCCTCGGAAAGGTACACTTGACGCTATATATAAATGACTTAGAACAATAGGTAGCTAAAGTGAAAGGAACTTAGCCACTTCTCTGTCCAACGTTTGATAACTAATATTACGTACAATTATATGCATATTTCAGGTAAACTTACGGAGGTCAGTTTAATGAATAAAAGAGGTAGAAACTATCTGATATGCCTACATATCACACCAATTCCTATTATTCTGATGATAATATACTGATTGTACTTAGATGTTTGCTGTTCAATCTATATGTTAACCACTGTTTTTAAAAATAACATGAACTCATGCTGCGAAGTGTGTGTCTGTTTGTTTTGGAATTTCGCACAAAGCTACTCGAGGGCTATTTGTGCTAGCCGTCCCTAATTTTGCAGTGTAAGACTAGAGGGAAGGCAGCTAGTCATCACCACCCACCGCCAACTCTTGGGCTACTCTTTTACCAACGAATAGTGGGATTGACCGTAACATTATACGCCCCCACGGCTTGGAGGGCGAGCATGTTTAGCGCGACGCAGGCGCGAACCCGCGAATTACGAGTCGCACGCCTTACGCGCTTGGCCATGCCAGGCCTGAAGTGTGTGTCGATTAATAAGTTAAATTTGACCCAGTTTTGTTTTCATTATTTGGAAGAATATTATATTTTAGCACACACTAGAAAGAGTGTATTGGGATCATAAGTACTTTATATTAAAACGACTTCTGAGCCTTACCATGTCATAACAACCCCTGTGGCTCCGTCCAGTCATGCTCTACCTGACGACCGTGCATCTCGACAAAAGTCCTGCCTGCATCAGTGTTTTACAGTGAAAGGTCCTATCGTAAGTAAGTCATATTTAAAGCACACATCTTTTTTTGCAGCTTTCCATAAGCTGTCTAGTTAACGAGGACAAATTTCTTTTAGTGTCTTTTTGAACATTACAATCACAAATAAGTCCGTAGCCACTACATTCAACGATTTGGCTGATATGTCTTCATGTAGAGTAATATCCAAACCCACTTCATTCTCCAACTGTTGAAGTAAACAGTGGTTGAACAAGCATGTAGTAAAAGCAACTTGCGTACAAGTGTTTGGTGTCACTTTTCCAGAGAGAAATATTTACTACCTATGATGTGTACTATTACCTGAGGCACTCTGACCGTCTTTTGCCACTGACATTTGTTACAAAATGTTTCGTTTCACTTATCACAACTGGAATACAGATGGTTTCAGATCTCTGTCTGAATAGCTGTGATGTCTCTAGTTAATAAATATTCCTTCGTTTTCTAATGATAAAGAGTATCCCAAGCTAAAGAATTCTAAATCCCTGATTGAAACACATCTTTATGATCTAAGTGTATAAATATTTTGATTGTGATAGGACTCATAAATACCCTTTTTTTACAAATGGCCATTTTTGTGACGTCATACTACGCACGCAAATGATGAAATGTAATCCTGACATATTCCATCCCACCACGGCTGAGGTAGTCACATTGCTTGTTGATTTCTGCATTAAAAAATCGCTTCAATATAACTTACTGAAACCGCTGTACAGTTGATTGTTTATATCGTAATGCTCTTTTAGAGCAACAACTTGAACAGAGTTAGGTAGTTAAATCATCTTATAATTAATGATGCAAATATTTTAAGTGTGTTTGTTTTTTGAATTTCGCACAAAGCTACTCGAGGGCTATCTGCGCTAGTCGTCCCTAATTTAGCAGTGTAAGACTAGAGGGAAGGCAGCTAGTCATCACCACCCACCGTCAACTCTTGGGCTACTTTTTAACCAACGAATAGTGGGATTGACCGTAACATTATAACGTCCCCACGGCTGAAAGGGCGAGCATGTTTGGTGCGACCGGGAAATATTTTAAGTAAATCAAGAGAACAAAACGAGCAAAAACGTTAAAACTCTAAATTAAAAATATACGTATAATCTTATTAAGGTTTTTAATTAAACCTAATGTGAATATTAATATTTTTTTTAAATTTTATTGATGAATGAAACCTGGACAGTAGTTACAATATCTGGCACGGGAAAAAGTAAAAGATATAAACATTTATCAACAGTTAATTGTTCTAATTACTTTCTTTTATAGAATAAACTTTTAGATACATATACAACAAACAAAAAACTTAAATTAAACACATTTTTTGTTAGACATTATTGAAATGTTTTCAGGGCGGAAACTGGATAAACGAGATGGATATGATAAAACACTACTAGATGAAACGTAATTTTGTGTATATGAAATAAGCATGCGTTTCAGCATCAATAAGTCAAAGCTGTGCTGATAAAGCTCTGCACAAGAGCTAAATATTTACGAGAAAATTTAATTATGTTGATGACTAGTTGCCTTTCCTCTAGTCTTACACTGCTAAATAGCTCTCGAGTATCCTTACGCAAAATTCAAAAGAAACACATCAAATTAATAAAACGTTTATGAATAAAACTGCAGTTTAGAATGGCATTTCATCACTGAGCTGAAAGGGTTACCGATTCTCTTCAAACAATTAACAGTTTTAGAAAAAAAAATCACATTCTAAACTAATATATGGTGTCATGGAATATGCAGCTAGTGAAATTTGATGTTCGAAATCTCTGTCCCTGTGAGGGGAAGGATAAATTCACGGATTATAACGGAAAATTCGGGGTTTGATTCTCCGCGATAGACACAGCTGATAACTCAATGTGACTTTGCCCTAAAACAAACAAATAAGTTACCCCCCACCTCCAGTGACCCAGCGACATATCTGCGGACTTACAACGCTAGAAACAGAGTTTCGATACTCGTGATGAGCAAAGCACAGATAGTCCATTGTGTAGCTTTGAGCTTAATACAAACAAATAAGTAAGAACTCTAAATAACTCTCGAACCAAAAGTTGTAACTTTCATAGCCCTAAAAAAAAAGTAAATCAATGATAGCTGTTGTTGTATCAGATTTGTTGATTGTATTACCCCTAAAAGTACACACCGCCCTCTGGCGGGTTACAATATTTCATAGTAATGCATGTGTATTATTTTAACTAAATAAAAATATTCTTAACGTAAGTTACATGACTATACTGGCCCTACCCTTAAGTGGCACAGTGGTGTGTCTGCGGTCTTATAACACTAAATCCCGAGTTTCGTTACCTGTGGCAAGATGTCCAATTATGTTGCTTTGTGCTTAGCTTCAAACAAATATTAATGATCCACTCCGCGTTTTCATTGCGTTGCACCCAAGTGGCGTTTGGTCTCTAGCGTAGAGCAAAAGGAGTTTTATTTTTTGTGCATCACACCTGAAATATTATACACTCTTCCTATTAAAAATCATAATGGACCAGTAATGAGTGGTGGAAGTTAAATAAGTACCGGTCTTCTCCTGATGTAAGATTACATATGTATGATTTTTTATTTATTTTATAGTTGTGTGGTAAACAATGTGACTTTGAAATTTGCCTTTTTTTTACACGATTATTACTTAGTTAAAAGATGTAGTATTATGTGTTTTTACAAAGTTGATATTAATAATATTAAAAAGTATTATTACGAAGGATTTTGTAGTTGTATCTGAGTTTAGCAGGTTCTCATAATTTTTCGACTTGCAATACGAAATGAGCGCAGATAGCCCTCGAGTAGCTTTGCGCGAAATTCAAAAACAACAAACAAAAGAGTTCATTTTAGGTTCATCTTGTTTATTATACTTATAAGTTTCAATGTTTGTTTAACGTATCAATATAGTAAACACACTTATGAACTTATAACAATATTATTTATTGGATTCCAGTTACGTAAAGAAAAATTAATTGTTGTTAATCATGCGAACAAATCTTTCTATGGTAACATAGTATGTAACGCCATCTAGCAATTGAAAACGTAACTAAACAAAAGCATTACTCAATGTTGGAGATAATCAGCACTGATGTAATCTCTGACTGTCTAAAAATTTACAAAAAACTGCTATTTATATTATATAAAACACAAGCATAGTAATTGGACAAATATTATTCTTTAGCTTATAAGAGCAGGCACTTCTTAAATTACTTCCAAATTCTCTTGGAATATTAATTCATAATTTTGTTTCTTTATCAAAAATCACAATTACTCTGGTGAATAATTTACAAGCATTCAGAATTCAGTATAATATAATATATAATAAACATGGCCGCTGCTTGAGAGAAGAAATGATTAACAACGTTTCGACTTGATCAAGTTTTATTTTGAGTTTCAAGACTCAACAACGACCAATCTAGTTTAAAGCGATGTGACCGTGATAGTATTAAGCACATAATATATGCTATTCCTATAATTTTTTTTAAAGGTTACTGATGTTTAGGGCAATCTTTATTTGCATGAGCAGGGTACGTGTTTTGTAGAAGTAGCACTTTTGTTTAAGTAGCACTTGTTGTTTGTAATATTTGAAACGTCTTATAACCGTTAAAAGGTGGCACTAGATGTAATATATCCCAGGCCGATTCAACAATTTTCTCTTTCACTGTAACGTGTTTCATCTTTATGTTTGTCAGCAAGATTTCTCGAAAACGATTGAATGGATTTGAACGAAAAATGGTGTACCTTTAGACTACGACCCATCTTAGAAGTAGTTATCTTTGGAGAGATCAAGGTCAAAGCTCAAAGTCACAGCAATGTCAGGAAAATTTTAAAAAGTCATATGTGTTAACATGGCGACTGATTTTTACACTATTATTCCTTTATATCTCAGTCAAAAATGATTGAATTTTGATGAAACTCGTTGGACATACGTAAAATACTATTCCTCATTGTTCTGCTAGAAATGTTACGTGTCTGTTGACAACAACAGATATAAGGACACATTTTCGTATTTTGTTGAGGGTCAAATATAATAAACGCTGTTGGTGGTGGTATAGAAGGTATATGCTCTACTTGGTCCAGCATAGCCAGGTGATTAAGGCACTCGATTCGTAATCCGAGGGCAGTGGGTTCGAATCCCTGTCACTCCAAACATGCTTACCCTTTCAGCTGTGGGGGCGTCATAATGTGACGGTCAAGCCCACTATTCGTTGGTAAAAGAGTAGCCCAAGAGTTGGCGGTGGGTGGTGATGACTAGCTGCTTTCCCTCTAGTCTTACACTGCAAAATTAGGGACGACTAGCGCAGATAGCCCTCGAATAGCTTTGCGCGAAATTAAAAAACAAACAAACACTCTATTTAGCGCCCTCTGGTTTTAACTTTTGTGAATGAAGGTATAGGAGGGTCGTGCCACCAATCAATAAATCAGGATTATGAACATTGCGTGTAAAGTTCCAATAGTCTCTTATTTGAATCCTAGTCTTATTTTTGTCTTGGTGCATAAAGAAGATAATATCCAGAAACAGTTCAAATTTGTACTCTCGAACAGAAACACTTCAAATTTGTACTCTCGAATCTCTGATCTCAAAATTGCTAACATATAGTGATGAAAAGCATTTGTAGAATTTTCAACTTTTTCGTAATAGTTTTCGGAATATCTGTCGACAATTTGTCGTTGCGCAAAGATACACCATGGACTATCTGTGTTGTATCCTCTATCGAGATCGAGCCTCGATTATAAAGTGATATAAGCAATGAAGTTTATTTCTAAGGTACCACGTGACCAGTATATGCTTGCTCTTTCAGCCGTGGGGACATTATAATGTGGCGATTAATCCAACTCGTTGGTAACAGAGTAGCCTAAGAGTCGCCAGTGGGTGGTGATGACTAGTTGTCTTCCCTCTAGTCTTTCACTTCTAAATTAGGGACGACTTACCGCAGATAGCCCTCGTGTCGCTTTGCCCAAAATTCAAAACAAACCAAACACTGTAGTTTATCATTTAATTCCACTATTTAATTAGAGTATCTCCAAGAGTTGAGGATGGATGATGTTACGTATTACAATTTACTTTCGACAAGTCTCCGAATTATTACGTTTCGTACGCTATGTATTATGATTTTGCATTTAGAAGTTAATTGAATTTCAATAGATGTTAACTTTATGATATTTGCCGACAAGATTGATACACAATGTTTTTAATACTAAAATATTTTAACATATAATCAGCAATACAATTCTTAATAACGGTTATTATAAATAGTTATTACAAATAATGATTTATCTATAAAAGTTTTACAAACTTACAAACAACACTGAGTCTTCTATGTGATCTGGACTGAAATCTTTCATCAACAGTTCAAGAAAGCACAGGTACACTTCTCTTGACGACTGTCTAGTTGTTTGTTTGTTTGTGTGAACGTAAACTTTTCAGCGACGACAATTTCTAATGTTCTCGTAGAAATACGACCTTTCAAAGTTAATTCACTCAAGTTAAACAGTTCCTAATGTTTGAAATCTATAAACCTTCCCTTTCTAATATTTGTATTTTTCAGATTAATAAGCGTTTATCACAGTTTTAGTTTTAGAAGTTTCTAGTATATGACTGTAGCAAACCAACAATATTACGAAACTGTCTCCCCTCGAGTTATGATTTGTAAAATTTAATGCGAGTTTCTAGAAAGTTCAGTTGACCCAGCAATACTAATTGTGACGCAAATATGTACATCGTTTATTCTTACGCTTGAGAATTTTGTGCAAATTTAGAGAACAGGCATTTAACAAGATAAGTTACATACATTTCTAAATATATATTAAACTAAAACAAACATAAATATTAAAATATATATATAATATTAAACCCTTTATAGTGGTGACGATTAGCTGCCTCTAGTATGTGACTTTGAAACTAGGGTTGGCTAGCACAAATAGTCTCAGAATAGCTTTGTATGAAAACTAACAAACAAGCATAGATTGAAAAGTGATACTATTACTTGTTACTCTATGTCCTTAAAGTAACATAGTAATATTACAGTGTGTTATGTAATTTCCTTAAAGATAAGACCACAATTATTACGTGTAATGAAATCTTTTAGAAATATTACACACGATTTCTTCTAAAGTAATTTTTAAGAATGTAAAACAACATTAATATTCTTTAAGTGTTGTTGTTACGTGTATAGTAAAACAATCTTACTAAAAGGTATTGTTCTTAGGATTATAAAACAGCATTGTTATCTGGTAATATGGTTCTTAGGATTATAAAACAACATTGTTATCTAGTAATATGGTTCTTAGGATCATTAAACAACATTGTTATCTAGTAATATGGTTCTTAGGATCATAAAACAACATTGTTATCTAGTAATGTGGTTCTTAGGATCATAAAACAACATTGTTATCTAGTAATATGGTTGTTAGGATCATAAAACAACATTGTTATTTAGTAATGTGGTTCTTAGGATCATAAAACAACATTGTTATTTAGTAATGTGGTTCTTAGGATCATAAAACAACATTGTTATTTAGTAATGTGGTTCTTAGGATAATAAAACAACATTGTTATTTAGCAATGTGGTTCTTGGCATTATAAAACAACATTGTTATCTAGTAATATGGTTCTTAAGATAATAAAATAACATTGCTATCTAGTAATATGTTTTTAGGATTATAAAATAACATTGCTATCTAGTAATATGTTTTTAGGATTATAAAATAACATTGCTATCTAGTAATATGTTTTTAGGATTATAAAATAACATTGCTATCTAGTAATATGTTTTTAGGATTATAAAATAACATTGCTATCTTGTAATATGTTTTTAGGATTATAAAACAACATTGTTATTTAGTAATGTGGTTCTTAGGATCATAAAACAACATTGTTATTTAGTAATGTGGTTCTTAGGATCATAAAACAACATTGTTATTTAGTAATGTGGTTCTTAGGATCATAAAACAACATTGTTATTTAGTAATGTGGTTCTTAGGATCATAAAACAACATTGTTATTTAGTAATGTGGTTCTTAGGATCATAAAACAACATTGTTATCTAGTAATATGGTTCTTAAGATAATAAAATAACATTGCTATATAGTAATATGTTTTTAGGATTATAAAATAACATTGCTATCTAGTAATATGTTTTTAGGATTATAAAATAACATTGCTATCTAGTAATATGTTTTTAGGATTATAAAATAACATTGCTATCTAGTAATATGTTTTTAGGATTATAAAACAGCATTGTTATCTGGTAATATGGTTCTTAGGATTATAAAACAACATTGTTATCTAGTAATATGGTTCTTAGGATAATTAAACAACATTGTTATCTAGTAATATGGTTCTTAGGATCATAAAACAACATTGTTATCTAGTAATGTGGTTCTTAGGATCATAAAACAACATTGTTATTTAGTAATGTGGTTCTTAGGATCATAAAACAACATTGTTATTTAGTAATGTGGTTCTTAGGATCATAAAACAACATTGTTATTTAGTAATGTGGTTCTTAGGATCATAAAACAACATTGTTATTTAGTAATGTGGTTCTTAGGATAATAAAACAACATTGTTATTTAATGGTTCTTAAGATAATAAAATAACATTGCTATCTAGTAATATGTTTTTAGGATTATAAAATAACATTGCTATCTAGTAATATGTTTTAGGATTATAAAATAACATTGCTATCTAGTAATATGTTTTAGGATTATAAAATAACATTGCTATCTAGTAATATGTTTTTAGGATTATAAAATAACATTGCTATCTAGTAATATGTTTTTAGGATTATAAAACAACATTGTTATTTAGTAATGTGGTTCTTAGGATCATAAAACAACATTGTTATTTAGTAATGTGGTTCTTAGGATCATAAAACAACATTGTTATTTAGTAATGTGGTTCTTAGGATCATAAAACAACATTGTTATTTAGTAATGTGGTTCTTAGGATCATAAAACAACATTGTTATTTAGTAATGTGGTTCTTAGGATCATAAAACAACATTGTTATTTAGTAATGTGGTTCTTAGGATCATAAAACAACATTGTTATCTAGTAATATGGTTCTTAAGATAATAAAATAACATTGCTATATAGTAATATGTTTTTAGGATTATAAAATAACATTGCTATCTAGTAATATGTTTTTAGGATTATAAAATAACATTGCTATCTAGTAATATGTTTTTAGGATTATAAAATAACATTGCTATCTAGTAATATGTTTTTAGGATTATAAAATAACATTGCTATCTAGTAATATGTTTTTAGGATTATAAAACAACATTGTCATAGTAATCTTTATGTTATCCTAAATCCGTGTGATAACTATAGTGCTGCTTGATCAAGAAGTGTGGAAAAGTAGAAGGAACAGATAGAGATACACATTGTATATACAAGGTTCATATAAGTCCAATCCACATCACAACTTTCCTCGTGTCATCCTACATTACTACGTCAAGTTTGGTGCTGATTGATCAATAAACGTGGAAGTATATAAGATATAAATGGATAGATATACCATCTTGTATTTTTCTCGGACACACACTCACAATGATTTATATATTAGGTATATCTTTAATTTAATTGTATAATGTTTCAATACCTTCATTTATCTGTTACCAATTGTATTTATGTTTCAATTTGTGCATTAAGCTGCTACTAATAGTACTTATGTTTCAATTTGTGCATTAAGCTGCTACTAATAGCACTTATGTTTCAATTTGTGCATTAAGCTGCTACTAATAGCACTATGTTTCAATTTGTGCATTAAGCTGCTACTAATAGCACTTATGTTTCAATTTGTGCATTGCTGCTACTAATAGTACTTATGTTTCAATTTGTGCATTGCTGCTACTAATAGTACTTATGTTTCAATTTGTGCATTAAGCTGCTACTAATAGTACTTATGTTTCAATTTGTGCATTAAGCTGCTACTAATAGTACTTATGTTTCAATTTGTGCATTAAGCTGCTACTAATAGTACTTATGTTTCAATTTGTGCATTAAGCTGCTACTAATAGCACTTATGTTTCAATTTGTGCATTAAGCTGCTACTAATAGTACTTATGTTTCAATTTGTGCATTAAGCTGCTACTAATAGCACTTATGTTTCAATTTGTGCATTAAGCTGCTACTAATAGCACTTATGTTTCAATTTGTGCATTAAGCTGCTACTAATAGCACTTATGTTTCAATTTGTGCATTAAGCTGCTACTAATAGTACTTATGTTTCAATTCATTATATTTAGTTCGTTAACTCAGTTTTTGTTATAAAGTATATTTATGTAAGAAAGCAACGACTTTTGTTCTATTTTACGTAAAATGTACTTTGTTTCTTATTAACTAGTTTATACTCTATTCGTTTATTTGTAAGTTTTGAGACTAAAACCATACTTTCTGAAACCTCGAGTTACAATTGACTTTTATGGGTAATTGTTATGATGCGTCTCTTAGTTGCGAAATTGTAATTGTACACAAAAATCCATTGTTTTATTATATGTACATAAAAATGTTTTTTTGCAGCTACATCGCTTCAGAGCTACAGAAGCTGTACGTTAATTACGTGTTTTAGAGCTATGAAACTATAGGTATGCGATGACTTTTTGACGTTTAGGTTTGTTCTATAGTTACAAAAACGTAACTACGCGCAGCTTATCTTTAATTACATGATAATTTATCGCGTGTAAATTACAAAATAGCTATGAGATGGAAATATCGCTTTTGTAGCTAAGGGGTCATAACTATGTGCGATTTGACAATAGTTGCATGTAAGTTCGTTATATAACTACGAAACTATCACTGAGTACAGCTTTAAACTGGTTACGTGATACTTTAGTGACATGTTGATTTATTTTATAGTTACGAGACTGTAACTTACGTATTTACTACTTTGTTAGCTTGTACAAGGTGTACAAAACTAAATAATTGTTACTGGTTATATTCTTTGTGTAGGAACATTATATATAGCCAGAAATATAGATTGTGAAGGTTTGCTTGTTTGTGAATTTCGCGCAAAGTTACACGAGGGCTAAATGTGCTAGCCGCCCCTAATTTTGCAGCGTAAGACTAGAGAGAAGGCAGCTGGTCATTACCACCATCCGCCAACTCTTGGGCTACTCTTACCAACGAATCGCGGGATTGACCGTACATTATAACGACCCCACAGCTGAAAAAGCAAACATATTTGGTGCGATGGGGATTCGAACTCGCGACCCACAGATTACGAGTCGAACGCCTTAACCCACCTGGCCATGTCCTGACTTATAGATTATGAATATAAGGTAATATTTCCACCTCAGTTCTACAGCTCATTCGGTTCTAATCGTATTTTCTTAATTCAAAACTGATTTTGTATTGATGTTAAATGATACAGATTAGTCACGTGAAAATATATTTTGTGTTAAAGTTCTCAAAAAATAATAAAAACCGTACAACAGTGATACTGATTATTATATTTCGAAAATTGCGAATATAATTTAGGCTTGGTTTCAAATACGTAGTTAATTTAGTGTCCTTTATATGCAACATTATTTAGCTTTCTGGTGAACCCAGAATACTAAGTTTTCCCCATCGTACGTTATTAACATGTAGGTAAATACTAACATATTTTGGTTGGAGATTAATTTGAGTCGATCCACTGAATGGCGAACTATGGAACACAACAGAAACATTTAAGCGTTTAGTTTGTTGGTTTTTTTTTTTTTTATGGCAACGCCACATTTGATTACCTGATGTATTCTCCGCGGAGAAACTTTGTTTTGAATTTCGTGCAAATCTACTCGAAGGCTATCTGCGCTAGCCGTCCCTAATTTAGCAGTGTAAGACTAGAGGGAAGGCAGTTAGTCATCACCAGCCACCGCCAACTTTTGGACTACTCTTTTACCAACGAATAGTGGTATTGACCGTCACTTTATAACGTCCCTATGCCTTAAAGGTCGAGCATGTTTGGTGCGACCGGGATTCGAACCCGCGACTTTCATATTACGAGTCGAACGCCTTAAACTACCTGGCCATGAGGAGCCCAATATGTTTTCGTAATATTGATAATTAAGTTTTTCATTTATGAAGTTTTAGGTGGAATGCCAGATTTTGTAAGTGTATTTCATAAGATCTGGTGAGGTAACATAAAAATTAGAGTCTTCCTGAAACCAGAAAGTGTGAAACGTCTATAGTTGAAATATGAACTTGGAAAAGATTGTTTATGTGATTATAATATACCAATAATTTTGTGTTGTTATTTAAAATTTTAAGGCCCTGAAATGGTAAATGCAGTCTCTATTTCTTCAACAGTAATCTTAATATTTCGCCATCTTTTATCTAAATATAAGAAACACTTTTGAACATGGCAGGTATATTTAGTGAGTGTAAAAGATTTAAAAATACATCGTTTAAATACAATCGGCTTAAAGTTTTGGACATGTCCAGTCATAGCTACGGAGATAAAACATAGCTAAGTAAGAAGCTAATCTGGACACCATTACTGAACCATGTTCTAACCTTCTGAAGGATAAATGATATTCCATTAAGTATACATTTCTAATAAAGCATAAATTAAACTGTGTCGTCTTTTGTGACAACATTGTTACTTGAACGGTTACTTTAGTTTTCGTTTTAACGTTTTATTGTTCACTACGTAGTTTATCAATAACTGCAGAGTGCAGTGTTTAAAAATTAAAATATAACTACACTCTGTAACACAAATTTTGTTCCTGGATAGTATGTGTTATTTCTTAATTGCTCATGTTGTAAAAGTACAGAAAATGGTCATTATTCCCTTCAAACTTTGCTTTTGTGACCTGGATAATTTAATTTATAAATTAACCTATTTTCTATGTAAAAACGGGCAAATTTGCACATTTTCATTTAGATAAGGTCTGAATAAAACAACATATGAATGAAGATTTAGCTGTATTAATACTAAAGTTATACAAAATGTTTAGAAGTGAATAGTTTTTCGAGATTGGCGACTGTAATGTAAATCACCTTCATGTATCAGCCCCCAGATATAGTCTCCTATCATGTTTTCGTTATACGCTTATTGGTAGCGGCGTTCAAAGTCCAGTATATCTTGTTGGACATGTTCGCCTTGCTCCTCTGAGTATGGTCCCATGTTCTCCTTGAATTTATCAAGATGAGCGTCAAGAATATGGACTTTCAGGGACATCCTGCAGCCCATTTTGCCGTAGTTCTTCACCAGAGCCTCAACCAGTTACACATAATTTTTGGCCTTGTGATTGCCCAAGAAAGTCGGAACCACTGTGACAAAGCTGCCCCAAGCTTTTTTTTTCCCCTTCCTACTGAGCTTCTTGGAGAATTCTCTGCACTCCAGGATCTTCTTTATTTGTGGCCCAACGAAAACACCAGCTTTGACCTTTGCCTCAGACACCTTAGGGAAGAAGTCTCGAAGATACTTGAAGGCTGCAGACTCCTTATCAAGAGCTGTGACAACTTCTTTCATAAGACCCAATTTTATGTGCAATGGTGGGAACAACATCTTCTTGAGGTCCACTAGTGGCTCACACTTGACATTGTACCTCCCCACAGAGAACTCGGTCTGTTGTGATCAGTACTTCCTGTTGTAATGCACTGCAGTATTCCTACTGTCCTAAAGGCAAAGTTAACAGGGAAACTTCGTAAAGCCTCCTTGGAGACCCCTCAGGAATGCCACCATTTTAAAGTCTCCGATAACTTCCCAGCCATATTCATCATACTTCAAGGCTTCTAGCAAGGTCTTGATGCTGTTGTATTCCTCTTTGAGGTGCACCGAAAGATATTTAAATGTTAAAAGGTCTAAAATTTATATAATATAAAATCTTACCATTCAAACAAGCAAAAATTGTCCGTCTTACCTTCTAGAGTTTTTTCTTTTTTTTTGCAGTGCTTGCAGGCAAAATGAAGCACCCAGGGTTTGTATTGATCCCCGACAGGAATGCTGAAATATGTCTTGTAGGCTTCACACATTTTAGCAGATGATGTTACGGAGTACTTTTCGCTCTTGTTTTGATAACTTGGCCACATACATAGCAGAATGCATCTGGAGAATGCTTGCAGCTTCTTGATACCATCTCTGATAAAATCAGATAGGTCTATGTGTTCACTTAGGCAGGTAGAACTAAACTGAAGTGGTGAATGGTGAGCCCCTGTATATATATTACTACAAAAGTTCTAGAAAATTCTCGTAAGCTCTACAACATCCTAGAAAGTTCTTGCAAATTATTGTAAGTTCGAGAAAATTCTCTATCAGCTACTCAGCACTAAATCTACCTGGAATGTTCTGGAAAATGGGTAAATTTGAAAATTTCATTACCCAAGTCACAAAAGCAAAGTCTGAAGAAGATAATGGGTGTTTTCTATTTACTTTTGGCATCCGCAATTGGAAAGTAACACTTTCTGCCCAGAAATAAGAAAAAGTAAAAATTTTGTTATATAGTGTTATTGGTAGTATGCAGAAAAACTATAGAATTCAGTTTTAAAACTTCTATGTTTATTGAATTACGACCTATTATTCATAATATCAAGCCGGTTAATGTTAGCTTCAACGTTCGAGACGGGATGTATAATCTTCTGAATGGATTCATTTATTATATATGTGTAAGTTCTAAAACCTTTAAAATCAACTACAGATTAAAAAGGGAGCCGAGTGCCTTGATATACGTTCCTAGCGTTTTGTGGCGGGAAACAGGTTTGAGAATCTCAAGGACGTTTTACCTGCTTGTCAAGACGAGCAAACAATATGGCGAACGCGACAACAAACCAAAATACAGCACCTTGCTTCCACAAAATCCGCGAAATTCAGCTACGTGAAGGTGCTTTACTGTGGAATGACGGTCAGGTAAGAAACGATTCATGTTGTACTTAAAGGAAACAAAATGAGCAAGACAAGGTCTAGACTGATTTTGTTTATGCTAATTTTGTTTGCGTGTTTCAATAAGTTTGTAAGTTTTTTTGTTGTGGTGAACAGATGTTCGTCGTTTTGAGTTACTTAATAACCACCCAATGAAATGTCACGAGATATTTGGTTCTTTAAGTATATAAAATGTTCAAGTACAAAAACTTGCGAAAACTTGGTTTGTCAAATCTTAGCTGTGGTCAGTTGTATGTAATATTTTCATGTATTTAGATGCGTTTTTGAGCAGGGGTTATCAGTTAATATATAACTTTAACTGTTAAAATTTGAGGCTCTAGAAGCTAACTTACGAACCAAAATCACGGTAACAGGCATTCTCTGTAAGCAAATTCGCGCCCGAGCCGCGCCAAACATCTGTAAGCCGTGGGGCGTTATAATGTGACCAATACTATCGTTGGTATTTTTGGTGATGACTAGTCATAAGCTAAATTAGGGACGGCTAGCACAGATAGCCCTCGAGTAGCTTTGTGCGAAATTCCAAAAAACAAAAACAAACAAACAAACTGTAAGCAAAATGCCAATAATCGTATTTTTATAAGTCATAAGCTAATTTTTACATGATGTAACAAATAAGTAAGTATATTATTTCTTTAAAAAATATAATAATTTTAGATTCAGGTTAAATCCAAACTAAATTACTTAGTACAGGGGTAGTCACCGTATTTTTCATAGTGGCCACAACTGTGGCTAATGAAACCAGCGTTGGCCACACTATTAAAAAAAACTAAAATTCGAAAGATGTTAGTTTAATCAAAATAATTGCATTTCAACAAACCTTCAATGGGGGTTTTCATCAACAAGTTTTGTGAAATTCGGCTTAATATCTATGCTCAATGAGCATCTTAGCTCTGCCTCTAAATTTATGTCAGTAAGCCAGGATTTGTATCTAGACTTGAGAACACATAGCGTTGAAAACGTTGACTCACACGCTCATGTGGATCCAAACATGGAAAATAATTTTGAAATTGCTATCTTTAAATTTGGAAAACTCTCATTTTTCGGAAGAGTGAGACACATCTCTATAATGGAACATTTTTGTTTACCATTTATGTGTTCTACACTTTACAGGATAAGCATCTCGTCTTCAAATCCACACTTATCCAAAGCCAGAAAAGATGTAATTTCTTTACTGAAATTTCCTAAGTTAAATTGAAAGGGATCATGTAAAAATTCAAATATCAATTGCAAATTTTTAAATTCGGAACTACTTGATTCAAATTTTTGAGACAGATTTTTGATCCACTTTACACAGAGATCATTTTTAGCATCAAAGAAATCATAGTCCTTATTATTTTCTAGAAAACTATTCAACTTTGTAAAATGTGTCAAAGTATTCTTTTGTAATTGTTACGCAAGGAGGTTTAGCTTTAATGGAAATTTATGAATAGACTGTGATTGCTCGCTTATTATTTTACCTCTTCCCTGAAGTTTCTTATTCAAATTATTCAAGAGAGCCATCATGTCGCATTTTGAATTTTACCTTTTTCAACAAGATACACTTTTATTTGAGGAAATAAGGAAGCAAATCGTTCCAAGCTTTTTCCTCAACTTAACCATCTTACATTTGAATAATCAGTAAGATCATTAAAAGTACAGTCACTGCTTTTCTTCAAAGACTCAACAAACTGTCGATGGATGAGAGAGCTTCCACTTCTAATATAATTCACAATTTTTACAACAATGTCCATCAAATTTTTCAATTCATCACTGTTAGACATCTCAGCATATAAATTTTCTTGATGCAAAATGCAATGGAAAGATGGCAGCTTGGACTTCACATTATTTTCAATTAAATGCTGCTTCAAAAGAGAAACAAATCCCAATTTCACGCCAGTCATGGCGGGAGCGCCGTGTTGTGACAGAAACCTTTTTTTTTTTTTTAAATCCAGATTGAGGTTTTGGACATTTCAAGAAATTTTTAAAAGATGTTTTTTCAACATGTTTGATCTCGTAATCCACAAAGGCCAAGCATTTCTTCCCTCACTTGAAGATATAAAGTTACATATCGAACCCAAAATATCAACTGTACAGTGTCACTAACATCTGTTGACTCATCTAGTGCTAAAGAAAAATACAAACAGTCTTTTAGTTGTTCAAGCAACTGATTATCTATGTATTTTGCTAACTCTAGCATTCTGTGGACAATTGTTCTTCGACCTAATTGCAAATTATTTATCTTTTGAAGAATGTCATTTTTTTATTTTTAAATCATTATTTTTTATTATTCCTAAAAATTTTGTTACACAAAAGACACACTGGCTTATTATTTGCCTCAATCACTGCAAATTTCAACTCCCAACTTTCGTTAAACGTTTCACGGTTTTCCAGTCTCGCGCCATTCTATTTTCGGCAGTAATACCCGAATAAATTAAATTATCTTTATTTTCTGAGTGTTCACCATCATCTGGATTCTTTATTTTTTGAATAATGCACCTATCCATATTATGGGATTAAAAACAAAATATATTTAAATATTTGAAAGTTGCTCTGTAGCATATTTGATAAGAACAAATATATTGTGGCAACATTGATATGAAATTCTAACAGACTAGAAGGGGACCCAAAGATATTTTGTGGTAAAAGATAAAAACTAAGTTTACTTGCAAATTATGGACCTTTTGAATCAGAAATATTTGTTACCAAGCTCTGACTGTTCATGTGGTACTTCTAAATTTCCATCTAAAACAAAACAAAACCAACCACTCAGCAACCCCTACAGGTTCTAGAAATGTTTCGCATTTATTCATTTATGATGAATAAAAGAAACGATTTTAGTGGAGCAAAGATAATAGAAACTCGATCCACCATTTAAACCTTTTTGATCTTTCTATAAATAATTCAGTAAACTTCTGAAGCATTTTTGTATAACGTAATTCAGGATGCTTTACGCTTTGAAGAAATCCAAAACATTGGATTTCTGGGTGAACAGTTCGGTCATATGTGAGCTTTACAAGCATATGCATTGTCGTTTTCTATTCTTTCTACAGCTGTAAGGTATCTTTTAAAGGTCTATGGTGTGATCATGTTACCTCTAACCAGAAAGTCACGTGATCCCAGAAAATCCTTGAAGAGGGCCTCTTTTGAGTAACTAGTTTTATTACATTGAATCCGAGGACAGCAGTTTATAATTGAAACTGTGGACCGAAGAGGAAAAACAAACTATTTATTGAATTATTTGTCGACTAAGGACTTAAATTAACAAAATTAAACAGTTGCTAGAGTTTGTTGGAAAGGAATGCATCAAAACACAAAATTAAGAGTGATTCTTGGAGTATAATGGAATTATTTCCTTCTTCAAACGGAATCAGGGTGTCACATCTTTCTATTGTGTCGTATCGCACAACAGAAAATGTCACAGTTTCAGTAGAGGTGAGTCACCCAACTTCGTGTTCATTGTTTTGATGTAAGAGAGGTGAATCTGTTTTGTGAAACATTAACGATGAGATAAACATGGCCATTTAGCTGAGCTATAAAATATTAAATGTAAAATAACTTGGTTCATTTGATTGTACAGTTAACTGACTTTTTTTACCTTTAATATATTGTATCACAGTTAATTCATTCACCCTTCCAACCTTCAAAAACGTCGCTACCGAAATGTATTTCGAGATGTTTGGTTTGGTTTGAATTTCGCGCAAAGCTACACGATGTCTATCTACGCTAGCCGTTTCTAATTTAGTAGTGTAAGACTAGAGGGAAAACAGCTAGTCGTTACCACCAACCATCAACTCTTAGGCTACTATTTTACCAACAAATAGTGGGATTGACCGTCACATTATAACGCCTCCACGGCTGGCAGGGTGAGCAAAACCCGCGACCCTCAAATTACGAGTGGAATGCCTTAACCACTTGGACATGCCGGAGCCTTCGAGAATTACATTTTATTTACTATATTAACTGAGAGAAAACCTTACTTTATGAGATGAAATACCTTTAGTTGGTGATCATGTTTTGAAATAGATATTTTCCATCGTAAACACTTTTGTCATTCTTTGTGTGTGTGTGTGTTAATTTGAGCATCTTCATAAAATAAGCTAATTCGGAAACATGTTAGACCGTCTTAAAAGTTACTTAACATGCTATGATTTCACATGCGAAACAAGCAAATTAAAAAAGTGTGAAAAAAGTACAGTTTGCTTTTTTACAATCACAAATGTGATGCCAATTTGTTTCTAATGCTTCGACATATTTCGATGTTTAAACCGTAACTAGTAAACATACTGTTCTTTAATATTGCTTTCTTACAAAATAATTTATTTGTAATAAAGTGTGGCCATCCAAGTTTCATTTTTTATCACAGTACAGACGATGTTTTATATCTTGAGTAGGTTAGTAATTATGAAATATTAAGTACATGAAGCAGATACTTATCAAAATGGCCCGGCATCGTAATTGGATTGTCACGGGTTCGAATCCCCGTCACACCAGACATGCTCGCCATTTCAGCCGTGGAGGCGTTATAATGTGACGGTCAATCCCACTATTCCTTGGTAAAAGAGTAGCCCAAGAGTTGGCGGTGGGTGGTGATGACTAGTTGCCTTCCCTGTAATCTTACGCTGCTAAATTAGGGACGGATAGCGCAAACCAAACTTATCAAAATATATAAATAATTAAAAGTTATAAGTTAAATGTTACTTATTAACGTTTTAAATTAGGGTCAGTAGATAACCAGTACGATCAGTAATATGTTTGTTTTTGAATTTCGCACAAAGCTACTAGAGGGCTATCTGTGCTAGCCGTCCCTAATTTAGCAGTGTAAGACTAGAGGGAAGGCAGCTAGTCATCACCACCCACCGCCAACTCTTGGGCTACTCTTTTACCAACAAATAGTGGGATTGACCGTCACATTATAACGCCCCCACGGCTGAAAGGGCAAGCATGTTTGGCGCGACGGGGATGCGAACCCGCGACCCTCAGATTACGAGTCGCAAGCCTTAACGCGCTTGGCCATGCCGGGTCACGATCAGTAATAGAACATTTCTGACATTTGAATAAAGCCATAAGGTATGCTACCTAGTCGTTTTTGGTATTCGAAAACACAGTTTGATTTGTAAAGTCCCCTGAAAATGGTAACACTAAACTTACATAATGAAACAGTAAAAATAAAAGGGAGAGTATGTTAAAAGTGATAATTTAACTGACAACTGAAACCATTCTAGACCCCTTTTGGGATTTTAAACTTTTTTTTCTCGACTTTCCATGAACCATAATGTCTATTTAAATATCATCGGTTTGATTGCATGAGCCCTCATAACATAAGCCACACAAAAATGACAAAAATAGTGGAATGAGATTTATCACTTATTATTAAAAACGACTTTATATTTTGCATAAAAAATAATTAATGTCACAAATTAATTGTGTCATTAGATCAGAGTTAGAATTATAACAGGTTAAAACTGCTAAATCTGATACAATTCGTGAAAGTTAGCAGTAATAAGAAACTTATGTACAAATCTGTAATTTAAGGGTTAAGAAATTGAAGTGAAAGTGAAAAATAAACAGTAACCCAGAGTGTAGTCACTTAAGCTTAGGTGAAATCTTCTGTATGAATTTATAAATACATTATATCGTGAAAAGTATATTTTATAAAGTTTTGTTAATTTGTTGAAAGTAAATGCTTGTGGAAACAAAGTACAGCTTTAACTGAAATCTCCAATTATCTAACCTAACCTAATTAATCTAAATAATAGGGGTTTTGTTATAAAAGTTCTATTCTAAGATTGATCAACCAGTTTGGATTGGACTGTAAGTGTCAGCTTTATGGTGTATTTTTGTTTATCGTCTCGTGTTATCAGAATTAGTTACATCAGTTGGAAACTTTTTTTTTTCTTAGTGAGTACGCTGCTGCTTTAAACAGGGTGATTTATTGGCCCATTATTTATATTTATGATGAAACATTTTGTCCATCTGCCGGCCAAAGCATGTCACTAAAGAAATTGCCTGAATGATCTAACAATCTGGGTCAACTAAACTACAATTTTGTTTTTATTCTGTCATTTAGGGAACTTGCGACAATAAATACAAGAGAGAGACATAAACGTATCGCTTAAATATTATAGAAGTTACATAATGACAAGTCTAACAAGTAATAAGCAAACAATCCAATGCTACTTCTGAGGTACTTATTTAAAATTATTAGTTTTACTATGTTATTGTATCAGTGATTAGATTGTCCGTAAATATATGTAAAAATAGGTTTCACTAAGTGTTAATCTCTCCTACCACACTTGACTAAACAAATACTGTTACGTAAATACTTGCTGTGACACACAGAAAATTATAATTACTTCATTTTGATAACCAGTTATATCGATTTCATTTTGCAACTGGTGAACGAAAGTTGTATCTGTTTGGTAAACTAAGTATGTCTAATTAAAAAAATAAATTTTTCACTTTATTAAACAACATGCTAAAATATTTTTTGTGTAAGCTTTCGTGAATATTAACCGTTAATTGTTGAGAAATAAAAACTGAAGAAATGAGTTGCAATAATAGTAATTTTAGTGTTGTTACCAGTCATTAATTCTTGAGAAATAAAAACTCAAAAAAGTTGCAATAATAATTATCTTGCTGTTACCAGTCATTAATTCTTGAATAAAAAATAAGTTGTAATAAGAGTAATTTTAGTGTTACCAGTCAGTCATTAATTGTTGAGAAATAAAAACTCAAAAAAATAAGTTGCTATAATAGTAATTTTAGTGTTATCAATCATTAATTGTTGAAAAATAAAAACTTCAAAGATAAGTTGCAATAGTAATAATATTACTGCTATCCCTCCATAGCCTTTTTTTAAAACAATCATGAAGACGCCATTTCTTCAAAAGTGTTTCAATTCATAGCAAATACGTTGAAAATCAGGAAAATATTAGTTATTAAAATTATAACTAAGATAAATAAACATGGAATTTTAAACTAAAGATTCGATTTAACGTAACTCTAATTGTTGAAAAATAAAGCTTATTTGATAAATGAAAACTGTCTAATTTTCAGAGAAAAATATGTCGGCTTGCTACTTATTCGGGTTGCGAGATTAACAAGCAATTACCACAATGAGATCGCGATTATAATGGTGTTACTACCAGCAGTTCCTGGTATTATGATTATAAGGTTTTTACACTCAACAGTTCCTTCACTCACAGTAATGATGGTCTTAATTTTAACAGTTCCAGGGATCATAAGCATAATGGTTGTTTTTTCAACAGTTCCTTTTATTACGATTACAAGGTTTTACTCTCAACAATTTCTGGAGTCACAGTCATGATTGTCTTACTCTCAAAGACTCATGGGGACGTAAACATAATGGTCTTGCAATGAACCTTTTCTGCTTAATTTGTCTTTAGAGCAGATGATTGAATTAATCGTTAGTAAATTATAAATTACTTAGTGCTAATAAATGCTGGGTAAGAACAGCGGTTATATCTGATCAGATATTGGAGTGAAAACGAAACTGGTAGATGATTACGGTTTCATACTATTTTTAGTATTCTTATTGTAACAAATTGGGAGTATCTACCAGATATAAAACAGCTAAGCTAGATACCTATTACTGTTGTATATTCAATGTCGTTAAATATTTGTTAAGGTTACGTTTGTTTTAATATGATTATTGTGTCCATCAGATACATATTTAACCTGTGTTATAAATTATGATCTTAAAGCCAAACCAGGTCGTTTTTCTTATTATATATTTCGTAAGATACAGTTTAGAACATTATTGAAGTCAAAAAAGCGAAACCCCTCTCATAAAATACAGAGATATAAAATGTTTTAACACAATATTATATCAATACGAGTAAATACAACATATTAATATTCAGATGCATTACAGTCTTCATAGAATATGTATTCATTTTCCACAGTCATTATTATATTCATATTTAGTCCTCATTGTCATACTAAAATCAATAGTCAGGTTGATAGATATAATTATGTTCAGTTTTGGCCCGGCATGGCCAAGCGTGTTAAGGCGTGCAACTCGTAATCTGAGGGTCGCGGGTTTGCATCCGCGTCGCGCCAAACATGCTTGCCCTCCCAGCCGTGTGGGCGTTATAATGTGACGGTCAATCTCACTATTCGTTAGTAAAAGAGTAGCCCAAGAGTTGGCGATGGGTGGTGATGACTGGCTGCCTTCCCTCTAGTCTTACACTGCTAAATTAGGGACGGCGAGCACAGATAGCCCTCGAGTAGCTTTGTGCGAAATTCCAAAACAAACAAAAAAAAAAACCAACAACAAATTTTCAGTTTTCATAGGCACTTTCATAGTGATTAAGGCACTCGACTCGTAATCTGAAGGTCGAGGTTCGAATCCCCATAAGTCCAAACATGCTTGCCCTTTCAGCCGTGGGGGTGTTGTGATGTTAGGTCAATCCCACTATTCACTGGTAAAAAAAGAGTAGCCCAAGAGTTGGCCGTGGGTGGTGATGACTAGTTGCATTCCGTCTAATCTTACACTGCTAAATTAGGGACGGCTAGCGCAGATAACTCTCGAGTAGCTTTGCGCGAAATTCAAAACAAACCAAACCAGTTTTCATAGTTATAATAAAATTAATACTCTCTTCATAGACGTAATTAGATTTATATTACGTTCCCACAGTTATGGTAAAGCCAGTTCCAAGCCCTTACAATCACGAACGGGTCTATATCTCTATTCAGTTAATTTTTATTGTGAAATATTTATGCAGTTCTGAAAATGGCGTTAAAGTCTGTATGTATATATACAGTTTTCACACCCATAGAGGGCCATGAATATATTTTCTTACACTAATTTAATATTCATACAGGAAACAACCATAATTTCGTGAATATATATATATATATACTTGTATAGTGTAAACTAAACACTTGTATCTCAGAAAGGCTGGTATGGGTATTAACACTTTTATTGATATGGAGAGAACAACGTTTCAACCTTCCGAGGTCTTTTTCTTTCTTAATCTCAAGGTGACTAAGGAAGGTCGAAACGTGTTCTTTCTTTATCAATAGAAGTGTTAATAACCGTACCAGCCGTTCTGAAATACATTTTATTTCAAGTGGGTTTCTCCTAATCAAGAAAAACTAAACACTTTATTATATATATATATATATATATACTTGTAACACTTTCAGTCAGTATATTCAACATTAATCAAAGGCACATATAATGGTGTAAGGACAATCAGAGTCTTGAAAATACATATATAATAATTGTTTAGTGTAAACTAATTTGTTTCATTGTATCTAACATTAATTTATGGCACGTGTAATGGGGCAAAAATGAATATAAGTTCTAAATTTTCTGTTTTGCCAATTACTGCCACTGTTATTTTTTTCTGCTGTCAACATATACTGTTTCATGATATTAATAGCGTTAGATATCTTATACCATTAAGTTTCATGTCCAACCTGAAAATAATGTATTTTTTATATGCTTCCTAATCTGTGACAGTGAACTAAATCTTAATTTGTTCGATTGTTATAACTAGTGATAACAGATTAACAGTGTATTTTTAATTCCATTATTTGGTGTTGTATTCTTGGATTTGTATATTGAAGTTTCTATGTATTCTTGAATTTGTATATGGAAGTTTCTATGTATTCTTGGATTAGTATATGGAAGTTTCTATGTATTCTTGGATTAGTATATGGAAGTTTCTATGTATTCTTGAATTTGTATATGGAAGTTTCTATGTATTCTTGGATTTGTATGTGGAAGTTTCTAATATTGAATACTATCTTCTTTCAGCTCTCTTACATTGGACAAGACTGCTATAAAATACCTCCTATTTTAGGGACTACGTACGGCCCTCTGGTGAGAAGATTGGACGTTAGTTTTAATGCTTTAAGGTACATGTATTGTTTACTATTATATGAATGGAATTTTGTTCTGTATATAGTTCAGTAGATAAACCATGCAAGTATATAAAGTTTAGGCTTAACTTAACCCTCTCTTAAATCTAGTTGCACTATCTACTATGGTGTAATATTTGAGAACATTTATATTTTATGCTCTGATCGCTGTTCAACAACGTACAGATAGCAATCAACCAGTTTACATTTATTAGTGCCTATATCCTGTAAAACAAGCTGCGAAAATAAGTTGGTGTAATTAACAGTCAGTGCCTATATCCTGTAAAACAAGCTGCGAAAACAAGTTGGTGTAATTAACAGTCAGTGCCTATATCCTGTAAAACAAGCTGCGAAAACAAGTTGGTGTAATTAACAGTCAGTGCCTATATCCTGTAAAACAAGCTGCGAAAACAAGTTGGTGTAATTAACAGTCAGTGCCTATATCCTGTAAAACAAGCTGCGAAAACAAGTTGGTGTAATTAACAGTCAGTGCCTATATCCTGTAAAACAAGCTGCGAAAACAAGTTGGTGTAATTAACAGTCAGTGTCTATATCCTGTAAAACAAGCTGCGAAAACAAGTTGGTGTAATTAACAATCAGTGCCTATATCCTGTAAAACAAGCTGCGAAAACAAGTTGGTGTAATTAACAGTCATTTGGAAAGCATTTAAAAGGCTGTTGTATATAAATATAGTTTTAATTTCGATACTTATCTGAGAGTTGGTCTCTATAAATCTAGTTTATCAATAATTAATATTTGCTTAGTTTAAGAAAATGTGCGTAATTAATTAAAGAATTATTGGTCTGTATCTATTTATGTTTTACTTTGTTTTCTCATTGCATCAAAAACTGTAAAATTCATCCTTTCGAAACATTTAATACTGAAGAAATATAAAAGTAAGTCATTTAAAGTGAGCTTAGGACAGAGCACTGTGCTGATACCTGAAACTTATTGTAAAGCATGTTAAGACTAACATAATATTAATGTTTTGTATATGTCAATTGGTAACCATTTATAACAAAAGTGACGTTAGACATGAGTTTTAACCCACAACACATGAATCTGTGTTTCATTCAACAACAGGTCCGGCATGGCCAGGTGGTTAAGGCACTCGATTCGTAATCTGAGGTTGGTGGGTTCAAATCCCCGTCACAGCAAACATGCTCACCCTTTCAGCTGTGTGGGTGTTATAATGTGACGGTTAATCCCGCTATTCGTTGGTAAAAAGATTAACCCAAGATTTGGCGGTGGATGGTGGTAACTAGTCTTACACTGCTAAATTAGAGACGGCTAGCGCAGATAGTTCTCGTGTAGCTTTGCGCGAAACTAAAAAAACAAACATTTAACAACAATACTTATATAGATGTCACCATTTATGCTCATGTTAGCAAAATTGTGGTTTTAAATTAATCTTCTTCGGTAGTTTAGTATTTTTTGACAACTTTGCGTGCAAACAAAACCTTGAAAAAAACATCACTGGATTCCCAACTAACTTCTTCCATCGAAACTAAGAGAAACGATACAAACGCAAATCTTCTTTAAAAACGTTTTTAATGAAGTTCTTACTCTAGTTTAGTTTTGGTGAAATGCCATAGAATATTCTTTAACTTAACCTTGGCTGATAGAAATCAGTTTCAAGATCTGCCTGAACCTCTGTCGCACGTCGTCTTGGTGATTTTAATGTTAATTTGAGAAGGTTAGTTTTTATATATTTAAATTTCTGTACCATTATTCTCATGTTTAAGTACGCAATATGCCACTGAACACGCTTTTCAGTTTGAGCTGTAGACGAGTTATGAAAGTGACAGTCAGTCTCACTGTTCGATTAATTAAGATTAGTCGTGTTGGTGCTGGTTGGTCGACATCGTTCCAGTTACCAGTTTAGAATTCAAGACAGCCGTGTCAACATTTTGGGGCCTCTAACACGCCAATATCTCACATAACCAAAATATAATATACCTATTAAGTTAATCAATTGAACTAATAATTACTTTTTTATATGAATTGTAATATCTTATTATCAGAACAAAACATTTGTGAGTGGCTTCTTTGTGAGCAAATAACGTTTTTGTAGTAAGCAACTGTCTAGTGGTTTAAGTCATCTGTAATTTGTTTACACCTTCTCTTCAGGAGTAACGTAAGAAAATACGATAGTCAGAGATCGATCAATGAAAGCTCTTTCAATATCCATTTTTAGTAGAATACTGAAATTTAACTTTTGACTTTTCTTACAGTTTTTCTTCCTTCTGTAAAGTGTTATATCAATTTTTCAAATACAACACTTTTGTAAAACACTTACATAAACTTATAACTAAGAGAACTATTAGAATAAATCTGCTCTCAGCTTATTTATTTTTTAGAATACGAAGTATTGTTTTAGCAGAGTTCCTTGTGTTGTGAACCACCTGATCATAACCAATTGATCATCTGTGTTTGTGTTATCATGCACAAGGGATCCCTGAAATTCACACTGTTTTGATCACTCGTTCTCTGTAAATAACAGGTGCCTTGAGACTTTAGATCAGTTTACTGCTTTGGAAGAATTAGTTCTTGACAACAACGACCTGGAAGATGATGTATCTTTTTGTCAAAATCCCAATCTCCAGACTTTATCTGTCAACAAGAACAAGGTATACCAAGACAACGTTTTGTTTGTGTTTTACGATCACTTTTCATGTTTCTCTCTCGTGTGTGAAGTTTTATAAATTTGGATACTTTAAACAATTTCTAATTCATTTCAGTGTTCATAGGGTAGGAATCATTTACTGCAACGCTTTTACTACTTGATAATACCGGTCAAAATCAAGCTTCGTTGGAAATGTATTTTTTTTAATACTTAGAAACTGTTCGAAAGTGTAGTGTACACGATTGTAGAATGTCTTAGGATAACGAAATGATTACAAGAGTTCAGTGTAGCTTGTTGAAAGTATTTCTGTCTCCTTAAGTCACTAAGAGGCGGCTTGAAAGCACACGATACGTCATGTAATAATCTGACTTTGCTACCGAAACAGAAATAATCCTAAAAGAATGTCTTAAGCACTGGATGTTTTCATGTCCTGTAACCTCGTACTATAAAGCTTGTCTTTTTGAAACAAATATTACTTTTCTTGCTTTACAGTTACCATTTAGGGTGTACTTACTACACATATTACAGTTACCATTTAGGGTGTACTTACTACACATATTACAGCTACCATTTAGGGTGTACTTACTACACATATTACAGGATATATTTAGGGTGTACTTACTACACATATTACAGGATATACAAAATTGTTTTAGGAGATAATTGTACAAACGTTATTTCAATTATGTTACGAAATGCAGTTTGATTATGCTTTTTACTGTGAAACATACTGTTAAGAAATTGCAACAACATTGTACTAGTCTAAACCTTTAGGAGCTTCTTCAACAATATTGTACTAATACAAATCTTCAGGAGATTCTTCAACAATATTGTACTAATACAAATCTTCAGGAGCTTCTTCAACAATATTGTACTAATACAAATCTTCAGGAGATTCTTCAACTATATTTTATTAGTCTAAATCTTTAGAAGCTTCTTCAACAATATTATATTAATATAATTCTTTAGGAGCTTCTTCAACAATATTGTACTAATACAAATCTTCAGGGGATTCTTCAACTATATTTTATTAGTCTAAATCTTTAGAAGCTTCTTCAACAATATTATATTAATATAATTCTTTAGGAGCTTCTTCAACAATATTGTACTAATACAAATCTTCAGGAGCTTCTTCAACAATATTGTACTAATACAAATCTTCAGGAGCTTCTTCAACAATAATAATATTGTACTAATACAAATCTTCAGGAGCTTCTTCAACAATATTATATTAATATAATTCTTTAGGAGCTTCTTCAACAATATTGTACTCGTCTAAATCTTTAGGAGCTTGTTCAACAATGTTGTACTAGTCTAAATCTTTAGAAGCTTCCTGAACGGTATTGTACTAGTCTAAACCGTTAGGAGCTTCTTCAACAATATTGTACTGGTCTAAATCTTTATGAACTTCTTCAAAAGTGTTGAACTAGTCTAAATCTTTAGGAGTTTTTTTCAACAATAATGCACTAGTATAAATCTTTAGGATCTTTTCCAACAATATTGTAATAGTCTAAATCTTTAGTAGCTTCTATAATAATATTGTACTAGTCTAAATCTTTAGGAGCTTCTTCAATAATATTATACTAGTCTAAATCTTTAGGAGCTTCTTCAACAATAATGTAGTAGTCTAAATCTAGGAGCTTTATCAATAATATTGTACTGGTATAAATCTTTAGGAGTTTCTTCAATTTTTCTCTTGTGTTGTGTTGAACGGTTTGTTTCACTACGGGCTAGTGGTAAGCTTACAAACTCTTAGTGGTTTCGTTTTCCTAAAATGGACAGCAGATAGCCCATTCTGGAGCTTTGTGCTAAACACACGAACAAATGAATAAAACAAAAATTATTCATCAAACAAAGTTTTTAAAAACAGAATATAAGGTTTTGTACAAAAGGCAATTTCTTTAAGGTTTGGAACTCCATCTAAACAGGTTTTGAAAGTTTTATTGTTTACTTATTATTTATATCCTGGACTTCTTGAAGCTAACGTCCTGATCTGGACTTAATAGCATGATGTCATTGCATGGAGTACAGTTTCATTTTTCAGGTTTTTGATACAAGATATTGTAGTATGTAGCGCAGATAGCCCCTGAGTAGCTTTGTGCGAAATTAAAAAACACAAATAATTGTTGTATGTGCATTTAAAACAAATATCGAAGATCGTCTGTTTGAGAAGAATTAGAAAGATTAAAATTATTCAGACATATTTGAATCAATATGCAACAGAAAACAGCTACTACACGTGGCCCATGTTCTGTGGACTAGTCTTTAACATGCAACAGAAAACAGCTATTACACGTGGCCCATGTTCTGTGGACTAGTCTTTAACATGCAACAGAAAACAGCTACTACACGTGATCCACATTCTGTGGAATATTCTTCAACATACAACGGAAACTGCTACTGCTAAAATGTTTTAATGATTGTGAAACAAATTTGAACTTTAAGTTTTGTTTGTTTGTTTTTGAATTTCGCACAAAGCTACTCGAGGGCTATCTGTGCTCGCCGTCCCTAATTTAGCAGTGTAAGACTAGAGGGAAAGCAGCTAGTCATCACCACCCACCGCCAACTCTTAAGCTATTCCTTTACCAACGAATAGTGGGATTGACCCTAACATTATAACGCCCTCACGGCTGAAAGGGCGAGCATGTTTGACGCGACGGGGATGCGAACCCGCGACCCTCGAATTACGAGTCGCACGCTTGGTCATGCCGGGCCTGAACCTTAAGTAGCGTTCCCTTTTTAACCAGCAAAGTGTTGAGGTCTATTTCATTAAAAAGTGAATTCCAAGAACATGTTTGTCTGTCAGGCGACTTTTGTACAACATTTGCTTTGATGGGTAGATTGTAAATTATACATAAAACAGATCAGGAAATCATAAATAATTATAATATAAAAGGTTTAATTCTGGTTCCAAAACATTTTTTGTTGAATATTTTTCAAGGTTAACAACTACCACTGAACGTCTATGTGTTCGTTTCGGTATATTGTAACCTACAGGTCTAGCATTACAAACCATTTATTGAGCTTTTTTTTTCACCAGACCATTTTTGAATAGAGAAATGCTTAACGATATAATAAAATGCTTTGATTATTAAAAAAGTCAGCAGTTAGTAAGATCAATAATGATAAAACCATATACTCTTGTCTCAGGAGTTTATAGCGAATCTCACATCGTGAAATATCCATAACACTATTGGGCAAAAGGTACCTGAAAAATATTTTCCAAACATTTTACCAATGTTTTCTTACTTTAACTTTATTTTAAATTATTTAAGGTAAATTAAATATAAAATTCATGATTATTGAAGCCTTATATTCAAGTTATTCAGTTAATTATAAACACGCCACTAGACAATATTCAGTTCTTTACAGGATATAGTCTTAAAACATTGTTAATGGCTGTTAAGAAAACTTTGACATTCTTTGATATCCAATTCCATATTGTGGTGTTTGTGTTTATTTCCAGGAAAGTCCATTCATAAGTTGCTCAACCTATTTTAAAGAATGTAGGTTCTTGTTCCGGTCTGGTTAGCATTTTAATCAAACAAGCAGGAACAATTTATTGTTCCAAAAACTTCTGTCATATAATTGCCCGTATTTTCTTACAGACCATGATACATTACACTATTCAGTGATTGATATTTGTTTATTTCTATTAATTACAGACTCTACTGACTAAAATTGGTAGTTTTGCATCACATTCAGAAATAAAAAAAAACAACTTTGATCGAACTTCCTCTTTCACTTGCATAGGTCAGAAATTATTTTTAATTTCACCGGTTTAAGCGACAAAAGTAACTTTACAATAAAACTAGTTTTTAAAATTACTAACAGCTGAATCAATATTAAACTTCGAAATCCTGTAATTTAAGCCACAAATCTTACTGTTGAACTAACATCTAGCCCCTAAATCTTTCATTATTAGCCACCAAGCACACCGTTGAACCAATATTGAACCCTGAAATCCTTTATATTGTAAGTAATGAAACTTATCACTAAACCACGAAACTCTTGCATTGTAATCCTCCACACAACGGCCAATCACTGTGGATAACAAATATAGATTACTAATTTTATCACACCAAAATATTCAGTTGGTAATTTAACATTACTTTTTTTTAAGGGAAAATAAATAATATTTTTTAATGTTGTTCGACTTTTCTGTCAAAGTTTAACAGAATTTTTCTCTTCATCAAACCTGTATTAATGAAAGACGTTCAATCTGGTGCTACTTCACTGAACTGGTGATTGCTTTCCATCATTTACTATTCATAAAACGACATTAATAACTTGTTTGTTGCTGTGTTGCAGTTCAAAGACTTGGATAAACTATTGATTCAGTTAGCGAGATGTTATCCTAATCTGTCATATCTTAGTCTCCTTGGAAACCCTGCCTGTCCAGATCAGTTAACGAGCAGTGACAAGGATGAAGAAGACTACCAGAGATATAGGTGAGTGGACACTACATTCTTGTCTTATAAGAAAGTTTCGACTGTTTCTTGTCGGCAACAACAAAAAAGGATGATCATCTCAAACAGATTTTATGTTATCACAAGAGGGGTCCGGCATGGCCAGGTGGGTTAAGGTGTTCGACTCGTAATCCGAGGGTCGCGGTTCGAGTCCCTGTCGCACCAAACATGCTCGCCCTTTCAGCCGTGGGAGCGTTATAATGAGACGGTCAATCCCACTATTCGTTTGATTTAGAGTTGTAAATTATTAGCCTAACCGCTGTATTAGCGGGGTACACATGGTAAAAAAGTAGCCCAAGAGTTGGTGGCGGATGATGATGACTAGCTGCCTTCCCTCTAGTCTTACACTGCTAAATTAGGGACGGCTAGAGCAGATAGTTTTCGCGTAGCTTTGCGCGAAATTAAAAAAAAAAGAACAACAAACAATATCAATAATTTTTAATAAAAGAACCATTTTTGTTTTATGCACGATTTGTTGAATATGCTGATAGGTTTACATACATCATAGCTTAGCACGAACCACAGCTCCCACTTAGAAAGAACGTTATCCAATTAACTTAATCAACCTTTTTATATGATAGTCAAATTTGAAGAGAAATAGACCGTGACTAAAGGATGAGAAAGTTGCCTGAAATGTTCTACTTCCGCTTTATTCTTTGTTGAGAAACAAAGACCGAAACGGTACATTACTACCGAAAAAAAATGTTTCGTAACTTTCCTTAAATTCATTAAGTTATAAAGTAAGCGACGAAAATGTGTGTTAACGAATTCTTAATGTAATAATCGTAACTGCTAACTACATCCTCAGAAATCCAAGTACTCGCCTCTTCACTACATTCACTTATGTATAACATTCATATTAATGATCTGATTGTATTATTTTTTTAGGTACTACGTAATTCATAAACTGCCCAAACTGAAATTTCTGGACTCGACTCGCGTCAGGAACCGTGAAATACAGGAAGCACAGAGAATTGGTTTTTTAATGAAGGTAGCCCGACCGGAAATTCTCGACTGGGTGAGTGACGATAATATGGATTTTATTTTGTAGAATATACTTTCTATATCAAAGAATACCGTGTTTTATGATGAAACTTTGTAGAATGGACTTTGTAGAATATACTTTGTATGTCAAAGAATACCGTGTTTTATGATGAAACTTTGTAGAATGGACTTTGTAGAATATACTTTGTATGTCAAAGAATACCGTGTTTTATGATGAAACTTTGTAGAATGGACTTTGTAGAATATACTTTGTATGTCAAAGAATACCGTGTTTTATGATGAAACTTTGTAGAATGGACTTTGTAGAATATACTTTGTATGTCAAAGAATACCGTGTTTTATGATGAAACTTTGTAGAATATACTTTGTATGTCAAAGAATACCGTGTTTTATGATGAAACTTTGTAGAATGGACTTTGTAGAATATACTTTGTATGTCAAAGAATACCGTGTTTTATGATGAAACTTTGTAGAATATACATTGTATATCAAAGAATACCGTGTTTTATGATGAAACTTTGTAGAATGGACCTTGTAGAATATACTTTGTATATCAAAGAATACCGTGTTTTATGATGAAACTTTGTAGAATATACATTGTATATCAAAGAATACCGTGTTTTAAGATGAAACTTTGTAGAATGGACTTTGTAGAATACACTTTGTATATCAAAGAATACCGTGTTTTAAGATGAAACTTTGTAGAATGGACTTTGTAGAATACACTTTGTATATCAAAGAATACCGTGTTTTATGATGAAACTTTATAGAATGGACTTTGTAGAATATACTTTGTATATCAAAGAATACCGTGTTTTAAGATGAAACTTTGTAGAATATACATTGTATATCAAAGAATACCGTGTTTTATGATGAAACTTTGTAGAATGGACTTTGTAGAATATACTTTGTATGTCAAAGAATACCGTGTTTTATGATGAAACTTTGTAGAATGGACCTTGTAGAATATACTTTGTATATCAAAGAATACCGTGTTTTAAGATGAAACTTTGTAGAATATACTTTGTATCTCAAAGAATACCGTGTTTTATGATGAAACTTTGTAGAATGGACCTTGTAGAATATACTTTGTATATCAAAGAATACCGTGTTTTAAGATGAAACTTTGTAGAATATACTTTGTATGTCAAAGAATACCGTGTTTTATGATGAAACTTTGTAGAATGGACTTTGTAGAATATACTTTGTATATCAAAGAATACCGTGTTTTAAGATGAAACTTTGTAGAATATACTTTGTATGTCAAAGAATACCGTGTTTTATGATGAAACTTTGTAGAATGGACCTTGTAGAATATACTTTGTATATCAAAGAATACCGTGTTTTAAGATGAAACTTTGTAGAATATACTTTGTATGTCAAAGAATACCGTGTTTTATGATGAAACTTTGTAGAATGGACCTTGTAGAATATACTTTGTATATCAAAGAATACCGTGTTTTAAGATGAAACTTTGTAGAATATACTTTGTATATCAAAGAATACCGTGTTTTATGATGAAACTTTGTTTGTTTTGAATTTCGCGCAAAGCTACTCGAGGGCTATCTGCGCTAGCCGTCCCTAATTTAGCAGTGTGTGACTAGAGGGAAGGCAGGTAGTCAACACCACCCACCGCCAACTCTTGGGCTACTCTTTTACCAACGAATTGACCGTCACATTTTAACGCCCCCACGGCTGAAAGGGCGAGCATTTTTGGTGTAAGCGGGATTCGAACCTGCGACCCTCGGATTACGAGTCGAACGTCTTAACACTCTTGGCCATGCCGAGCCATGAAACTTTATAGAATGGATTTTGTAGAATATACTTTGTACATCAAAGAATACCATGTTTTATGTTGAAACTAGGGCTAAATTAAATTAAAACTAGATACCCTTATCATTTTTTTCAATTTTATTCAATAATTCTGTTACAAATTACCTAGCCCAGCATGGTCAGGGGGTTGAGGAGCTCGACTCCCCGTCATACGAAATATGCTCACCCTTTCAGCTATGGGGGCGTTAATTCCACTATTTGTTTGTGAAAGAGTAGCTCAAGAGACAGCAGCAAAGCCTTACACTGCTAAATTAGGGACGGCTAGCGCAGATAGCCCTCGTGTAGTTTTGCGCGAAATTTAAAGACAAACAAACTATCCAGAAACTACTAAGGCTACAATAAAGGTTTACGCAAAACTAAAGTTAAGAGAACTATACTAAACCTCGTATTTTAACAAAATATTTTCAGACTAATATAGAATAAATTCAATTTCTGAAAATTTGTCAGGTTTTTTTGTGAAACAATTGCAAGATAAAATGTCGTTTAGAAATAAGTTACAATGGTGAAATGAATAAGACTTGTTTTAGTTTGCGTTAGATTAATATACTTTTAATTTCGGACTATGAAATCGTTATTTCCTTACCAAGTGTTGCTAAAGTGTCACTCACAGCAAAAATATTACTCACGTTTATTACGTATTTTTTATAATATTTAGAGTCCGGCATGGCCAAGCGTGTTAAGGCGTGCGACTTGTAATCTGAGGGTCGCGGGTTCGCATCCCCGTCGCGCCAAACATGCTTGCCCTCCCAACCGTGGGGAAGTTATAATGTGACGGTTAATCCCACTATTCGTTGGTAAAAGAGTAGCTCAAGATTAGGCGGTGGATGGTAATGACTAGTCTTACACTGCTAAATTAGGGACGGCTAGCACAGATAGCCCTCGAGTAACTATGTGTGAAATTCAAAAACAAATAAACATTATAATGTTTAAAAATTTTAATTTGAAAAAATTATCAGTTTAATACTTTTACAATATTTTATATCTTGTGAGTTTCTCAATGGGACAGCAGCGAGTTTAAGGTTTTACAATGCTAGAATCCGAGGTTCGATTCCCGACGATGAACAACACAGTTAGTGTAAGCGTTCTTGTGAATCATGGTATTTTTAAAAATGGGAAAAAATAAATACAATTTTTGAGAAGAGATGTACTAATGTAATAAATGTAATAAATTTTTGTTATACAAAAGTAATTTATTTTCTTTGCACAAAATTACTTGCTATTAAATTAAAATTTTCTACAGATCAAAATAATTTTTAATGGAAAAATATTTGAGTTAAAATTTAATTATTTGAAACAATTTCTTTTATTGAATTAAACTATAAAATAAATTTGTTTGATAGTGTGAGGAGGCTGTGGAAAATCATAAAGGCGAAAACAGTGGGTTTTCTCCATTACCTAAAAACACCCCACTAGAGAATAGTCGTACGTGTAAGTCATTTTCATTTAAAATCATATATTTTTTTATAATAGTGTTAATTATTTGAGTGAACTGGTTAATATAAATTAGCGTAACTTTACTAATTGTAATTATGCCATTAAACAAATTTAGTTTCTTTGCAATAGCTCTCTTCTTGTATTTTCAAACTAGAAAATAATGTTATTCATTTATTGTAGCAGCTGAAAATTATGTTGTGTGTTGTAAAATATTATAACATCAAACTAGTTATTTTGTAAAAGATTAATCTGTGCCTCTTGGTTAGTAATTGTTTTTTTGTTCTCTTTTCAGGTGCTTATGGAAAAATTCGACATCGTTATTCTGGTAAAAATTCAGAGGGAAATAGATTTATTCGAAATAATGAACTCTAGCTAACAGTTTTAGTTCTGGAATACACCACTAGTCTGTGATAACGCAAATGATCGTAAAATGATCATCAGCATATATAATGTAATTCCTCTCTTATCGTCAACACTTCTTATTTATGATAAATTGAGTAACTTTTTTTTTTCCTTAAGCAAGTGCTATGTAATTCCGTGTTTATTTTATAATGTCTTCATTTGAAATTGACTTATATTTATCTGCAAATAATCTAGAAGCTGTCATCGCATTTATCTTGACAACAGAAATAAATATTTTATATTTAATGTTTCTTTCTGTATCATTAATATTAAAACCTTAGGTTAAACTAATGAACTGCTTCTATGAAGCCTAACTGAGAAAAGCATGGGACAATTAGCTTCGAAGGACTTGAATTCATTAGATCATATATGGTTTGAAATTTAATGCTGTTAATAAAGCTTTGTTAAATTTGAACAACTGAAGTTAATAGTTTTCCAGTTAATGTTTAAAACTATACAAATATATTTTAATGCTTTAGTTATCAATGATGCAACGTACTGTGAAAATAAAAGCCAAACCTGTGGCAAAAAAAAACAAACGTTTTGTAAGAATGGTACAAAATTGTGCCGATCACAGAATATTATTTTTAAAGAGATCAAACAATATGAACTCTTTTTGTTATTTTGTTTATACTAATTTTAGGAAAGAGGAATGATAAAAGAAAAACTCAGTGCTATTTATTATTTTAATGTCATATTTGTTTTCAAGTATGAATTACAAGCAAAAAATATTTTTGATATTTTTTTCTAAAATGATGTCAATTCCTCCGATATTGTAAAGAATATATTAACAATTCATTACTTAATCTTACTGTTTTTATAAGATAGTTCTAATGTGGTTTTCTACTAAGAATTGATGGATATGTATTTAAAAAACATTATTTTTTTATTTTTTTTGTATTTTATTCATGCTTCAAAACCATTTATTATTTCCTTAAAAATATGAAACTTATATTTTCATTGCTAAATCGTTTCTCGATCAAGAATTAGAAAATTATATCTTATTTTTAATTTAACTTATCTTTATAGTGACTGGAACATAGAATTAATTTTTTGATCGAATTGCAAGAGTGGTATAAATAATTTCAAAATTTATACAATTTTTAATTTAAAAGCAGTGTATTAACTTTATTTTTCAAATAATCTTTGATTCTGATATAAGATCCTTTTAATGAATAAAAACAACTCCAGTGATGTTTTTTTTTGTTTTTCACTTAAAACTTTTCACAGGAAATTAGACTTGAGTGAAAATTGGAAATTTAAATAACAAGACTGAAAACACAGTAGATGTGGTAAGAATTTGAAATTTAACAGTAACCATCCCAAACGATGACTTAAAAAATAAAAGAATCATTAAAAGCTTCCACCTTAAGACTCAATGAACCACAATAAATCTACAGTAAACCTAAATCATAAATATACCTTGACTAGTCCGTACGAATCCATAATAAAACTTAACAATGCCTTAAACTTACTTAAGCATCAAAAACATGATTGTAAAATGCCAAAATAATGCCTTGAAAACAAAATAACTAATTACAGCAGTAGACAGTATATAGTTGCCTTTATGGGAAATTCCATTATACTTTTAAACAAACTTTAAAAGTTAAAAAAAAGTTGTATGAACATATAGTAAACTTGCATAATGTCTTAAAAGCTAATCAGAGGTAATGTTTGGTAAAACCTAAACACTGTCATAAAATCCAGTAATCTTCAGCACACTTATAGTAATGCTCTCAAAACATGTAAAATTTAACTAACCAACATGATCTTAAACTATACTTTAAGTCCAAACCAACCAGCTTAAACTTACATAGTATTTAAAATATGCCTTATCTTATGGACCTATGGAAGCCTGAACAATGTATCTAATGTTATGAAGGGCATCATAAACCTGGCCTGTGTATTTCGAAACGAACTAACTAGAATTACCCACTGTAAGCCTGCACTGCAGTCTTAAAGCTTAATTAACAACGTATAAAGGTTGAAGAATGCCTTAAAATATAATTAAATAAAAACAACCTGGATTGACTGTGTGTTAAGTGTAATCAGCTAGCATGATTTTAGTAATAATATAGAACAAAAATCAATAATTTGTAGAACTCTGGCTGGATATTATATTTCTATTCAGCTCAACACGTATCAGTTAGTTGTAAAAGTCGACTGAATGCCATGTTGTTTCCATCACGCGTCAAATATCAATTAGGCATGGGTTTGGTTTTATCTTATCTTTACGAATGGGAACGATGATTAGTTGGTTGTGTGATATAACTTGGTTTTATGTCAGTTGCAAAAAAATCTAAGTTGGATTTTATGTTACCTCTTCCTGATAATGTGAAATAGAATTAATTATTTATTAAAGCTGGATTGGTTTCTAACGTTACCTATTTTTAGCTAATATGAAACATGATCCATTCTTTGTAAAATACTGGGAAGGATATTCATGTTATCAATGTGATATAAAATCGAGAATAAACTAACTGTAAAATTGATTGTGTTTTTAGATTAGCTCTACTATTGTAAACAAAGCTCAAACTGTTTGTGAAAAAAGATTGCATTATTTATGTTAGTTTTAGACAATGTAAACTTGAATAAGTTGTAAGGGATTTTAATTCAAATAGGTGACTGAGGGAAACTATAGAAATAATAAACGTACATTCGTGATACTACTCAATACATTTTGAAAGTTGTATCAGTAGTGGTTTAAATACAGAAATCTACTATGTATATATATATATATATATATGGATATCTTATATGACGATATTTTCTGTTAAAATCATTATAGGCAATTGTAGAAAATGCAGTAATTTTAGATATTTTATCACATAATCAGAATTAAAACAGTGCTACATTATCTTTTACTTTAAAAATGGCATGGCTCGCTTATGTCTCTTATAAAAGAAATATAGAGCAATCACGTATACTTAGGAAATTTGTTTTCCCACTCTTTAACTGCTAGAGTGGATATCCATGAAACGCAAGTTTTGTTTTCGTTTTTAATTATTTTTAAATAGATGATTTAGTTCAGATGTACGTTAATAGTAAATCTTTATTGTAAACTGTTTATTTATAGTATAATCTAAATCTGTTTATAACAACCAATATTTGAAAAAGTTGGTGTTGAATATTATCCAAATAATAACTGTAAACAATTTATTTATTTTCTAGTTTTATCTGTTAAGAATATTATATTATTAAATTTGCTATAGTTACATTTGTACATTTTTTTTGCGCAAAGTCAAACAAGAGACTCTCTTCGTTCTGTCCACCAGGAGGATTAGATACTCAGATTTTAGCGTTGTTAAGTCCATAAAATTAATACTAAACTATAGGCGAATTTTGTTTAATCCACAATGACCTGTTATAAAAGTTGTATCTAGAAAAGTTAACATTAAATTAATCATTCTAGAAGTACAATAATTATAAATGTTTTTGTTTCAGGTAAAAAGCATTTAACTTGTTTTGTCGTGCAATGCGCGGTGGTTTGATTTCACGACAGTAAGCAACAGATCTCAAGTATTTGCTTTATTAACGCAAAACACTGAAAACACATGTGTATATTTAACACATCCAGACTAAGTGGGATACAACATCAAAATCTAATTAGAATGTTTTCAGAAAAAAAACCAAACGACATGCTATTTTAGTATAATACACCTGTGACGTCACCGAATTTTAATATAATAGTGAAGAATTACAAACTTATAGTTAAATATTCAAATTGATTCATTGATCTTATTCTACAGAAAGTATCTTCAGTAATATGCCTGCTATGAATTTTGTTAAACTTTAAGTTGAAATAATCTTTCAAATACAATAGCAATACCTCACTGTTTCGAAACGTTAGAATTGAATATTCAAGTTGGATAGAACAAAAGGGATAACTTCATAGTACCCGTTAGAATGGATTACATAGACACTCCTTTTTTCACCAACAATGTAAGCGCACTTGAAACAATAATTTTGATCACGTTTATCTTAGACTGATATTCAGCAGAGGAAATGGCCTTTTGATCTTACCGTATACAATAGCTAGCAGAATGTAAGCTGATAATAAAAGTTGGAGCGAATTATTGCTTAATTTTGGCATAAATTGTGCCCATTTTATCAAGTGCTTTAACCTAGTTACGAAACCTCTGGAAGAAACTGAAAAAAGCTTTTGCACCAACTTAATCTTTGATACCTTGTTAGCCCTTGTGACCACCAATTCTGTGATGGCCACTTCTATGTCCTCTTCTGCCATTGCTTCCTCCATGACTTCCAATATTATAACCACCATAGCTTCCCTTCTTATATCCTCCTCCACCTTTTTTGTAGCCATATCCGTCTTTAAAATACTTACCCCTATTTTTGAAGTCATTTCCATAGTAATTATCATAACCTCCTTTACCATACTTGTGGAAATCATCACCATATTGATTCTTATCAAAGTATGACTTGTCGTCGTATTTGTTGAATTTTTTACCAGCGTGATGATCATAATAGTCATTGAAGTCCTTATACTTTTTACCAAAGTCCCTGTCGTGATAGTCGTCGAAATAGGATTTCTTGTCCCCATACTCTTCCTTGTGGTAGACATTCTTGAAGCCATGTTTTTTATGTCCATAATCCTTGTAGTAGTCGTTACCAAGTTTACCTCCTTTGATTCCTGTACGACCATACTTATCAGAGCCGAATTTTTTCCCTCTGAGACCACCATCCTTGGAGTAGCCGTGGTTGTCCTTACCGTATTTGTCATAAGAATGGCCGCCTTTGTTATATTTATGCGTTCCGCCATAGTCGTCATAAACCTTATAGTTCTTTCCTCCATGTTTATACCTACCTCCGTAATCACCATAGCCACGGCTACCTTTGCGAGACTTTCCGTATTGACGACCACCTCTTCTGAGGTAGCTACCTCCTCTGTGTCCACCACCATGACCCCTAGGACGATACACACGGTAACCTGTTGCTGCTGGTTTCAGATCTGTCTGTTTACTTTCTGCTGCTTCTAGGTCATCTTCTTGTGCTTCGAGTTTTTTAGCGAAACTGATTGAGATCAGCAGGACCAAAAGACCGAGTTGGATCTACATTAGAAGACAATGATTATATCACCAAAGATATTTGGATCATCTGAGTTAGAGTGTCACTAACTGTCGGTATCAGACAGGGTTTTAGTTTCAATACAACAAATCAAATTTTTATTTTCCTTTTTTTAACTAAACACTTAGTATAGTTTATTTAATTATGATGTATTTACAATTAAATAAAACGGGAGCCGGAAGTCGTTAAACTACACTGGTGACATTTCTACTTCATACTTACCCATAAGACCTTAGACAGCTCCATTGCTAGAAACAAGATTATAAATTACTGGGTACAAGCCTAAGAGCAGCTTGCCGTGCTGGACAAACCGTCTTCACTGAGTAACAGCGCTAGATTGTTCTGTCACATGTGCCTTGAGGCAGACCTTAAATACGTTGCAATGGAGCTGACGTTTCACGAGAATAATGTGAGACGAAACGCGTGAGACATCATTAGTTTCAGGCATTTCAACCTCCCGGCAATCTCCTGACATAAAGAAAATACACAAAGCAAAGAAAATGTCTATTCTGTTATAGGAAGAAAATTACAATTAACTTTCTCGTCTTGTTGGGCGAAGAGGCGTGGCTACTGTTCAGTCGAGTGACCAGAGCCATTCGTCTGCATCCGTAAGTAATAAGTTTGCTCCATTTTAGTTTTTCTTTAACTTTGATGCCATCAATGAAATGTTATCCTGTAAACAGATTTCAAGCCGTTAGAGGTCACAACTGTTAGGCTATCATGTGACTAACCTTCTTCTATAACACTGTTTGTTTTAAATTAGTTTTAAGAACACCCATGATTTGTCAATTAACACAATAAAAGCATTAAATTCTCAGTTACATTTGGAAAAAAAACAAACTGTTTTCATAAGCCATTAACACAGGTTTGGAAATTGCTAACCACAAAATCCGGACGTAAGTAAAGACAGTTTTTTATATAAATAATCCCGTATAGAAATAGCACATTCATGTGGTGAATATATTTCTGTCAGCTCCAACCATAAGGAAGAAGCCTTAAAGTGATGCTAACATACAGATAACAATTGATTAATATTCTATTCATTTCGCTTATCGACAACATAAGATGACGTTTGTCATCAACTTCGTTGTTCTCTTTATTACCTTGACCAGTTGAATATGTTTCCGTTAGCTAGATAATTTATTTTCATAAATTCTCACATATCTCAATATTGTATGACGTTTGTCATTGAGCTCATTGGGCAGTAAACGTGCAGAGCCTAGTGTGTTTATCTCATTCATATGAACTAGTATATTCCCGACTTGAAATTATAGATTCCATGTTTATAACTCAACGTTGGTCTTGGTGTCTTATATATATATATATATATCTAAAGCTATTGTCAAAAGTAACAAACAATCGTAAGTGGCTATAAAACCACCGACACTATTGTTTCAATCATATAAAAAGTGTAATATCCATTGTACGAAACACTTTTTTAACTTTACAAGTCACAATAAAAAATAATATTCTAAATTAGATTTACAATATTACTAAATCCAAGATGTCACAGCTTGTTTCGTTTTCTATGAATTGGAACAAAATGCCTTCATAAAATGCATACACGTGGCAAACAGTCATGTATATAAGGCATGTGAATCATTTAAAGTAGAAAATTTTAAAATATTTATATTATCTGCTTTTTTCATTTAGAATTCACTAAATATTTTGCTACCTTGAGATTCCAATCACTGACATTTTTATCAGAAATCGGACTAGAGAAGGAATAGTCAAAAGTTGGCTTACATTTTGGAAAGCAGTTAAAGTTTGGTTAACCAGAGCATGTAGATTAGATGGGCCTGATTAAATAATATACTCGAATCCACAAGAAGTCCGAAATGGTTGTTTTAATTACATATCGCTCCCCCTTCTTCCCGCATTCTGATTTTTCCTTCATAAAATTAGTGAGTCGTGAGACGTTCAATTAAGAAACTTGTAGCCATTGTGTCAGTGTTAATGATACGTAAACTAATCTTTAGTAAAACCAAAACCAGCCAATAATATTTTATCTTACTCTCTCACTCCTCTAATTATAAAAGATTAAAATTCTCAATTTTTATTGTAATATGGTGTACTGGTTATTGTGATCGCATTTTCACTTTAAGAGTTTCTCATCACTAATTTCTGGTTCTTGTTTCTGTATTTTTACTAATACTATAAAGAATTTAAAAAGCTTATACTAAATATTATCCTAAGTATATTAAACGCACATTCTTTAGTTTGTGTTTGTTCTTCGCAGAAATAAAGTTTCAGATAAACTGTCAATCAGAACTGCCTAGACTGTCATAAATCGTTTGTTTTTTTAATTTCGCGCAAAGCTACTCGAGGGCTATCTGCGCTAGCCGTCCCTAATTTAGCAGTGTAAGACCACAGGGAAGGCATTTAGTCATCACCACCCGCCGCCAACTCTCAAGCTACTCTTTTACTAACGAATAGTGGAATTGATCGTAGCAGTATAGCACCCCCACGGCTGAAAGGGCGAGCACGTTTGATGTGGCGGGAATTCGAACCCTCGACCCTCGGATTGCGAGTCGAACGCCTTAACCCACCTGGCCATGCCGGGCCTTATCAGAAGTCATGCTTAGTCTAGAGCTAAAATGTGCCAAAACGTTAAACGCACATTTATGTATTTTAAAATATGAACCGATAAAAGATCTGTTTTATAAAATGTAACGAAACTGAACCAATATCTGAAGTTATCCAATAAAAATTGGATAAATAAAATATTAATTTTCAGATTAAAAAGGTGTTTATAAAAATATTATCTTAAGAACAAACTCATTTTTGTATGAATCTCAAATCAATCTTATAGTGAATGAAACTTATAACAGCTTATCTTCTCTCTTCTAGATATGAGTGACTTTATGATATTTAAAAAATGTTATGACATAAATAACTTAACCTTCTTTTAGAAACCCGGCATGGCCACGTGAGTTAAGGCGTTCGACTCGTAATCTGAGGGTCGCGGGTTCGAATCCTGGTGGCACCAAACATGGTCGCCTCTTTCAGCCGTGGGGGCATCATAATGTGACGGTCAATCCCACTATTCCTCGGTAAAATAGTAGCCCAAGAGTTGACGGTGGGTGGTGATGACTATCTGCCTTCCCTCTGGTCCTACACTGCTGAATTAAGGACGGCTAGTACAGATAACTCTTATGTAAATTTGCGCGAAATTCAAACAAACAAACAAACAATTAGTTCTTCTAGACATAGGCCTTATGATAAACAAACAACAACTTTATGAATATCTAAAAATATATTCCAATATAACTCAACATGTGATCTCAATCTTTGTTCCATTTTGGAAATTGGTTATAAAATTACAAATATCTCAAAAATAACAATACTTAAAAAAGCGAAACTTGTCATGTTTAATCAAATTTTACTGATGTCCAGTAAAGATTGATGTAAATCAATCCCAGAAAATATGTTTGAGACCAATTCAGAGATTAACCTGGTAAGTTTAAAGCTGCATATACACTACATGGCCAAAAGTATGGAGACACCCCTCCTAATTAGCAGGTTCAGCTACTTCAGCCACACACCTTGCTAACAGGTGCATAAAATCAAGCATACAACCATGCAATCTCTATATACAAACTTTGGCAGTAGAATGAGTTGTTCTGAAGAGCTCAGTGACTTTCAATGTGTCACTGTTATAGAATGCTACCTTTCCAACAAGTCAGTTCGTCAAATTTCTGCCCTGCTAGAGCTGCCCCGGTCAAATGTAAGTGCTGTTATTATTGTGAAGTGGAAACATCTAGGAGCAACAACAGCTCAGCCACGAAGCGGTAGGCCACACAAGTTTACAGAACGGGACCGCTGAGTGCTAAAGTGTAAAATAGTCATTAATTCATTACCGAGTTCCAAACTGCCTCTGAAAGCAACATCAACTCAGGAACTGTTCGTCCGGAGCTTTATGAAATGGGTTTACATGGCCGAGCAGCTGCACACAAGCCTAAGGTCACCATACACAATGCCAAGCGTCGGCTGGATTGGTGTAAAACACACTGCCATTGGACTCTGGAGCTGTAGAAACGCGTTCTCTGAAGTGATGAATCGCGTTTCACTATCTGGCAGTCTGACAGATGTGGGTTTGGCAGATGCCAGGAGAATGGTGCCTGCCTGAATGCATAGACCCAACTGTAAAGTCTTGTGGAAGAAAAATAATGGTCTGGGACTGCTTTTCATGGTTTGGGCTAGGAACTTTAGTTCGAGTGACATTCTAAAGAATTGTGTGCTTCTAGCTTTGTGGCAATAGTTTGGGAAAGGACCCTTTTTGTTTCAGCATTACAGTGACTCCCTGCACAAGGCGAGGTCCATAAAGACATGGTTTTCCAAGGTTGATATAGAAGAACTGGACTGGTCTGAACAGAGCCCTGCCCTCAACCCCATCGAACACCTTGAGATGAATTGGAACGCCGACTGCAAGCCAGGCCTTCTGGCCTGACATCAGTGCCAGACCTCACTAATTCTTTTGTGACGGAATAGGAAAGAATCCCTGCAGCCATGTTGCAAAATCTAGTGAAAAGTCTACTCGAGAAGCGTGGAGGTTGTTATATCAGCAAAGGAAGGAACAACTTCATATTAATACCCGTGGCTTTGGAATGAGATGTTCAACAAGCACATATGGGTGTGATGGTCAGGTATCCACATACTTTTGGCCATATAGTGTATACTACTGATGCTTAAGTCACGGTCAACACTTTAGAATGTCATTGTTACTGAGTGACGGTTCCAGTTTTATTTTCATCAATAACAATCGTGCTTATTTCTTAAACAACACAAGGGAACTGGTTTCTCAATGGTACAAAAATGTTAATCTTTTCCCTTTAACTCGAAAGTTGCTCTTTTCTTAAACTTTAATCTGTTTCATTTAATTCTCTTACGTTTTGAAGTCAAATACTTAATTGGAACTTTGGAACAATTTTGAATAAATAAACTGATATCTTATGTTTATGTGTTCTCTTCAGCACACTTGGTGAAGAGCTAATTCAATATAATGGAATCTTACACCTATTATAATTAATTTATAGTCTTATGAAACCTTCAACATATGCGATATTCTATTATAATTAGTGAAATCCCAATTTAAAATACTTTTAATAAAGAAAACTGAAAAAGTACAGTATCTTGTAGTGTATATTTTTATGTGAAATGAAACAAGTAAACGACTTGTTTACGTAGTGTACGTGAATCGAAAAAATAACTTATCTTATAGTGATTGTGAATGGAGACAAATGAACCTTGTGTATGTGAATGGAAAACTAACTTACATGCATGTTTTATATGAACTAAGATAAGTAAACGTAACCTTTCGATGTGTGTGCTTTTTTATGGGAAATAAATAAAAAATGTCGTAAAATGGACCGTTTCACAATCCGTGATGATGAGAAAACCCACTTGTAGGAAAAATTATGTGTAAAAACAGCGGTATGGATAGAGAAAGCACTATGTAGAGTGAACAACGTTTCGACCTTCTTCGGTCATTCTCAGGTTCACAAAGAAAGAAAGGGTTACTGACCGGTAGCTAACCACATGTTTGAGGGCGGTTGTGTAATTGAGTGTAGAATTGTAGAGAGTGTGCACACATGTTTGATTATATTTAATAATGTTGGTATTCTGTTTGTCAGTGTAGTTTTTACATAGTATAGACCTCAGTTTTGTGCCTGGTTTTTGAATAAATTTGGTATTAACTGGAATGTCATATTTTGTTACTAGTTTTTGTCAAATGTTGGTTATTTTTACCCTGATGCCCGTCATGGCCAGGTGGGTTAAGACATGCGACTCGTAATCCGAGGATCGCGGGTTCGCATCTCGCTCTTTTAGCCGTAGGGGCGTTATAAAGTGACGACCAATCCCACTATCGTTGCTAAAAGAATAGCCCAAGAGTTGGCGGCGGTGGTGATGACAAGCTGCCTTCCCTCGAGTCTTAAACTGCTAAATACGGGACGGCTAGCACAGATAGCCCTCGAGTAGCTTTGCGCGAAATTCAAAACAAACCCAAATTTTCCGCTGATGTCGGGAATATATGGTATGCAGCCGTATATGGTTTCGTGATTTTTTAAATCGTAGAACCATTTTACAGTTTGTGTTTTTATATGAATTGTAACAAATCAAACACCTTGCAGTATATATTTCACTTTAGTTCAAACAATTTTTCGATGGTTTTATGTGATCGGAAATGTGGATTTTATATAATGTTTAAAAGAGAAATATTACGTGTCACTTGTATAAACGTAATGCCCATTTATAGGCCGAGAAATACATTTAAAGTAAAAGAAAAACAGCTCAATTAGTTATCTTCTGAAAATTGACATCTTAGAAACATTTATATGGGCATGACACGAACAAAGACTTAGCCGTATGTGTTCGTTCCGGTCATGCTCTGTTTCTAGTTTTGTCAATCTTTCCTAGTAAGTGAATACAACTGTACTCTTGTTAGAACAAGTGAGGGGGGGGGACATGAGATTTGTGTTTGTTGCAGGAAAATCGTTACAATTTATTTCAATAGTAATTAAAACCATGTTAGTTTTTCCATACTATGTGAATGGTTTTGGTTTGCGGAAAGTGATGTGACACACATTATAAGGAAATGTGTCATTTTTCAAATTACCTTAAACTTCTAGTTAAATACATTGCAATTCTCTGACGAATTCATCCTATTGTCTCTGCTAAGGCAGAGATAGTAAGATGTTTCGCGTTTTCAGTCTATTTTAATGGTAATAGAGTACACACATATATATATATATATATCACAGGCATAAAGAAAAGTCTCTGGTACTGAAACGACAGTGATATGTAAACAAATTTGTTGAGAATTTCACTTTCTCAGAAAATTTGTGTCCAAGCGGTAATAAATAAATGAGGCCTGTGCATAGAGATAAAACTAACAATATTGAATAACTGATTGAAGTAAAGCCACATCGGGCTATCTGCTAAGCCCACCGAGGGGACTCCAACCTTGATTTTAGCGTTGCAAATCCGGAGACATACCGCTGTACTAAAAGGGGGGGGCAACTGATTGAAAGACAAGTATCACTTTTGTTTCTTCCGAAGTATTCTAGTTATACAAACTCTATAACGAAATGCAGTAATTGTTAAATGTTCCAAATTCGCAAGTTGTGAATTATCTACAAAATGTATTCGTTGTATTTCAGCTCAAAGTAAAAAGTTCATATATCACAAAGTAGGAACAAAATTTATATGCCAGTTAATTTTAAAACTCTTTTGATAGATAGATGAACTTTGTAAAATGGTTTTTCACCTCTGTAAATATCCTCAGTAGGTTTACTGATTTACAACGCTAATGTCCAAGGTTAGATTCTGCGTGGTGGAGAGAGCGCATATACCCTGTTTTATTTTCCGAAATGAAACTCTATCTCTTATAACGTAATGTTTGGTTTGTTTTAAATTTCGCGCAAAGCTACGCGAGGGCTAGCTTCGCTAGTCGTCCCTAATTTAGCAGTGTAAGACTAGAGGGAAGGCAGCTTGTTATTACTGCCTATCGCCAACTCTTGGTCTACTCTTTTACCAACGAATAGTGAGATTGACCGTCAAATTGTAACGCCCCTACGACTGAAAGATCAAACATGTTTGGTGTGACGGGGATTGGAACCCGAGGCCCTCAGATTACGAGTCGAGTGCCTTAACCACCTGGCCATGCCGGGCCTATATTGTGTAAGACATTAAGACTTATCTCAGTTGAGAAATTAAAATGTGTTTACAGAAGGTAAGTCGTTATTACAAATAATATGCTGATATACTATAAAGTTGGTTGTCATCACGTGAATAATCTCTTCACGAGAATCATGCCAACTATACAAAAAGGAAAAAGAAAGACAAAAACCGCGAAAATAAATTTTAACATATTATCTGATGCACATGTTGTAGTTTTGTTTTGTTGGATTTCGCACAACTTTACACGAGAGATATCTGTCTCTAATTTCAAAATGATAGTTAAGTAATTCACACCGTCCATTTGGTCTACTTTTTGTCAAAATGAAATATTGGAACTGACCATTATATTTATAACGCAACAAGGATTAAAATTATGGAGCACAGTTTTTGTTGAAGTTGTAGTGGTATGCAAAGGAGGAATCGCAGATCCAAAGTTAGGCACACTAGCTACTTGTCCACGCTCAGCCCAATGTTCACAAGATCGTCCTAAACAGGAACTGAAAAGGTTACGACCAATATATTTGTCTTCAAGTTTCACCATAAATAAAGAATTATATGCCTCATCGTATTCTATCTTTCATGTTACTGATTCATCTTATAAAAGAGAACTTCTGAAGCTCGCTTCGGTGGACTTTGCGTGATCTTTTTACAGAACTTTAATTCATAATTTAAATAAATGAGAAAATCTTTTATCAGAATATTTATAAAAACTGATTCAACTTAAAAGGTATGAATTTTGATAATCTATTGTATGCTTACTTCTAAAGTCTTTGTTTTATCACATAAAATATGACTTGTAAAACTAGTCTAGAAACTTACTTGTTTCGTCACATAAACGCACATTCTTATTTCCAAAGCGATCAATTCATAAATCAAAGCTTGAATTGTGCAATTTGATTGTGAGATTACGTCTAAATATGATGTTTTATCTTACAAAATTCGATTTATGAACCTCGCTTGCGAAATAACTTCTACATGCCTCTATTTATCAGTAAAGTGTCATTTGATAAATTTACTTTTGTGCTTTCTCATAAAGACTTTTGCTCATAGTTTAAAGCATGGTTTATAAAGGTCGCTTATGAGATTATTTCTAAAGGCCGGTTCATTATGCGAAAATTCCTTGTGAATTCGCTTCTTAAACTTCATTTCATGTCATAAAGTGTGAAAAGTGAAACTAGCAAGAGTGCTTGTTTATAAATACTATGATTCCCCACATAATACATGACTTGTGAAGCTCGCATGCTTATTTCTAAAGAGTTCAATTATCAGTTTAAAGTACAGGATGTTATACATTATCTGTCTCATTGTAAGAATTAATAACTTCCAAAATATTATAGATAGAACACTACGGTTTTACTTAACTTGAGGAACAACTAGTAAAAGTTTATTTTTCTCCTTACCGTTCCAGGTCATTTCAAGAGAATTGCTATGAAAGAGCAAAAGTAAGAAAAAAATAAAAAAATTTTAAAAACCACAGGAAAAGGATCAGCGTGTGGATTGGCTAATCGAATTCAAATTTATCTTATCAGGGCAACGAAATTATAGGCGCGTTTATGACCCACCAATCAGAAAAATATATAAAAACCTTAGTTTGAAAAAATTCCTAGCAACTGATAGTGTATTACAACAAGAGGGATATGGACCTTCAAGTACATCTTGTGCAATAGTTGGTCTTGAGCAAGAGAGGTTTCTCAGATGCCCAAGAAAGTTCGTCCGTTGTGCTTCCCTTGGACCTACTTGAGCTTATGAAAAACCACAGAGGGCAAAATAGTATATTTGCAGATTATATCATAGATCTTCGTCACATAATACTCTAAGCAATAAGGAACGTGACTCTTGAGATGTTGAGCACCATCTGGAGGGGCATGTAGAATTACCTAGGTATTCGTCGAACAACAAACAGTGTACAGTATGAAAGTACAGTAATACCATAAATTTTTGTGATGAGTTACTTCTAAAGTTAAATAAAATCGACCCCCTCTAGTGGCACAGTTGTATGTCTGCCGGCTTATACTGATAGAAAACGAGTTTCGATACCTGTAATGGGCAGAGCACAGATAGTTCTTTATTTGGCTTTGCGTTTTATAACAAACAAACACACAAATAAAACCGAAGCGTTCTATCTATAACATATTCGATGTTGTTAATCTTTAAAATGGTTTGTTTGCTTATTTTTGAATTTCGCACACAGCTACTCGAGGGTTTGTTTGTTTGTTTTGAATTTCGCACAAAGCTACTCGAGGGCTATCTGTGCTTCCTAATTTAGCAGTGTAAGACTAGAGGAAAGGCAGCTAGTCATCACTACCCACCGCCAACTCTTGGGCTACTCTTTTACCAACGAATAGTGGGATTGACCGAACATTGTAACGCCCCCACGGCTGGGAGGGCGAGCATGTTTGGCGCGACGGGGATGCGAACCCGCGATCCTCAGATTACGAGTCATACGCCTTAACACGCTTGGCCATGCCGGGCCCCTTTAAAATGGATAAGATAATTTATGGACACCCTGTATAATGAAGTATTACGATATGAAGGGTTTCCACCCCTTGGATGTAAATAAATTCAGAATATTAAAATAACAAAAAACAAAATCCCAAAAAATCTTCAAAATACAGTTTTAAATCGTTAAACCATTACTGAAATCGTTAAAAAAACCATAAATAGAAAACCTATAGGTTCGTTGCTTTACTTGGTATGCCTCCTTTCAGAGTACATATAATCTAAAGGATGTACCCATTTTGGATGTGAACAAATTCAAAAATGTAGAAAGTCTAAAAGATGACCAGACAACAGTCCAAAATCATCAAAATTAGCTCAAAATTGTTACAAAAATTTAACAAACATTAAAAATTGATTCAAATGTTTTATTGTTAACTTGAACATGATATATTTAGTACATTTTAGTTATTATTATATTCAGTTTACATATTTCTTTCTTTTTTTCCTAAATATCAGTATATTTAGCGTAAACACGATGATTCTGGATCACTTGGATGCTAAATAATTCGAAAATGAAAAATATAAAAAAGTAAAAAATTGCCTCCACAGTTCAATGTAAATGAAAATTTGGCAATACTAGATATTTTTGTAAAGTAATCGTATAGCAGATTCTTGTGAGTACACGCAAGAAAAGAAAAAATATGGTTGAAGCAAATTTATTTAGTTGAGGCAACGTGCGCGCATGTTCGAGAGAAAGCACCTGCCTTTTTTAGGTAAAGAGAGTGAGTGAGAAGATATGTATATGAACAAAAAATAGGGAAGAAAAGTTACATAGATTATTGTTTTGATCCGTAGTCTTGATTTGTATTCTATAAATTAAATTTGGTATGTTAACATCTGTACATATTGAAGTTGTCTCTTGAAATCTAATTAAACTGCCAGATGGGCTAGAAGAAATAAAATAATATAAAATATCATTAAACTCATTATTATATAATACTCCATTGATAACATACTCAAAGGATGCGAATATTATCTACAGCTTTGAAAATGTTAGATATTAATCTGATAATTTAGAGTTAAAGAGTTAATTTAATTATAAATTCAGGAGCTGATAATTAAATGTCAAATTTTATAAGAGGATCATCTACATCAAATAATTTAACAAGAAAATTACTTATCTCACATTGAGTGTAATTACCATTTCAATTTACTAATTTTTCCAGTTATTTCCATAATAATATACAAAAGTATTATTTTTTTTTCGTTTATTATCTATGTTATTTCATGATACTGACATTGAAATAGATTATAATGCTAGAGTAATTTTATTACTTATATCTATAGGGTTTTTAATTTTATTGTTGAGTCCTCCGAATGCTTGCTATTTGTAGAATATAAAACTATTAATCTTCTTATTTTTGAGAACATAGTTATCATTGAATTTATTAAGTGTTTAAGTGAATATACCCAACACTTCATGAGGACAATGAACTGAATTTGTTTGTTCTACATATTTGATACAATCAACCTATCAATTGCAACAGCCGCGTTTGTTTTACCAGCTGCAATTAATATAGGGATAAAAATGGTACAAAGTTTGAGTTCTGCTTTGATTTTGTTTTTGATATCGTAAAATTCTTTCCATTACTTCCCTGTTTGACTCGTCTTGCTGATAAAAACAATTGAAGAAAAGGTTTTTAGATTTATTTATTTGAAGTGTAAAAGCTTGTCTTTTGTATGCTATTTTTAATTTTTCGTTTTGACCGTCACTTAAATAAACGTTCGTTACAACAAAACTCATTCATTATATTTTTATTTATTATTATAATTATATTGATCAGTGTAATGACATTAATTACTATTTTAAGTTGTTTTTAATATCATCATTTGCTGTCTCATCTTCTTTAGATAATGCTTCCAATAAATCAACGATTTGATAATGCAGCATTTTTTTACTTTTATTTTCTGCTGTTAACTTATTGATTAATTTGCCTATTTCATTCATTACTTCTTCGTCACTTACTTTTAAAACTAGTTATTTCTCTTTACTTTTAATTTTTCGAGATATAACTTGTTATGACTCTTCTTTTAAATTTTCAAGTTATCCTTGTATATTTCTTTCTACTTCAAATGAGTTTCTTTCTATTGGATAAGTGTTTTATTTCTCATCTATTTTTCATTTTTTTACGCTTTTTCACCAATCACAGATTAATCTACTATTCTTGTTTATCTTGCTTTAATTAAATTAGGTTTATTAATTAATTTCAATGATAAGCACTAGAAAACTTAAAATCGTCTTAGGTAAGATTCCTTCTAAAGGCTTTGATTAATCATATAACTGACTTGTGAATCTCGCTTGCTTCTGAAACTTGTTTATTTACTTGTATGACTTGTGAAATTCACTTGCAGGCTTGTTTATAAAGGTTTTGATTCATCTTTATAAATCGTGCAATTTGTTTTTGAAATTACTTTGTAGAATGTTTCAAAATATAAGCTATTTTATGTGATTTTATCATGTTTTGATGATTGTTAATATCTTACTTTCTTATATTATCTATGCCAAAGATAAAGGTTATGGAAAGTAAATCAACAAAAGAATTTTTTTTAAATATTTGTATGTTTTATTATACTAAAATCCTAGATCTTCAACTATATTGGTTAATTATTTTATGGAATCAGAAAAAGAAATATGGTGATGAATTTAATATATTCTATAGAAAAGAAGAATGATGTGTCCCTGTTTGCAAAAAAATTAAACTCATCTAAATGTTAGAGATGTTAATATAATTTATATTTATTAAGTTTATAGTAGTATTTTAATCAGTATGTGGAAGTTGGGTATTTCTAAATAATTATTGGCATTTATCAACAATTTTTGATGATTTCTTTCACTTGTCGACTTTTTTTATGCATTAGAAGCAACTTGTTCATGTTTTTTTTTTATTGTTTTCTAGATGAAAATCTTTTCTGGTTATGTTTTATATTGTTGCTTGGAATGCATGAACAGCTTGTACAATCGATATTTGTGTTCGTCAAGTCTCATCTATTACCAGATAGTGCACTTTGCTCACTAAAGCTGGGATATGACTTGTTACATGCCTCTTTGTGGATGGTTTTGTTGTTCTAGAATAATGCATATTCCTTTATTTCCAAAAGCTATTAAGCATACAGTATAACTACATCATCCAAATTCTATATCATTAATCTTAAGGAATCTTTATCGTTCCAAAAAGCGATCAGTTTTCAGCGAAATTATATTATGTAAGAAATATCAATGTTAAAATGTAGTTTCGATATATTCTATTTCATCTCCACATTACATCAGTTGTAGTTGTTACGTGACTTTCTAATTTTAATATTCAAGATATGGTTTTAATATAATATAACATTAAAAATATATTTAAAATATCATAGTTTTTATTTCTAGTTGTATTTTTTGTTATTTTGGTGTATTGTTGATGAAATGCATTCTTAAATGATTCATCAGTTTCAGCATAATTTTTCCTGTACTTTGGTGAGGGGACTTTCTAAGGAAAGAAAGTTCGATTTCTTCAGTTTACCTCCTTTAGGATCCAAACACTCACCCAACTGTTTGTCGTTTGTGGTGTCTCGTGAAAGAAGTGTGTCACTGGATGATGTTACTGATTGTGATAAGCAGCCCATTCCTCCTCTATGATTTGTTATCACACTACCTTTTATCCTTTCTTTGAGTCACCTGAGGAAGATGGATATTTCCAATTTGAATAATTTTATCTTTGCCCCAAAACTTCAGAACTATTCTTCTGTTCCCGTTTTTATGGATGATTCAAGATCGTTGATTCTGTGCATTCGATCATGGTATGTTGTAGCTTGGTGGTTACTCACAGAATCCCCTCTGCAGTTTCTGTGTTTACCTCCGGGTTGTATGTCATTTATTTTGCCATTGATCACATATAAGGTAATAATTGCTTTGATTGTATTATTTGCACTGGCTCTCGAATCGCTCAATGTTAGTTTTCACCTGCTTTCTTGGATATTCAGAAATGAATAGTTCAATTTCATTTGTCATTCGTTTCTTTCCAGTTATTCTGGATACCTTGCCATGTAGTTATTCATTCCCTGTATCAGCATATAAAATCAACTGCTCTGACATTGTCACAGATGTGCTTGTCCCATATGTGAGCAACGTTCTACGGTCAAAGCACGGATTTGCACCAGTTGACAGTCGATCCATCGCAAGCTTATACGACTTAAATCTACTGTTTTTATTTGACTATCTACTTTCTGTATGAATTGAAGGGAGAAAGTTGTCTTATCTAGGCTATGCATTGATCATAGTTTTCTTACACACAATCTTCTTTTATCTGTGTCTGACCCACCAACATGTGGGCTTTGTGATACACACAGTTCACATTTACCCACGTTTTACTTTCGTTTCTCTCATAATAATTGTGAACAGTAGCACCATTTGAGACAAGTGTTTTCTAAGAGTTAACCACTGACGCTGGACTGCATCATTGACGATGGTGACACTGCCAAGACTGATCGTGATTTTACTTTTTTAAAATCTATTTAAGTTTTCTTGCCTGATTTAGTTCTTACCTTGATTTCTTTTACTTCTTTTTTCTTAACGTTTTGCTTTTATACCAATAACTTCCAATCACCCAAGGAACTGTGTGTATGTATGGATTTGCATAATTACAAGTTTTGCATATTAACACTTATATGTTTCAGTTTTTATGTAAATAAAATTTAGAATTTTTACAGTTACTAATGCATTTAGATGATGGGTGTAGTTTGAATAGTTTATTACTTGTGGCAAGATTTTAAATACAGCAGCAAAAACAACAAATTAATAAAAACGATATAGTGTATTTAAAGAAATTGGATGTCACATAAGAACCCTACTTCAGTTAGATTAAGAAAATATTGATTTCATCGTTAATGTGGTCCTAAAGTTAGTTATTCCTGAAAATCTCTTCTTATCGATAACGTTTAATTTGCAATACCAAATCTTTGTTGATCCTTGAACATTCTGTTGCCATAGTTACAAACTGTTCACATTAGTCTCAAGTAAATAATAGTTTTAAATAATTATTACACTTTTTATTGGGACAACTAATTTCGACAAACCTATAAATAAAATTTGTTTTCTCCTTAAAGTGAAGTAGGACTGAATGAAAGAAGGTGTGAGTGAGTATGTTTTTCATTGTGAATGAGAAACAAAAATATATAGTTTCTTCTGAGTTTTCGATTTTAATTTATAGATGAACTAAGTGGGTATTTTCAATGAACCAATTATAGAAAGAAGACGAAAACACGTTAATTGCAGCTTCCTTTAGAAGCATTCTGTTGCAAGATAATTACTGTTTTCAGATGTTGAGATTAAATAAATTAGGATGTTACTTTTGGGGGAAGTTTTGTAATAAATAAGTAAATTAATTGCACTTTTATTATCAAAAGGTACAATTGTTCTGATAAAGTCTGTAGATGATAATTAACAATCGTTTTTATATTTTAATGAATCATTCTTAGTCCGCACTATTTTTTTTTAGTTTAAATACTGGGTGTTGTTGGTAGTTGAAGTTTGTATGTATGTAATATGAGATTAGATCAATAACTCGTACATTTTTTCAAATAGTTAGTTTTATTACATCATTTATACGATACTTACTATACTTGTTTGTTTAAATACTTTTATTGTTTCTATTTTATGATAAAGACATTAAGGTCAGTGATTTGAGTTACCAAATCTCGTGTTTAGTTTAAAGCCCTTAATCCTATATAAGAATGCTAAAACATGATTACTCTAAAGTTTGTCATGATATTAAATTAATGTTTATCGTCTCTTTTGCTGTCGTAATCAGTTGAAAAACTTTTGAATCTACCTCTTGAATATTCTTCATAGAATTCTGGGCTTTTGGGACTTTTGTCGTTCTTATATTTACGCAAATATGAAAAACTTTTATTGAAGTTTTCACTGGGATCTGAATTTTCTTTGCCATGAGCTCCGTGATCATAAACAGGTTCTTTATGTCCAGGTATTGGTCTATTATATCCATCTCTGATATTGGCAGGTATTATCCCTCCAAATCCATCTTGAATTGGTGTTTGCTTGTCATAACTAGCCCTTCTATAGACAGGTGTTTTTACTACATATCTATCTTGCACAGGTATTACAACTTTGGAACTACCTGGTTTAGGTGCTAAATTTACACGACCAGATGCGCTATTAACAGGTGTAGGCCTTCCAGATCTACTATGTCCTCCAAAACCAGATCCAATATGACTGGTTTCGTATCCTGTTTGAGCATTTCCGTGTCTTCCGAAATCAGAATCCCTGTACCATTTTTGAGGATCTTCATGCCTTTCAGAACGCTCGACTTCTCCGTTCATTTTATCTTCAGCTGCACTGTAGTGGTCAGTAGTTGGTAGTTCTGGTAGGTCACCACTTTCATTACCATTTTCCTGGTCATCAATATCATACTTTTGTCCCAAACCAACAGTAAGTGAGGGTATTCCGTGGGAAATACCATCAGACATTGTTTCTTTTTTTTCAAACGATTTGGTGGGTGCTATAGCATGCTGAGATTTGCCATAATTGTCTTCTTCTTGGAATGGCTGATATTTATCATAACCAGAACTCTCCTTACCTGAGTTGTGGAATCTATAGCTTTGTTGATTGTTGTATGTTTTTTCTGGTTGATTGTTCAAACGGTACACAAATCTACGCTTATCATCTTGCCCTCGAAGTGGAGTTTCGTAATCATCTATGTCATCTGGACTGCTTGATACTCTTGATCTCTCGTATTTTCTCGGCTCTGGAAAATGTTGCCTTTTATCATTAACGTTTGGAAAATTGTGCAAATGGGATTCTAGGTCATGCTGAAAATGACCAGGCTCTTCGAAGTCCAAATGGCGTTCAACTGTGCTTTCCAAATGTGGATTACGATCCATTGAGACTCTATCACGACGTTTAAATGGAAGTTTCGAGTAAAAGAAAGGACGATATAAAAGTTCAGGTTCGTTATATTCTGATGCTTTGGCATGAGTCCCAGTAGCTTCTGGATGAAGACATTCTTTTAACATAACGACACCCTTAGGGTGAGAAGATAGCTTTTTATTTTGTTTATTGTTAATTTTATCAGAATTAAGTCCTTTAACAACCATTCTACAACCATTCTTGTCGTATTTTGATTCTTTAAGATCTACACTTGGTGGTACTACTGGATTTGATCTCTCTCTATCCATTTTTGAATATGGAACTGGTATTGGTAGGGCGGCATTTTCTCTAACTTTGTCTAGCACAAAGTCATAGTTGTCAGAATAATCAAAGTCACGGTAAAAAGGAATATTATGGCCATTGCTAGTGTCATAAGATTCTGACAAAGAAGAACCAGAATATGCATCTCGAAGATATTTTGGTTCACCTGGAATTTTGAAATCAAAATCAACAAAGGATTTTGGTACTGATAATGAAGAAGGGATTTTAAAAACAGGCATTGACGGCGGAGGTTCAACGCGTTTATTGGATGAGTGTGGTCCAATCATGTCTTTTTGGTCACTGGTTCTTGGAATTCGAGGAATGACGTTTTGATCTCTTGTTGTGGAGCTCTTGCTATTTCTATATTTAGGTCTATGATGGGCATGATGATGCTTTTCAGGGTCATCATCGTAGCTTGTGTAGCTTGAATATTCGACTTTCTTGGGTTTATCGTTATATGTTTGAGTATTATGATAATCTTTCACTCTTTCTTTTTCATAATAACTTTTATCTTGTGGTAATGTAACTCCTATCTGTCTAGATTCAGCAGGAACGTTATCATTAACAAGTTTATCACTGACCAATGTTTGTATATCCTCGGAAGCAGAGAAATTACCATCTTTTATTGGGTCAGGGGTTACATCAGTATTGGTTGAGAAGATCAATATCTCTTTTCCAGGCTTTTGCGTTGGACGTAGAGTGACTGAATTATTTTTACCATGTAGTCGTTCCAATAAAGACAAAGGATGTGGAAAAGAAGTATATGTTATTGTCCTAATGATGACGAATCGTGGGACTAGTCTGGAGATACTTGTAGCGTTTTTGTTTGATGCCTTTGTATTGTCAGGAAGTTGAGACGTCACCACACCAAGTAATACGTAAAGAAAAATAAAACCCTATTAGAAAAAAGTTTATAATTAATTTTCGCAGTGGTTTACAAAGTATAAACATTTTCATCACCAAAGCAAGTTTAAATAAAAAGCTAAAAAATAGTCCACAATTAGACTTTTATAAATTGACTAACTTCTGTGATATTGTCAGATGTTCTAACATTCTTAAAGGCTACTTGGCTTTCTTGACAAAAGATATATTATCTATAACTATGAAGCTTATTTTTTATAGAAACTGCAAACACTCGCCTTGATTATTTTATTTTCTTCATTCTTGTTTTGTTTTCATTTGTATGTTTATTTTTTAATTTCGTGCAAAGCTACACGAGGGCTAGCCGTCCCTAATTTAGCAGTGTAAAACTAGAGGGAAGGCAGCTAGTCATCACCACCCACCGCCAACTCTTGGGCTACTCTTTTGCCAGCGAATGGTGGGATTGACCGTCACTTTATAACGCACACACGGCTGAAAAGGCGAGCTTGTTTGGTGCGACGGGGATTCGAACCCGCGATCCTCGGATTACAAGTCAAACGCCTTAACCCACCTGGTCATTCCGGGCCAGGAATTATCAGAAGTTGCTCCGCTTTCTGTTTACTATAAAGAGAATTATTCAATTAACTAAAACAATACTATTTACAACTTATCGAAGGAAAACTTTTTTGGTTATCATTGTAAATATTCGGTGTCTTTGTTTATTTTTATAATAAATTCTGAATGAAAACAATCATACAGAAACCACAACGAGAGTTTAAAATACTTTAAAAACTTAATTTAAACTACCATATTAAAAATAAAGTTTCTTGTGAGATTTTATATTTTAGAATTAAAGAAGCTCGACATTTTTTAAACTTCTGTGTTTGAGTGATTTTCAAAAAGTTAATAAATAGCAACGTCTATATTTGTTTTCGATTTTCATAAGTAGTGAATAGGCCCGTACAGTTCAATTATTTTATTATATAAATTAAGAAAGTAGTAACCAACTATCTAAAAAATTCGTAACGTTGCTAATTTCACTGTCTCCCAGCGATTATTTGTTATCGATATATCTATTATGGGTTAACTTATGTGTTTGTTGATACTTAGATGCAATTCACTTACTAACTTTTCAACTGTGTCAGTTTTGTAAGTCGGACTAGTAAAGTTAGATTGAATTATGTGCTCTACGAAACATTCTCTAAAGATAAGCTCATAACCAAACATCTTCCGCTATTGGCTCAAGGGTAACTAACCTTCAAGAACTGAAAATACTAAAATTTAGAGTATTATTCCTATAGCGGTTACATTGTAGGCTTAACAAGTTGAAACTTTGTGTTAAAACGAATAAAAGCTCCGAAATGAAAATGTATGTTACAATTTTATTCGGTAGTTGGCATCTTCTTGTTGAATTAAAAAACTCACCCACCGCACTTTCGTTGCATTGTAGAAGTGACAGTGAAATTATACTACTGATTAGAGTGGCCTAAAATTTGGCAGAAGATGTTGTTGGTTACCTGCCATTTCCCTCTCTCTCTCGTTTGTAACTTTGCGTACATATTAGAAAACGAACAAACCATAACTTGTATAAAAGTTGGCTAAAATTAACACCAAAAGTACAAATGAGTTAGAAAGCGGCTAACGTATGATTGTGTGCAAATAACAAACAGTAAGATTTCTGGTTTAAATACTTCACCGCGGGTACAGTTTATTCTTTGTATGACCAAAATAATATACATATCTTTAACCAGTTATAAAGTATCTGTTAAAGTAGAGAGAGGTGAGAAAGCCAACGGTTTTTGTCAGTCTCAAAGAAAGTAAATTTGGTTTGCTTTGAATTTCGCGCAAAGCTACAAGAGGGTTGTCTGCGCTAGCAGTCCTTAATTTAGCAGTGTAAAACTAGAGAAAAACCAACTGGTCATCATCATCTACCAACAGCTCTTGGATTACTTTTTAACCACCGAATAGTGTGTGATCAATCGTAACTTATAACGCCCCCACGGCTGAAAGAACGAACATGTTTAGTGTGACGTAGAGTCAAACCCGCGACCCTCAGACTAAGAGCCGAATGTCTTAACCACCTGGCCATGCTGGGCAAGAAAACAGCATATAACAGTGCTTTAAGTCATTCTGTTTATGACATCTATGTTGGAAGGTGAGTATTAAAATAACGCTGTGTTAAAAAACACCAATTTAAATATTTTTTTATAATCCTACCTGTACTTCTAAGTCATTAAATGAATTTATATCAAATATTTGATCTGAAACGCCGTTAAAATTAGGTGGGTTCAATAATTTGTACATAATACTTTACAATATTACAATAAAGTATTTATAACAGCTGGTGGTAAAAGTATACTTATTTAATATGAAAATACCAGCTATTGCATAAACAATAGATTTCATAACATTTTTAGACCAACACGAAGTTGTATAAGAAGATAACGTTTTTATTTATTAAACTGGTTAATTAATATCACCTACCGTAGTTATTTTCCAACTTCTCATGGCGCAAGGCTTGAACTGCACTCGTTACGATTGATGTTAATTTCACGTTATTGCTAAATCTAACTGGTTGCAAGCTGTGATTTATGTTGTCTTAATGAACCCCAAAGTAAGAGGTTGTATAAAGCGTAAGTTGTAAGTGATGTTGAACAATTTCTTCTTAGCAGTTGTTGCTTGGAAGCTTATAATACGAAGTCATGAAATGGATAAGGTGTCGCTAACTAAAACGCCTTCTAGACTGCATTAATAAACTGGAAATTTTATATTTCTAAGAAAGAAAATGTATCCCGCTAGAGGGCTCGGATACACGTTACTTGAACGTGCTCAAAGCATCCAACCGAAGCCGTTAACAAAATGTACAATGAACTATGGTGAGTAGATTTATTGTCTAAATCAGGCCATCGAAAACGAATTAGAAATTCTCAAAAATCATCTTTGATTATGAGTTGGAGGAAGAACAAAAGAAGAAATGGATATGGATAACTGGTTTTAAAAATCGACATGTTGAACTGAAACATGTTCACATGAAGAGACAATCAGGTCATGCGTTAATCGCTGTTTTCCCTGTTTTTTAAAGACAAACTAACTTCATTTTGCTTATGTACATAAGCCTCGGCTTCACATATAATTTTAGTAAAATTAATTTCTATATAATACATACTTTCATTGTAATCATTGAGCAAGATAAATCTGGAGAATACAAAATTAACTCATTTTTTGTTCTTTCAGTTTTCCTCGTCATCGAAAAGTGAAAAGTTAGGTTTAGCAAAGCCTAATAGTACATTCGAAATGAAGCTTATAAAATGGACATTAAAAGAGGTAATTGAAAAACAATTAAAATATAATATTTTGAGCCTGAACTAATGTAGATAAGTACTTGTCTTAACTAACAATACCATTATTACTTTAAGTGTATGTTTCTATTTTTTGTTGACAGTGCTGTAAACGTGACATGTAAAATAGGACAGCTGCAGTAACGAATATTCAGATTTCCAGGAAGGTATTAACATAACTACAGTCATTTAGCTTGATTAACTTAAATCATTATTAAGTCAATTAATTTATTTCAAGCACATGAATCTTCTGTTAATTTTGATAAACTTCAAAGACGAAGAAGTATGGTCAAGTGTAAAGTGACCTAAGCCTAATAATTCATGGTTCATTTCTCATTACTACAAAAACGCACTCAGGTCTTCTGGGTACGTTATTAAAGTGACAGTCAAAGCTTATTATTTAGTCAGAGAAAAACTGCTCAAGATATCGCTCTGTGTGCTTGTCACAAGCTGAGTTCTCTCTAGTATATCCGTTCAAAATTAAAAGCAACTATACGAGTGTAGTCCCTCGATAGATTTGTTGGAAAATGATAGAGAAAAACAACGATATTTTTAATAACATTTTATCTCAGTCCATTATCCTTATACCGCCAAAATGAGAAAAAAAAACAGTTTTAAAAACTGTTTTTATTTTTGTGGAAATAAATGAATTTGCTTACAATAAACTGGAATGTAAGTTAGTTCAAATTAACGAGTTATACGTATTTTTTCTTAATCATAAACGTTTGTAGTCAACTGATAATTTATTTAAATACACCGATAATTTTTATAAAAATGGTGTATTTGTAAAGAAAACATTAAGTCATCGCCTTCCAAAAACGCTCATCTGAAAAACTTACTGATTTTAGATAAGAAATAAAGATAGAAGCAATTAACGTACAAGTGACGCTTTCCTCTCGTTTTTACTTGGACGTTCTAGGTGTTTCTTTTACTGTAACAATTAAAAGTTAAAGTATTAAAAGTTTCCGTTGGTTGTTTAAATGAACACATAACCGTAACATTAGTCTTATTTAAAAATAAGTTTGTTTTTTTTAACGAATAGAAAACAAACCTTTTCTTGTGTGTTTAATAAAAGCAGAGTAGGCTTTGTATATTCTTGTATATAAGTTAGTTTAATGCCTTTTTTAACATTGTATATAAAATTCTTTGATTAAAACCTTTCTATTTAATGATCCGTTTTAGGTAAACAAGTGCTTTCAATAAATAATTATCAGGAAAACTACAGGGTGGCCCGTAAGTCCCTACCAATCCATATATCTTGTGTCACCAGTGTATCTGTGTGCTGTTCCTCATTCTCGCTGCATAATATTATGCACAATACGCTCTTCAAGTGTAAATGGGCTTACATCGGCCATATTTCTCTGAAAAAAAGAAACAAATTTATAATACATGCGTAATTGTATATAACATAATAACATATGGATGGGTAGGAACTTACGGGCCACCCTGTACAATAGGCTGTATGAACTAAAGTATAAAGTTTGTATATTTGTGTAAAAAAGATGGACGGCTATATGTTTGGTGAGATAACTTGCATAAGTTGCGTTGTATATAGAGGTATCAAGAAGTTGCCAATTATTCTTTGTGACTGGAAGTTCTGAAAATATTATATCACTGGTATTTTGTTAATCTTTGCACACTGAGTCTAATGTGTGGAAGTTGGTGGTTTAGAAAGTCCGTCTTGGTTTTGCACCATACAACACTGCCCTCTACATACGTGTTATAATTCATGAAGACAAAACATATAGGTTCGTTTTGAAGTGAGATTCTTTAGCCTCCCCTCGGTGTGGATTCCTGTACGTGGTGAGGGGACCTCCCAGGGAAGGTTCTGTTCTGTCTGGTTACCTCTTTCTATGATCTAAACATCCACCCACGTGTTTGCCGCGCGTGGCAACCCGTGAACGGGAGGAGAGGATCCTGGTGGTTGAGGGGTCCAACCCTAACACACCACTTTGGCCTTGAATTCCTGTAGACGGACGGCCTTTGGGTGGCCCCCTTGGGTCAATCGGCTGGTCCACTTGGGCTAGAGTCAACCAAGTACCAGTGTTGGAAGTTCTCAACGGGTGTTGTGGACATTGTGCCTGATGCTGGTGTTTGGGTATAGTGCTCACGAAACCCTGGCGTTGCTGCATTGTCCTTGCATGACTTTGTAGTGCGTCCCCTTGTAGGGCTCCATGGTGGGTGGGGTCAGTGGGTACCGAAATTTTTTATTTTTTCTATGGATCCTCTAAAAATTTAAATAAAATTGTAAAAAAACAGTCAATGGGTAAGCGACCACGTCTTGAATACTCAGAACAGCAATCTTCAACATCAGTAACACACGTACCTCATTTTCTTATATTACATTCTCTTTCGGAAAACCTTTAGGGCAAATGTCCCCTTTTTTTTTCAAAAGGGACTAGAGGGACTTGCTGGCTCTCCAAAGTCAGTAAAGAAACTTCGATCTGGTGACATATTGGTTGAAACATCCACATCCCAACACAGTGAACTCCTCTTGAATTCAAAGGCAATTGGGGATATACCTATTGAGGTTACACCCCATGCTACCTTGAATTCTTCACGAGGAGTTATTGTTGAAAGGGATTTGAAGAACGTTCCCGAGTCAGAGATTCTCGCTGGTCTCTCCACTCAAGGAGTTTCTGCAGTGAGGCGCATCTCCACTCGCAAAGATGGAGTTACACTGCCAACAAATACCCTCGTTTTAACATTTACTTCACCACGTGCACCTGCCACCATCAAGGCAGGTTATCTCATTGCAGGGTTCGGCCATACATACCAAACCCTCTTCGATGTTTCCAATGTCAGAGATTCGGCCACTCAAAGACATCTTGTCGTGGTTCCCTGACATGTGCTCGTTGTGGAGGCAAGGACCACGATGCCTATGACTGTGACATGAACCCACATTGCGTAAACTGCAATGGTTCTCACCCCTCTTACTTTCATTCTTGCCCAAAATGGTTGGAGGAAAAAGAGGTGCAGCGTTTGAAAACGACACATAACATTAGTTATCCTGAGGCTCGGATATTGCTGTCCACAACTCCATCTCGGACATATGCTGCTGCACTTCATTCCACAACTACAGTGGGAGTGCAGACAGATCTCTCTGTGCCTCCAAGAGAATCGTTTTCAAAACAAATGAAAAGCCTTTTGACCTCCGTGGTTAAAAAGGTTGATGAATCGACTTCCACACCCATCTCTGTTCCTCCCATACCTTCCAACAAACCTCAAGATCCACGTCCTTCAGTTTCAAATACAGGCATTTCTTCTGATACATCTTTTTCTCCCACCACAAGAGACAAAACAATTATTCGTTCGCGTCCTCAGTCACTGGATTCCCCTTCCAATAACAAAAACCTGCCCACCCGACCCAGAGCAGGATCCATGGAGGTTGATAGACCTCCTCCGACTAAAGACAGTAAAGAAAAAAAGACGTGGTCGTAAACCGAAGGGTTCTCCAGCCACTTCACCTACCCGTTCTTAAAAATGGCCACCTTGATACAATGGAACTGTCGAGGTTTACGTTCTAATCTGGATGATATCAAAACGCTGATTGCTTCCTACCATCCTGTTTGTCTTTCTTTACAAGAAACATTTCTCAAAACTGCTGATACTGTCTCCATTCGGCATTTTTCTCTGTACAGAAATGACAGGTTGTGTGATGGTCGAGTACATGGAGGGTGGCACTGTTGGTTGATCAACACGTGCCCACCCTGTCTTTGTCACTCAACACACCCTTGGAGGCTGTAGCCATCCGTGTTTCCTTGGGTCATACCATCACTGTTTGTTCTCTGTACCTGTCCCCTGGAGAGACATATGATCAATCAGATCTTGATGCTCTCGTTGAACAATTGCCATCTCCATTTCTAATCCTAGGGGATTTTAATGGACATCATCCCTCTGGGAAGTGCTATTATTGATGGGAGGGACCGATCTGTAGAGCGGATGCTCTCTGATCACAATCTTTCTCTTTTCAATACTGGTTCTTCCACTTACTTTCATGCACCTAGTCAGTCCTTTACCGCTATTGATCTCTCAGTTTGCTCCCCTTCATTATTCTCCCATTTTTCATGGAGGGTTGACAGTAATCTACTAGGCAGTGATCATTTTCCGATCCTTTTGAGAGAGACTGGCCGTGGTCGATGCCACCCTACCCGCGTGCCCCGGTGGAAGCTGGATCAGGCAGACTGGTCCACTTTCACTGCTCTCGCAGAACTTGATCCTGCCATCGTAAATCAGCCATCAATAGACGACTGTGTAGCAGCGGTAACTGACTGTATTACACATGCAGCTGCTCAGTGTATTCCTAAAACCTCGACACGTTTTCCACGATATCCTCGTCCGTGGTGGAATCCTGCTTGCCACTTAGCATGGAAGGCTCAAAAGCGGGCCTGGGATACTTTTCGTAGATATCCCACACTTTCAAACCGGGTTGCTTTCCAACGGGCCCGTGCACATGCTAGGTGGGTAAGACGTCAAAGCCAGAAGGAATCTTGGATTAAGTTCACAACCAGCATATCTTCTACCACCAGTTCCAAGATCATATGGGACAGGATTCGAAAGGTTAATGGTCACTACAATTCTGTCCCCCTCTCGATCTTACTCTCTGATGGTCAGGAGGTGACTGATGTTCGGAACATCGCTAACACTCTAGGTGAAAGCTTTTGCCGGGTATCTAGCACTTCTGCTTGTTCCTCCACCTTCCTGGCCATCAAGACTCGGGCAGAGCGATCACCTCTTTCCTTTCGAACTGACTGTTTCTTTGACTATAATTGTCCCTTTACCCTGGTGGAACTAAAAATGGCCCTTCATCGGTCTGCCAGTACGTCTGTTGGACCTGATGATATTCATTATGACATGCTGCACCATCTATCTCCTGCTTCTCTTGATGTCCTTCTGATTGTTTTCAACCGGATCTGGCAGGAGAATGTTTTTCCTGATGCCTGGCGCCAGGCTATTATTTTACCTTTCTCTAAGCCAGGGAAAGATCCCAAGATTCCTTCAAACTACCGTCCAATTGCTTTGACGAGCTGTCTCTGTAAGACATTAGAAAGGATGGTTAATGCTCGTCTTGTTTGGTTCCTTGAATCAAACAACCTCCTCTCGCCCACCCAGTGTGGGTTCCGTCGACAGCACTCCACCACAGACCACCTAATTCGTCTTGAAACATCTATCAGAGAAGCCTTTCTCAACCGCCAACATCTTGTATCAATATTCTTTGACATAGAGAAGGCTTACGACACAACATGGAGGTATGGCGTTTTGCGAGACCTCCATACATATGGGTTACGTGGCCATCTACCAATGTTTATTAAAAAAATTTTAATGGACAGGAGATTCCAAGTTCGTGTGGGTTCGACACTTTCCCGTTCTTTTGTACAGGAACTTGGAGTCCCTCAAGGCTGTGTGTTGAGTGTTACACTCTTCAGTATAAAGAAAAATGCCATCACTGAACAACTCCCTCTCACTGTTGCGAATGGGCTGTATGTCGACGACTTTCACATCTCATGTCAGTCGTCAAACATGAGATATATTGAGCGGCAACTACAAACCGCCCTCAATTGTGTACGGAAGTGGACTCTGGCGAACGGCTTTAATTTCTCTCTCTCAAAACTGTATGCATGCACTTTTGCCGTCGACGGGGTATTCACCCTGATCCTGAACTTCATATCGGTGAAGTTTTGCTGCCAGTGGTCCCGGAGATCAAGTTCTTGGGGCTTATCTTTGATCGTAAACTGACCTTTATACCACACTTAAAGCAGCTTCGGGTCAAATGCACAAGAGCACTGAATCCTCCGTGTTCTCTCTTCTACCAGTTGGGGGCAGATCGCTGTTCAATGTTAAAGGTATATCGTGCTCTTATTAGATCGAAACTCGATTATGGATCAATGGTCTATGGCTCTGCCAGACCCTCGGCCTTAAAGATGCTGGACCCCATTCATCACCAAGGACTTCGACTCTGCACTGGGGCTTTCCGTACCTCTCCAGTTCAAAGTATATACATTGAATCTCATGAACCTTCTCTACACCTTCGCCGTTTGCAACTATCTTTACAATATACTTCGAAACTTCATTCCTTACCAAAGCATCCCACCTGGAAATGTGTTTTCCTTCCTCGGTGGGCAGTACTTTTTCAGAACAGACGATCTGTCATTGCCCCGTTTGGCCTTCGCATCCGGGCGCAATTGGATGAATTGGGTCTGTCCTTGGATAACATTGCAGATTCCACAGGTCGGCCCATCCCACCATGGCTTATTACAGCCCCCAAATGTGACCTTTCTTTCAGTCACCTAAAAAAGGCAGATACTCCAGATTGGAAGTACCGTCTTTTATTCAATGAATATCTTTCAAACAATCATTCAGTTCCCATTTATACAGATGGTTCCAAATCAGGTAATTCAGTGGGCTCTGCTATGGTTTGCTATGGGTCAGTAGTTGCGCGCAGAATCCCTTCTACAGCTTCTGTGTTCACTGCTGAACTGTATGCCATATCTCTTGCCCTGGATCATATTGCAGCTGAGCAGTACTCCAACTGCACTATTTATACTGATTCGCTTAGTTCTATACTTGCCTTGGAATCGCTACACGTTAGCTCACATCCTATTCTCGCTGATATTCGAAACCGACTGGCCCATTTCTCATTAGCAGCTACTTCAATCCAGTTTTTCTGGATACCAGGCCATGTTGGTATTCGCGGGAACGAGCTTGCAGACATGGCAGCTAAATATGTCTGCTTCAGCACCATCACTCCTATGCCTATTCCGTACATGGACTATGGTGTTGTCTTCAAGGCTCGGCTCCGTGCCAGCTGGCAGTCCACTTGAATGAGCAACGTGACAACAAACTTTTCAAATCAAACCCAAAATTGGACTTTGGCCATCTAGCTTCCGTAAAGTTCGGAAGGAGGAAGTTGTTCTCACTAGGCTACGCATTGGTCACAGTTTTTAACTCATCATTTTCTTTTATCTGGAACTGATGCACCAATGTGTAGTTTGTGTAACACTCAAATCACTATCAGCCACGTTTTACTTTCTTGCCATCGTTACAATTCTCAACGACGGCAATATTTTAAACATATTTTTTCCCAGGGTCAGTCTGTAACATTGGACAGAGTTATTGGTGATGGTGACTCTGTCCACCTTGATAATGTTTTTAATTTTTTAATGGCCATTAATCTTTTAATCTCATTTAAGTGTTGCATATTTATTCATTACACCTTTTTAATTGTGGTTCCTTTTTTACAGTTTTAATCTCTCTCCTTCAATTTGACATTGGACAATGGCCAGAACATTAAATAACTCGACACCAGGACTGGAAAGGCCAATTTCAGGTGACTAACGCTACTGTTTGAACTATCCGTTTGAACTACTCGTTAGTCGTCCTGGCGAGTTGTTATTATACTTTTGCTGCATATCATTTCACACTTTTACTACTTTACTTTTTAGTACTGGCCATATTGACTCATAACCCGGAACCAGGACTGGAAAGACCAACTTCAGGTGACTGACGGTGGTTTTTATACTTACCTGTTAGTCTTCCTGGCGGGTTATGATCATTACCATTCTGCTACAGGTAGTCCTTTACAACTTTGTTGGCTGGATGTTAACATTGGTTTTTACGCCATTTTCTGTTTTAATTGCCATTTTGCTTTTATCTTCAATTACTTTTACAAATTTTACTCCATTTACTTGATTTTATCTTTTTACTGGACATTTGGCTACTCATTGTTACAATTTTGCTATGTATCTTTTAAAACTTCTATTCTTTTACATTTTGATACTGGTTGCTATGACACATAACCCGGAACCAGGACTGGAAAAACCAACTTCAGGTGACTGACGGTGGTTCATGAACTTACCTGTTAGTCTTCCTGGCGGGTTATGATCATTACCTTTTTGCTAGAGTAAATACCTTACAACTTCTTATACTCTGCCTTCTATCTTAACATTGTAGACTAGGTGTCAACATTGGTTTTATACTTTTTTGTTTTACCTTCATTTCCATTTATGTCTATTACTACATTTATTTATATTTTTTACATTTTTACCGAATGTCTGGCGCAGATAGCCTCGCTGCTTTGTGCCATAAAACACTAAATCAATCAATTAATCAATCAATTCTTTAGCCCTTATAAAAATGTTCTGTTGGAATTTCAAAGATTGACTTTGAATATATATATGTATATGTTTATAATGTAGGTAATCGTAATACATTAGTGTATATCTGTATATATTTATAAATATACATTAATTTCTATAAATCTCATAATGAAGTTTTTATTTTACAAAATTGCCAGCAGATGGCACTTTGACAAAGAGTTTGTTACTTTTCTTGTATTTGATTTCATTATAAAAGTTCCATAATAATATACAGTGTTGTGCAAAAGTGTTAGGACAGTGTCAAAAATTAGATTTTGGGCTATTTTCAAAGAACAATGGAAAGTAAATCATAGATGAAACATTCAAATGTTATTAATCTTCATATGTAATACAATACAAACTCAGTGGTAGTACTTGAGTTCATCAAATATTTTGTGTCCTACTTTTACTTGAATAACTTTAGACAGTTTTCAGTCATTGTTAAAACATACTAAATAATACTATCATTTGGATTTTGCTCTAATTGTCTTTAATACACTCTCATAAAGTTTCTTTGGAAGTAGCTTTTGATTTAAATTTTTGATCTATAAAATCTCCGATCTGCTCAGTTGGGTTGAGATTGTGGTTCTGAGGAGGCCTCGGTATCATTTGAATGACTCCAGCAACTTATTTCTTAATTAAGTAATTTCTGCATAAGATGTATGAATGTCTTGTGGTCATTATATTCTTGGCAGTAGAATGTTTTTACCAATAATACCCAAACCAGTGGATATACCATGATGGATCAGCACCTGATAGTATCTGCGTTTGCCCATTATTTCATCTATTTTACATATTTTTACCGTCGCCTCCGTAGAAAAACACCTCCAAACCGTCATGTCTTTCCTCATGCCCTATGGTAGGTGCTATTCACTATAATATATATATATCACTTTTTCTTCACCAGAGGTACAAACAGTTTGAACCAAATATTTCGAACTTGGACTCATCCATCCATTACACCCTTTTCCAATCATCAACAATCTAGTGTTTGAATTTTTAAGTACATTTTAGTATCTTGGCAATATTTGAAAATCAAAGTAAATGTTTTTAACCTGCTACATGATCAAATATTCCATCATCGTTGGTTTTTCTTGATACTACAAATCTAAATACCTTTCTGTCGTTTGGTGTATGGCCATTTATCTCATGCTTAAGATCAGTGACAGTCTTCCTTCTGTTTCAAAGTCTACATAAACGAAGATATTTAACATCAGTATCATTAAGTTCAGGTGTTCTGTCTCTTCCTTTTGTATTCTCAAATTTACTAGTGTCAATCTCACGATCTAGGGTGTACTTGACAGCGTTTGGGGAGCACTTCAAGTCTGTAGCAACTTGTTGGAGAGTCCAACCAGTATCATCTAAAGTTTGTATAACAGCCCTCTGCTCTACTGACCATTCCTAATGCTTTTTGGGCCATGATATGACAAAATAACGTAATATATATATAGCGTTAAAAACGATTGCTTTCATGGTCTATTTGTGGAGCGCCATCAAATTAATTTTTTATAGCATATACCGATACCATATGCTAGCTTCTTTCTATATAGTTAAGACACTGCATGGGGTACCATTACAGTTATTTCAGGCCTTAAATTTAATCAGTATGTTCATTCAAGTATGGGAATTATAATAAATAAGTATTCTCACACTGGCTTATTCATTTGTTAACACGAATCAGTGAAGCCTTGCCATATTGTTGAAAGTTATATTTTGTAATAAATGGAAGAATTAACTTCATAGAATGGAAAGAATGACAAAATATTCTCTTGTTCTAACACTTGTATACAGTACTGTACTTCGCTTTCCACACATGACAGAGTTAAATAGTTTGTGAGTTCAATATTTTAAAGAAATTATACTTGAATAAAAATTACAAATCTAATAAATAATGCTTAACCTCATGGTAAATAAATCATTTTAAAGAATCGATCGCATGTATTTAAAATATCGTTTAATTAAATTTTATAAAAATATGTTGTTTTAAATCAAGCACAATGCTACCAGTAGGCTATCTGTGCTCTGCCCACCACGGGTATCATAGAACACTACGATTACCAATTGAATATTTATAAACTTTAAACAGGCCCGGCATGGCCAGGTGGTTAAGGCACTCGACTCGTAATCCGAGGGTCGCGTGTTCGAATCCCCGTCACACCAAACATGCTTGCCTTTTCAGCCGTGGGGGCGTTATAATGTGACAGTCAATTCCACTATTCGTTGGTAAAAGAGTAGTCCAAGAGTTGGCGGTGGGTGGTGAGGACTAGCTGCATTCCCTCTAGTTTTACACTTGTAAATTAGGGATGGATAATGCAGATAGCCCTCGTGTTGCTTTGCGTGAAGTTCAAAACAACCAAAGTTTAAACATACTTTTATTAACTAAAACATTATATAGTTGAAGTAGTAATTGTTGTTGTTTGTAATTAAGCAAAATGGGCTATCTGTGTTCTGCCCACCATGGGTATCGAAACCCGGTTTTTAACTGTATGAGTTCTAAGACATCGCTGTACCACTAGGGGGCTCGTTGGAGAAAGTAGAACGGAAGAAGAAACGACGAAAATTTTAACATAAAAATATTGAAAACCAATAACGTGATGTTTTTGTATCACTTTTTCAGTGATCTAGTAATAATAACGTCGAAAGATGAAGCAATTAAATTATGGGGTTCAATACCAGCGGTTGACACAACAGATAGCTCATGCTGTAGTTTTGGCCCAAACCCAAACAAACAACTTTTTTCTTACAAAAAAAACTGAAACATATTGTTTATAATAATGTATAATTTGAGTTAAATATGATAAAAAAATAAAAACTTTCCATACCGGTATTTACATAAATAATGTGATAAAACGACACAGAAAAATACCGACGGCTGGCACTAATTACGTGACCTTCGTCTAGGTGTGCACATTAATAGAATATAACACTGCGTTACACCATCAAGCATATTGAACTATTCCTATCATCCGTACGAAATCCACCTCGTCAGACTTTGAACAGGATATCTTACAGCTGAAAGAATACGTCATTCACCCGCATTGCAATCAGAGCAGTATTATTGGTCACTTGAACGCAATGATATGTGGCTATAGTGTACTTCCGACCCGATGTGCGTGAAACCAAATAAGGAGTGAATCAACAAGCTAATTAGACTGACGATATCACCCTAATGATAAGCGCGTCATCAAACTCAATGACGAGAATATAATGAAGCTGACGATCCACAGTTTTAGCCCTAATGACGAGCATATCAGCAATCTGATGATAATTAATATCAGCATTTTTCTCATAATGACGAGAATATAAATAGGATGACGATTCTTAGTGTGAGAATTGTTTATCGAACTGACCAGAAGACCAGTAAGCTGGTTAGTAACAGTTCTCACTCTAGGGGTGGTTATGTCAAGAAGCTGATGCATTTTATAGAAGCAATTTTCACTCTTGCGACGATACATTGGAAAACAAATAAACCTCGTGATAACAGTTCTCACCCTAGGGACGAATATATCAACAACCTGACCATTTTACAGTTTAGTTAAGAGCAATAGGTGCAAGGAATTGGTTTTATTTAGGAATTCATGGCTAACATACATATTTAAAGAAGCTAATAGTGAAATTGTATTTGATGTTGAAGGTTGAAGATAAAGAGAAGGGTATATTGTGAGATTTGAAAAGGAAATCAAACTTTTTCTTACGAAGGATAAGGTGGTTCTTAATGAAAAACATCAGTAATAGAACTAGTAGAAGTGGATTTAATTAATAATAAGAAGGTTGTGTTAAGCAACGGGTTTCAGCTTCTAGATTTTCAGATAATGAACTAATTGATGGAAGGATAACAAATGGTACAGATTAGAATGGGAATGAAAGTACCAGGAGCTTATTTTCAATAAAAGATTCCTTTTGTACAGCACATCGATAGAATAGTCTATGGGGTAAATAGGAAGAAACGAATTAGATCATGCTAATCAGGCGCAAGTGTGAAGGGTATAACTGACAGAGCAAATAATATGTTCGTTACTAGTGATGCAGTCTTTGTAGTACATATCGGGTTGATGGTGTATGGAAGGGTAGGTCAGAAGAGCGTATTGTTAAGTAAAAGCATTAATAAATCAACTCAAGGAAAAAAGCTGTAACAAGTTAATTCTGTCAAGGATTCCGCCATGACACATCTGTGAGGATAAAATTATAAGTTGGTTGAATAATAAGCTTAGTTTAATATTTAAAGTAAGTTGGATGGTTGGATTCGTGGGACAAGTTCTTTGTGAAAATTGGACTTTTTTTTTGGAATGAATGGGTTTATATTTGAATAGAGTAGAGGATGGTTTTTTTGGAATGAATGGGTTTATATTTAAATAGAGTAGAGGATGGTTTTTTTTTGCAAAGACTATTTTAACTGAATTGTAAGAATTCTCCCCTGGTAAGTCTACGGATTTAGAACGATAAAATCAGGGGTTCGATTCCTCTCGGTGGACACAGCAGATATCCCGATATGGCTTTGCTATAAGAAAACACACAATTGTGAAAGCAACTCTATAATAGGATTAGTTAGTGTAGAACCATTATTATGAACAAAAATAACGCGTGGAGAGATGTAGGTATGTAGTTTTATTGGATATTAATCTATTATTATTTTTATGCTTGAAATATAAGAAATACAACAGATGACTTTAGAGCAGTAGCCGGAACAGAAGAATTTGATGTAACGGGAATAACTGAAACCTAGATAAATATAAACTGTTATGATAAATTGAATTTCTTTGAAATACAGAGTTATAGGTTGTTAAATGTGGATAAAGTATTAAAAGTAACGAGGAATAACTTTATATTTCAAATGTGAGTTACAATAAATTGAAGCTGTTGATATCACAGGTAATAACATGATATTGAATCTGTTTAGGTTTCTGTTGAGGGTCAGAAGAGGAGAAATGTCTTATTGACCATCAGATGAAAAGTTAATGAGGATCTCTATACACAGTGAAGTAAAGAATTACAGGGGATTTTACTTCGAGGAATATGGATTGGAAAATTCACGAGAGACACAGGTTTTTGGAAACTTTCCAGGATGGTTTTCTTCAACAGTTGTTTAGAAAACATACTGGGAACAATGTTATTTTATAATTGTTGTGCCCTCCAATGGCTCAGCAATATGTCTGCGGACTTACAACGCTAAAAACCGGGTTTTGATACCCGTGGTGGGCAGAGCACAGATAGCCCATTGTGTAGCTTTGTGCTTAATTAAAAACAACAACAACAACATAACTTTTGTAACTTCTACCAAACAAATGGTTGATAGAGTGAAGGTCGAAAAACGTAGAAGGTTCATACATGAAGTTCAGTGAAACCGGATTAATGTTACGAGTTTAATATCTTATTGTTAAGACATTTGATCTTTATGACTTACACCAATGGCATAGGTAAAAGAATGGTCAATAGGTCATTTATGTTCGCTGATTACAGTAAAATTTCGAATGTTGCTGAATATTTCTGTGAGGAAGATGTTGCTACTTTACAAAAGTATTTGGATTATTTGGTGAGTTGGGCATATAAATTGCAAGTAACTTCTAATTACAATAAATGCAAGGTAATGCATGTGGGGTTTCAAATTTTAAATTATGAGTATATTTTGTTACATATTATAACTTATCTCGGACGAGTCTCTGATTTATTATGTTACGTAACATACTGTGATTTCGAATAACCGTAAATTTTAGTTTGAATTTAGAAGTTTACTGTCTAAAGAGGTTATACTATTAGGGGGCATAAATAGTCCTCGTGTAGCTTTGCGCGAAATTGAAAACAAAAACAAACAATACTATTAGTGTACAGGCCACTGGTCTGGCCACATTTGAAGTACCATGTTCAGTCTTGGGCTCTTTGATTTTGAAAGGGCATTGAAGTGGATGATATCTAGGATAAAAAGGAGGATAGGTTAAGGTCTCCATAGATGTTTTATGTTGAAAAAAGAAGAGTTAAAGGGGATCCAATTGAGGTGCTTATGATTGCTGAAAGAACTCAGGGGGATGATGCATCATCTTTTTAGTATTTGATGGTGTGAATAGGAAGACATGGAACACAAGTTATACTGTTCAGAAAGTCACTGTGCAGTTATATATGTATATGATTACAAAACTGCACAGTGGCTTTCCGAACACCCTGGACATTCTGGTAGAGTACGAGTCATTTTCAGTTGAGATAGCTTTAGTTTTTTAACAGAATAGGTATACTGTCAAAATGAGAAATTAATGTTATATTAAACATCTAAATATGTAATTCATGTTATGAAACATGTTCTATGTATGTCTTAAAAGATTTATTAAAAAACATTTATCAGATACCTGTAGTAAGATGCATAATTGAGCATTTCATCTATGAAAATAAATCTTTCCAAAAACATATACAATGACAAAATATAACATCTAAACATTATGAATAGCGTACGTAACCTTATATCAGTTCATATTAAACGTTCAGTACTGGTTGGTTCACCTCATACTCTAATAACGTCTGCAACATAACGTAGCATGCTCTAGATGAGGTTGATGATGTAACATACCGTTATTTCATCCCAAATGTTACAAAAGGCATTGCATATTGCCATACCTTTTCACAGAATATGACAAAAATATCGCCTCCATGTGATGTCTGCAGGAGGCACCATTATCGTTTTCCTGTGGTTTACGAGGAGCAATTTTTCCACTGATGAATAATTGCCAAAACAAGAACTGCACAACCTCTTGGGTATTTATTATGGGAAAGACAGTCTTATCTGATCTGTCCTCCATGCAAAAGACAAGTACGAATCTGTCATCAACTTGAAAAAGCTGGATACAGAACTTATTCAAAAAGAGAACATGTCACCAATGTTTCAACTGTAGCTTGGCATGCTGTCTTGCCCAAGTTATGTGGTGATGATTCTGGTTAATATCTCTATGGAGATAGCGCTTCTTGGAAAATAACCTTGTTTAGTCAGTCTCCTCTTCGCTGTTATTCTGAACACTTTGAAATGGATATATTCCTGTCGTAAGGTATTGCAAGACTTCTTTCGACCTTGATGTGTTAATTTGATCAAAACATGGTCATCTTGGGTCGCAGTCTTTCTAGTTACAATGCACATATTATTATAAATGTTTAGAAATAAAGATACTGCATATTTACAATGCTTAAAGTTTAAAGTTGCTCAAAAGTATTTTACTGAATTATTCTCAGCTTTAATTAAATTAACATGAAATTTGAATACCAATGACATTGCCTTTTTAATAAACTACAAACTCCTTAGAAAGCTTTAGACAGACGTTTTGTTATATTAGAAACGTGTGACAAATGGTAATTCTGAAACGGAGATTTCAACCAACGTACAAACGTGTAACTGCAGTTCTATCTCTCTACGAGGAGGTCAAATTGCGCATACCACGACCTTTTACCATTACATTTAAAATTTAATTAACCTACTTTATTATCAATATATACGAATACCTATAGCGTCTAAATATAGTTCATAAATTAAAACAATATATATAATTATTAATTTTAATAAATCCTCAATCTCTTATACTATGAAAATAGTGACATTATCTTACTCATCATTCACTTTTCATCACCCCCTCTGGTGTCCTAAATTGAACAAAATTTTCTCGTTATTGTATAAATATCATTGATGTAAAGCTACGTTTTCAAAGCATTCAATATTCTTTGTTTCTTGAGATACAAAGGAGAAAGACAAACCTATTTGTTACGTCCAGTTGCCTCATTTATTCTTTTACAGATTGCCAATTACGAAAAATAGGCTTAACTTTCAACAGAAGGCCAACAGCGAGAAAGAAGAGACCAAACTTAAGCAAAGTTCTTGTTTCTAGCGTATTTTTATTCATTATTATAAAAGTAATCAAAGCAAAAGAAAACAAACTTATTATTAAGTTAGATGAGGTTACAGCTTTGTAATGTAATGAAAAATAACAGTAAAATGGTAGCTGGTACATTACGTCACTCAATACGGTGGATTTAGCGGTTGTATTGCGGGGTTATGACAAGTATAAGTACAAAAGGTAGATAAAGATATTTAAATAAATAGGCCATTATTTAATTTTATCAGGAATTCTGCTCATAATTAACTGTAAGGATGAAGTCCTAAGAAGTCACAAGGGCTGAATGTTAGGCTTAGGTTAGTATATAAGGATAAGCAGATAGGTTGGTTGGACCTCGAGGATCGGTTCAGTGGAAAAAAGGAGCTTTTTGGAATCGATTGTTTAAATAGGGTAAGGGCTGACTTGTTTGCTAAGGTTATTAATTAAGCTGTAAGGAGAGTTTTAAACTAGGACTAGACAGTGGTAAGGACTAAGAAAAATTAAATGCAAGCAAATATAAGGCAGAGACAAGTTTAGCAGAGGAAATGAGAATGTAAAAAAAGTTATAAGCATAGGCTTAATTGTTACTATTGTAATGCCAGAAATATAAGAAATAACATGGATAACTTTAGAGCATTAGTAGGAATAGAGGATTTTGATATAGTAGGAATAACTGAAACATGGTTAAACATAGATGATTTTGATAATAGAAGTTTCGTTGAAATACAGGGTTACAAGCTATATAATAGGAACAGAGTATTAAAGAGTGGGGAAGAGTTACATCCAGTTGAGGATATTAAAGATAATAGGAAGGAAACTGAATCCATCTCAGTTTATATTAGTGGATAAAAAAGGAAAAGGCTTTTAGTGGGAATCCGCCACAGACCACCAGATGTTAATGATGAAATTAATAAACTTTCAATGAAATTAAGATTTAAGCTGTTAATAACGTCTTGATTATGGGTGATTTTAATTTCAGGCACATAGACTGGGAAATGCTGGAGTCAAACCATGAGGGAGAAAGTGTTTTTAGAAACTGTTCAAGATGGGTTTTTTCATCAATTATTAAAGGAATCTACCAGAAGCAATGCTATTTTAGATTTATTGTTAAGCTCAAATATAGAAATGATCGATAAGATAGACATTTGGCAATATAATGGACAACTGTTAATTTCTTTATTATATTTGATGTTTTGCTGCATATGGAGATAAGGAATAATGACATTTTGGTTACAAAATTAATAAAAAGCAAATTTTGAGGCGATACGACAAGAATTAGCTGTTGTGAATTGTGCGGATGAGTTATTTGGAGACAATTAGTAGATGTGGAAATTCATTAAAAATAATTTTTAAATATTTAAGGTAACTACATTTTTCATAGAAAGGAAGGAGTAGCTGTAAGTAAAAAATGAGGTTCGATCACAAATAGCTTAAGAAATAAAGAAAAATATCATAAATTTAAAAAATGAATTGATTTGTATGATAGGAGACATAGAACATTATAAAATATCAAGAAGATTGGTGAAACAGAAAATTAGGTTTTTGTTTAGAATTAATCCCAAAGCTACACAATGGACCATCTATGCTCTTTTCACCACCGGGGGACATGAAATTAGGACATAAAAGAATGTGTGAGAATAGGTCTATTAAAATGTAAAAGGTAATAGTAAGGATTTCCTTAAATACGTTAAGGGTAATCAGAATGTTAGAATGAGGATAGGATCATTTACTGATGATTATGAATTAGCTGGATTATTGAATTTTGTTTTTCTTTCGGTTTTTGTGAAGAAAGTCTTAACCAATATTCCTCATCTTGAACAGTTGATAAATGGAAGTGAGCTCAAACAAGACAACTTCATTAATTTTGAGTTGGTTAAGAAAAATTAGGAAGTTTGAAAATAGATAAGTCTTCTGGGTCATATAATATTTCTGCAAGAGTTTCGAAGGAGGTTAAAGATTGGATAAGTGAGCCATTTTTAACTATTTTTGTTAGTCCTTGAATAGTTTGCAGGTACCAAAGAACTGGAGATTAGCTAATGCAACTCCTCTTTTCAAAGGAGGTGATAAAATTGTCCCACTAATTATAAACCTTACATTAATTTTTCAAATTCATCTAAGACTTTTAACAATTTTGCTAGTTAATCAACATGGTTGGTAAATTCTTGCCATATAAATATTTTGATATTCTTTCTAAAAGTTACTGTTTATGCAGATAAGGGTGAGGGTGTAGATTTAGTATATCTGGATTTTCAAAACCCTTTGACAAGGTGCCACAGAAAGGCTTATAAAAATTGTATCTATAGGTATAAGGGAAAATTTAGCAAACTGGATAGAAGAGTGGTTGGATCAAACTGGATTATTGTCACAAGTAGTTACCTTAAGGCTCAGTCTTAGGACTTTCACTCTTTTTAATTTATATAAATGACATTGATGAAGGAATAGAAAATAAATGGCTTACATTTGCAGTGGATATTAAGATCTTTGGTGTAACTAGGTGTGAAGAGGATACTACTGATTTACAAAATGACTTAGATCATTTAGAGTGTTAGGCAAATAAATGGCATATGAGTTTTAATTTAATAAATGTAGGATAATGCATGTGAGTATCATAATTTGAAAGGTAATAACTTTAACAGTATTATCAAAGAAAGGGATCTTGGTGTAATAATCGATCAGTCTATAAAGTCATCCAAACAGTGTGCTGTTGCAAATGGTAGGACAAGTATGATTTTTGGCTGTATATACAGTAATATTGAATTTTATTTTATTGTACATGTCACTAGTTAGGCCATAAGTAGAATATTATGCTCAGTTGTGAGCTACTTACATTAGGAAACACGTCGAATTGTTGGAAAAGGTTTAGAAAGGGTTACTAAAATGGTGCTCGAAATAGACGGTTATGAAAAAAGGCTGAAATTTCTCAGTTTTTTTTCTCTTGATCAAATAAGAGTCATGGTGGATCTTATTAAGGTGTTTAAGATTGTAAAAAGAATTGATAGTGTTGTTGCATTATCTTTGTTTAGTATTTAACAGGATAGTAGGACTAGAGGACACGCATATACATTTTGGCAGATTAGGAGTCATCTTCAGTTGAGACAGTTTTATTTTTCCACAGGGTAATTTGTCTTTGGAATTGATTTTCTCCAAAAGTTGTAGAAGCAGTAAATTCAAATAGTTTTAGGAAAAAACACTTAAGTATATGAATGATAAGGGTTGACTTTAAGTGTTATTTTATTGTTTTTAAGTAAATTCAGTTTAGAGTGTAGGAAAGATAAAGAATGTCAAATAGTTCGTAAAAATCTTGAAGATCATGGAATGAAATATTAGAGATACTTGTTTGTTTGTTTTTAGAATTTCGTGCGAAGCTACGCTAAAGCCATTTGTGTTAGCCGTCTCTAATTTAGCAGTGTAAGACTAGAGGGAAGGCATCACCATCCACCGCCAATTCTTGGGCTACTCTTTTATCAACGAATAGTAGGATTGTTCGTATCATTATAACGCCCTCACGGCTGAAAAGGCGAGCATGTTTGGTGTGATTAGAAGTCGAATGCCTTAACCACCTGGCCATGCCGGGCCATTGAAATACTATGAGTTAAAACAAACATAACTGCAAGTTGTGAAAGAAACAATTAACAATAACAGAAATTACACAATTCCTAAGAAAACAACAAAAATACGTTTAATGTTTGTTTGTTTTTTCATTTCGCGCAAATTCACTCGAGAGCTTTCTGCTCTATTCGTTCAAACTTAAGATGATAATGATTTTTTTTATATCGGTTAACAAAATATAAACTTTAAAACAGTACTTGTACACTTGTGTTTGTTTACAAATTGAGGAGCAATGTATATATAATTTAATTCTTATCTGTATAATAAAATGTCGAGGTGGAACAGGATGTATCATAACTATATTTTGGCATCCTTTGACGTTTAATACTTATTGTGATGGCACAGAAAATTAATCGCATATATACGTGCTCATATCGGGGACTTAGATTTTCTCTTGTACTTAAAGACACTAGAAACCAGAGGAATATGGATCAACTTGAGAATAAAGGACCATCAAGAAAGAAATTTGCAATAAGTCGTGCCCTAGCCATAGTAACAAACGTGCATTATCTTATGACAGCAAATTTTCTGTGTGATTATGGTTGTGTTTATCGCTCAGATATTGTTTCCTTCTATTGTTTAATTTGTCTGTAAATTTTTAACCAGTTAAAATATTAACTCATTTTCTATATAATCGTAAGTATTTTTGGTAAATGTGCATTAGCTGTACGTAACCTGTAAAAAAACAGTTCAAAGTCTTTGAAATGTTGTTTAAATGTGGGTGAAAAATACTATATTATCAAAAATATAACCTTTGGAACATTCAATTCGTCCTGATAAAGAATTATCCATAAATGTTTGGAAGGTAGCAGGTAAGTTTATAAGACCTAAAAGCATCATTGATAAAGTCAGTTATCGTTTTTGAAAGCAGTTTTACGACGATCCTTCATCATAACGGTTATTTTTCAATGTATACTTTATAAGTATAATGTACTGATACAGGTCGCTACAAACAAAGAATTCTAAAATTACTTGTAGGAAACAGTGGATAGCAGTCAGGTTCTGAAACTTCATTAACTTCCTGTGGTATACACACAATCTAACACCATTAGTTGTTTTAACAATACCCACTGGATAGTCCGAGAAGAAGAGAAGGGTTCAATTAGCCCATCACTAAACTTTTCATCTACTTCATAATACAGGTTTCTAATTTAGTGGAAGAAAAACGATAGTGTTTACTAAACACTGACTTCTCTTTGGTGATTACAATACTGTGTTCAGTCAAATCTATAAGGCCAAGGTTGTTGTTAAAAATGTTGACATATTTCAACACAAGTTTCATCAAGTGTTCACATTCTTTATATTTTAAATGTGAACATTCTATTTTTTAAATCAGTATCTTTTCAGTGTCAAATGCCCAGTAGATGGCGCTTTTAATTCAAGAACATTTGTGAAGACGTTAAAAATTGTTTCGTTATGCTGAACAAATAATATAAGATTCAGACACATAATTTGACGACAGCAAAACATTGGTCTACAATGCTGTTTGTAACTAATAGTTATACTTAAATATCCTAATGTTGACAGTTCGTCATTCCACCTGCAAGCTGCACGTTACCTATATTCCAAGAATTAAATTGAAGAGTTGTTGGATCATTTTAGTTAATATATTTTCATTTAGTACTGAATAATCCGTCCCAGTATCTGTACAATTTACTACTTTTACACCATTAATTTTTAGGGTTAGATGTGTCATATATGTTTTATTTCTTGTTAAATAGTTAATGGAGGGTTTCACTTTCAGGGAGCCCGGCATGGCCAGGTGTTTAAGGCATTCAACTCTGTTTTTTTGAATAAATATTACTTTTATAATATTTTAGCAATTTTCAGCTTCAGTAAAATGTTACAAAACTTTGTGCCAAATTCGATAATTTGTTTCTGGGATACTAATGTTTTGTTTTCATTATATGTTGTGATTGATGCTATATTGTATTTGCAGTAATACATTTATATGTTGCAATGCCTTCACTACGTAATTCATATCAAATTAAATCTTACTTGTTTACATAATATTTCTGTTTTTACTGGTTCATGTACATGTATAAGTTTGTTTGTTTGTTTTTTGAATTTCGCGCAAAGCTACACGAGGGCTATCTGCTCTAGCCATCCCTAATTTAGCAGTGTAAGATTAGAAGGAAAGCAGCTAGTCATCACCACCCAACGCCAACTCTTGGGTTACTCTTTTACCAACGAATAGTGGGATTGACCGTCACATTATAACACCCGCAGGACTGAAAGGGTGAGCATGTTTGGTGCGACAGTTCTTGCAATGGTTAATGAAGTCTTTTTTTTTTAATTTCGCGCAAAGCTACTCAAGGGATATATGGGCTAGCCATCCCTAATTTAGCAGTGTAAGACTAGAGGGAAGACAGCTAGTCATCACTACCCAACGTCAACTCTTGGGCTACTCTTTTACCAACGAATAGTGGCCCACATGTATAAGAATAAAGTAGTTGATAATCAGAATTTTGTGAGCAGATGTTGTTACTCATTTTCCAGTCAATACGGGGGCCGGCATGGCCAGGTGGGTTAAGGCATGCGACTCGTAATCTGTGGGTCGCGGGTTCGCATCCCCGTTGCATCAAATATGCTCGCTCTTTCAGCCGTGGGGGCGTTATAATGTGACGGTCAAACCCACTATTCGTTGGTAAAAGAGTAGCCCAAGAGTTGGCGGTGGGTGGTGATGACTAGCTGCCTTTTCTCTAATCTTACACTGCTAAATTAGAAACGGCTAGCACAGATAGCCCTCGAGTAGCTTTGTGCGAAATTCAAAAAACAAACAAACAATCCAGTCAATACGAACTAAATGAGTTTGTAATTAATACATTGAACTGTTTGTATTAACTCGCACAAGTACTGTGCAAAAGTTTTGGAAAAGTCAAAAATTACATTTCAGAGTGCTTTAAAAAATAGTGGAAGGTAAATCGCAGGTGAAACGTAACTTTATTAATTTTTATATTTAGCTGAACTCAACCACTTCCACTTAGTTTCCGTTATGTATGTTCCGTTTTGAATTAATAACTGCATATAACTTTTCAGATAGTTTGCATCATATTTAATCAAAGTGTTCTCTATTACATTCTCATAATTTTTTTTGCAGTAACTTTTGATTTGTAAAGTATTTGATCTACCAAATCCCAGATCTGCTTAATTGAGTTGAGATTGGGGTTTTGTGTTACATCATATGAATAACTTTGGCAGCTTCTTTTTTCTAAGTAAGTAGTTTCAACATAGATTGGATGGTGTATTTTGATGCGTTATTACCTTGCTAGTAAAATCATTTACCATTAATACACAAATCACTGGTATCATGTATCAGTATTTAGTGATACTTTCACTGGTCCATTATTCCATCTGTTTATTAGACATCTCCTATCACCTCAGCACAAAAAGTACCAAACCATCGCACTGCCTCAACCTTACTTCATAGTAGGTCTTATTGAGTAAGTATCTTCCTTCTGCTGGATGTGCTGGATGTACAACATACGCTTTGAACCAAATATTTCAACCATTTCAACTCATTACAAGCATATTGTAATTTGTAGATTGAAGTGAAGTTGTATTTTGTAAAATGACTTTCACAAAATATTCTGGTACATATGGTGGCCCAATAAATTCTTGGAATAAACTGGGTTTTGAAAAGAAAGCCCTTAACCATTGGCAAGTAAATGGAAACGTTTCTCATATAAAACAAATTTTACTTATTATTTGAACAATCAGAATGTTACAATAAAAATATACTCATGATTGGCTGCACTGTATGTAATAACTGAATGAAAACAATATTAACTTTGTTTAAATCAGATATCTGGTCAAAACGTACAGCATAATCCGTGGTGACGAAAAATTCGCTTGTAGGTAAATTACTTAAAAATGGCTGGTATGGGTAGAGAAAGCACTAGTAGAGGAGCGAACACTGCAATTAAAATAAACACAACATAACCATAGAAAACACTTAAATACTAAATAAAGAAACAAACGCAAAATTAAAGACGCCTTACTTATACAACAACTTAAACCCAAAAGAAACCAATACAAAGAAACACCTTTATACCTATTAATAAATATATCCAACATCTAAGCACGCCTTCTACATTCCTAGACTCAGTTACACAACTGCCTTCAAACGTTTGGTCAGCTATCGGTCAATTACCTCTTTCTTTCTCTGTAAACCTGACGATGACCAAAGAAGGTCGAAAGAAGTGTGAAGGTGACTTTTGATGTTCTTTGAATGTGGTTTTCAATTTTCTACTTGTTTCTTCAATATAGAAGTCGTGGCAGTTATCACACTGTATTTTATAATTAATGTTGGTATTGCGTTCGTCAGTGTAGGTTTTACATAGTATAGACCTTAGTTTTGTGCCTGGATCTTGAATACATTTGGTATTAACTGGAATGTCATATTTTGTTGTTAGTTTTTTGCAAAATGTCGGAATATATGGTATGCAGCAGTATATGGTTTCGTGATTTTTTGATTAGTGAGATATATTTATTTTTGTTGGTTGATTTTGTTCTCTGTCTAGGTGTGTGCATATATATTTTCTACGGTTTGTGGAGGAAACTTGTTGATGTTGATGAAGTATTGTTTTATTTTGTATAATTCGTTGTTAATTTTATCTGATGTGGGCATAGGTTTATGGCTGTGTTTATTTGGTTTCTTAGTATGTTGAGTTTTTGTTTTGTTTCATGTGCTGAGCCACAAGGAATGTATAGTCCAGTATGGGTGATTTTTCTGTGGTTTTCTGTTTTAAAATGTGCATCGATTTTTGTAATTCTGAGGTTAAGAAATGATATTTGATTGCTTTCTTCCTGTTCACATGTGAAGTTAATGTTGGGATGTGTAGAGTTAATGTGATCGAAAAAAATAAGTCTGTGTTTTGTAGATGTGAATCCCGCAATCGTGTTTTGGTTATTGAGCCTAAAGTTAGTTTTAGTGGTAGTTAATTCTATAAGGGTTGCTAATTGGTTGTTGTGGATGCATATCAATGGGCTGAGGTCTTGGATATAAAGTTCTAAAGTTATCTTGCAGGCTTCAGTTGTTGGGATTTGCGTGAAGAGAGAAATTACACCAAAACTAGCTATTAAGGCTTTATAAATTAGTTGATTAAGAATATATTTAAAGTTAAAAGCGTGTTTGAAAAAGGAGACGGTGAATGTTTGGACAAACGACTTATGTGTTTTTCTCTTTACCTTCTACCGCAAACACTAAATAAAAATGATACGTCTGTTTATGGGGTAATACCGATAAGAAACCTAACACTGTTCTGTTGCTTATAGTTTGACGATGTCTTAGCTCTAGCTAACAAGTTTGAAGGTTTCAATAAAACGTTAAAAGGAGTTAATAATAATTGTCACCTTCAAATCAAAACGTTTTCTGAATTATATGGGTATACTAAGTTGTAATTGTTTCCTTCCTGTCTAATATATAAAACCTTTCATTCATTATGTGTATTAAATTGTTAAATGTTCTGTAAGCATTCGAGTTTGAAACATTAAAATGGTCAAGTACTGAATTGGTAAATTTAACCCAAATTTCATTAATTTGTTTTGGAATTTCGCACAAAGCTACACGATGGCTATATGCGCTAGCCGTCCCTAATTTAGCAGTGTAAGACTAGAGGGAAGGCAGCTCGTCACCACCACCTACCGCCAACTCTTGGGCTACTCTTTTACCAACGAATAGTGGGATTGACCGTCACGTTATACACCCCCACGGCTGGGAGGGCGAGCATGTTTAGCGCAACGCGGGCGCGAACCCGCGACCCTCAGATTACGAGTCGCACGCCTTACGCGCTTGGCCATGCCAGGCCTATTTCATTAATACAAGGATTAGTTTCGTCAAACTTGTTTCTAGTATTTTTAATAATAATAATTCAAGCAGTCGAAATAATTGCATAAGACTTGCAGATCTTTAACATATTTAACTTTTTTCTTCCTTTTCTTTCAATTTCTGTGGAGTAATGTTTGTCTCTGATGAAACTAAACGTTAGTGTAAGAAACTAATTCAGAAAGTCTACTATGGCGTTAATTTTTCTGATAAATATAAGTGTAAGCTTACCTTTAACTTGCTTATTTCTAAGCTAAAACGATCTTTTGATAATTTGATGTTTTTTGAAAAAAACACAACAACTGTATTCTAGTTTCGTACAATGGAGTTAACTTTTATAACTTTCGAGCTCAATTTAAGTCTTAATGCGTCAGAATATAACGTCTGAGTTTTACCTTTAGTGTCCCTCTATGGAACAGCGGTAACTCTTTATATTTATAACGCTAAAATCGGTGGTTCGGTTCCCCTCGGTGGACACAGCATATAGACTGATGAGGCATTGCTATAAGAAACTCATGCATACTGTTATCTTTATGGCCAGGTTGGTTAAGGCTTTGGACTCGTAATCTGAGGGTCGCGGGTTTGAATCCCGTCGCACCAAACATGCTCGTCCTTTCAACCATGGGGGCGTTATAATGTTACGGTCAGTTTTACTATTCGTTGGTAAACGAGTAGCCCAAGAGTTGGTGGTGGGTGGTGATGCCTTCCATCTAATCTTACACTGCTAAATTAGGGACGGCTAGCGCAAATAGCCATCGTGTAGCTTTGCGCGACATTCGATAACAAAAAAAAAAAGTGTAAGAAAGCCTTCACCCTTATGAAAATTAATTGAAACAAATGGTCATTTTACAATATTTTCAGCATGGCGTACGGTGTAAGCTCGCTGGACCCGCTGATTTCCTTTAATAGTCATTTTTTCATACAGACGGCGTTATTAGCTGTGTTTTGCAGTACGGTCGATCTATTTGAGGAATATTACGTCATTCGAAATTGCGTTAGAAGGGCAAGGAGACCACCAGTCAAAAAACAACTTCTTACCAATTCAATGAAGAAAAAATGGTATCAGTGGGGTCTGAAATACAAGAACTGGACGCAAGAACAATGGAGGAAGGTGTTATTCAGTAACGAGACTCATTTCTTCATACAGGGTCAAAGAAGTCTGCATGTTCGTAGATCTCCAGGTGAGAAACTTCGAGAATCACACATCAATGAGTTCGTAAAACATCCCTTGAAGAAGATGTTTTGGGGTTTTTTCAGCTACCTTGGCGTTGGAGGCTTACTTATCGTAGAAGGTATGATGCGAGGACCACAGTACATCGAAGTTTTGTAGAGAAGAGTCGTTCCAGAATTGAAAAAGAAATTTCCAGATGGATCTGGCATTTTTCAATAAGATTTGGCTCCGTGCCACACATCTAAACTTGTGAAGAATTTTATGACTACAACACGAATAAAGGTGCTGGACTGGCTTGGAAACTCTCCGGACTTAAATCTTATTGAAAATCTTTGGGCGATTTGTAAAGAAAGACTTCGGGGGAAAGACTGTACTACGAAAGTTAAGCTAATTAAGGCCATAACTGAGATGTGGTACCGCGATATAAAAATTAGTAAAGATTGTAGTTAACTCGTGGACTCGATGTCAAAGCGGATTAATGATCTTCTGAAAAATAAAGACGGTCATATCATGTATTAATTTGTGAGTAATTTTTGGATTCTCAGAAATAAAACGCAAAAAATTAAAAAATTCGTAATTTTCCGTCTTGTTTCAATAAATTTGCACAAGGTTGTATAGTGTTCAATGATTTTGTAAGCTGAGGTTTCTGTAGAGAATTTTCTAGTCTCAATTTCTGTGCTGGTGCTCTGGATATGTTTGGTCATAGAGAGAAGAATATTTGCCTAAAAATTAAAATTTTGATCAAATTGAGAATTATTGTAGGCCTAATATGTTGTGGTTTACGTTTGGATTTTGTACACGTAATTTACTATATTATCTGCAGATTTCATGAAAAGTTCTTACAAGATTATACTTTAATATCACATTAGTCATGACTAATACGAAACACAATTAAATTATTGGTAAATACACGATATATCGTTTGTGCGCGTACATTGTTGGATATTGGACAGAAAAATGTATAGCTGAAACAATGTAATTCTATGCTTATCTGTCACAAAACAATCGAAATAAACTTTAAATGTTGCTTTGTGTCCAGTTTTTCTCCCTGCCCTTACATTCCACAATTCTTTCCTTATTGTTGACAGATCAGTCGTCATTTCTCCTTAATTTATTTAGAGACACCCTGGTGTGACCTGGTAGCGTTCACTACAAGATGGCGGATGATCTTTTGAACCTTTGGTGCCGACGTCACGTTACGTTTATCTATAGAAACAATACCATTAGCACATCCATCCACCTATAGAACCTTAGTAACAACGTCTGCCTATTAAAACTTTCTGTCTATAGAACCTCAGTAACACTATGTGTCTTCGTAAAGCGCATGTAATATGCCTAGTAAAAATACTCACCTGTAAACAAACTTATCCATAGTAAGACCATACGCCTGTACAAATACTAACCTTTGTAACACGATGCACGTATAAAGCATGAGTAATACTGTCTGCCTATAGAACCTTAGTAAATATAGGAGACCCTTTGATATCAAACTATGGTGTCATCCTTTCCTTACTGAACAGTTGCGTAACTCTGAAGCGTCGGCCTAATTAGCATATTGTGTAATAGTTGTGTAACCCTTATCCTTTCGCCTCTGAACAATTGTCCTATCTACTCATATATATTGTTATGTGCTGTTATTAGTCAATGAAAACTCGTATATGTATTCTTTCCGACCACAGCGAATCGAGTAACGTGAAGCAAAATTATTATGACAAAAATAGGTTTGAAGTTCCGACACTTTATTATAGGTTAATGATCACAGAATAATTTTATATGCTGATAGAATTAAAAAACAAACCAATGTGTATATAGTTGATTTCCCTCGCTTCTGATACTTTTCTTTTGGGTTCTTATGAGCAAATATTCAAAACCATATAACACTATCGCGTGCGTTAATATTTAGAACAAATCCAGATAAAACCCTTTAGGTTTTGATATTGAATTTGTTTATATTTGTTGTAAATTTAGAACTTATTTCTGTATAAAAATGTTTTTTGACGTTTTTTATTAACAAGTGATTTAAGTTTAAAAATACATACGTGATTATAGTATTAAAATGCCTCCGAAGCCTTTGTATACTTACTGATAATACTTATTTACAAAATAAGTATTATCAGTAAGTATACAAAGGCTTCGGAGGCATTTTAATACTTTGTAAAGCCCTTATCGTTTTTAAATTCCTTCTTCAACACCAATGTAATGCTCCGATTCTTACAAATAAACACCCTTAGGAGGCATTCATGATCTCTGCATTCAAGCAAACAACCATTTATAACTAAACCAGGATTATAGGTTCAAACTTTAATACACTTAACTGTATTCTGGTAAAATTAAAAAAACCATCTGTAATTCAAACAAATGTATCGTCATTTGGGTTCTTTTATGCATAAAGGCAACAATATGTACAGAACAATATATGGTTGAACGCTTTTCAAATGAAATAATTTAGAATATGTAACAAATCAGTATAATATGCTAGATCTTTAGAAATATATTCAAAAAGCTCTTTTCACCTTTATTTTGACCTCAAATCATCTTATTGTTTAAGATATAATCTTTCTATATTCATTCCAAATCTACAGTGCACTGCTACATACCATTTCTGAATACACTCACTTGGACATTGGTGTGTTGTGATGCTGTAAGATTCGATTCTCGAGCTTCAGAACAAGAACCTATGAAACTACATAGGTCGATAACGTAAAATATATTTACGAAACTAGCTAAACAGAACTTGTATTGTACTGGTAGAGTTTAGAACGCGTACTTAATGAGTTGTGTCCTCCACTGGCACAGCGGCATGTCTGCGAACACACAGTGCTTGTTTGTTTGTTTTTTGAATTTTGCACAAAGCTACACGAGGGCTATCTGCGCTAGCCGTCCCTACTTTAGCAGTGCAAGACTAGAGGGAGGCAGCTAGTCATCACCACCGACTGCCAACTCTTGGGCTACTCTTTTACCAACGAATAGTGGGATTGACTGACACATAATAACGCCCCCATAGCTGAAATGGCGAGCATATTTGGTGCTACCAGGATTCGAACCCGCGATCCTCAGATTATGAGTTAAACCTACCCGGCCATGCCGGGCCAGCCATAGTGCTAGAAACCGAGTGTCGATACCCGTGGTGGGCAGAACACAGATAGCCCATTGTGCACTTTTGTGCTTAATTCCAAACAATCAACTAATAAGATGTATAATTATTGCTTATTGACTATTGTATTAAATGAGATATACAGACCACATAAGCAATAAAATGCATCTTAACAGAACAAAATAGAAAGTAATATGCCATGTATAAGTTCGACATCAGATTTATAGAAACACGAGTAAAATAATATAGACATTTAGTAACAAATAATAAACGTGTGACGAAGTTTAATAAATCTGTTTACTATTTTTTACGAAAGATACGACTAGAAGAGCTTACTTATAGAGTTGAACTAGATGGTTTTAGCTATTAAACTGTTTGTTTTGAATTTCGCTCAAAGCTACTCAAGGGCTATCTGCGCTAGCCGTCGCTAAGTTGTAACTAAAGTAAGAATTGAGCAAAATGTTAATTGGCTGGCTTTTCTCAATTGTGTAATTTTTCGAAGTGAATCGATAATAAAAATTGTGCAAAATTTAATCAAGACCTCGTTGGTTACTGTAAACACTAACGAGGCGTTTATGTATTAAACATAGATACACAACTGTATAGTCACTTCCGTATTCATCTGCAATGGAAGCCTTTGAAAACGATCTATAAAATTCCAAATGCTTTCCTTTGTAGGTTCTTTCTTTCAGGCAATTATCAAAAGCTGTAGTTTTTCTATTAGCACAGCTAATATTTTTTTTTTTGGTGAACAACTGCTTGTCTACCAAATAGGCCCTGTAGAGTATATTATATTAGAAGAGGTTTATCTAAAAAATCATCAAGATATGTGACAACCATTGCCAAAATGATGTTGAGGTGAAACCAAACGGAATGTATCAGAATTACGTTTGACATTGTTTGGCGTTTCGAAGGTTGTGTGATGCCATCAAATATTGATCGTTTTTGTGAAATGTATATGTGAGCTTTTTTCAACGTAAAATATTGATATGCTCAGATCATTAAGGCGTGTTCAGATCGTGGACATAAAATTTCCAAGACATGGACTTAATAGTCTTGGAAAAAAAAGTATGGATCAACTTGAGGTGTCAGGACTATCCAGAAAGAGATTTGCAACAAGTCGTATATCAGACTCAGTGAGCGAAATCGGTGTTTTGTAACAGATGAGAATTCAAGAACATAAAGGTTAGTGTCAGAAACTGTTCACATGTCGCAAACACTAATTTGCAACACAATCCAGAAGGACATCCATTAAGAAACGAGGCCAACAAGATATGGATTCCCCAGGATAAAACTTCCAATCGTACGTTCCTTTCAACTGTCACAAATCTCAAACAATTGCAGAATATGATAAATATTCATGCTATTTCATAGGAATTTATAACGATCAACTCGCCAGGTTCGGTGGCTATGATTCTCTTTGTTATTAAGCAGAAAACAAAATAAAGGGGTATCTAAACGTGATTTTAGCATTATAATCCTTCAGACTTGCAGATTTTCTTCAAATAAAAAAACAAAAGAAGGAACGCATCGAAATCAAATAAAAGTTCCACGAACCCATAAAAATAGTACTCTTAAACATACAACTTTAACTACTAATCCATTAATCATCCCCCCCCCCAAATCAAATTCACTTAATGAAAATATTAAGTATTAATTTACACCATAAAAATAGAAATTAGTCACTAGTGTAAGAGATAAATATAATATAAGTATTATAATCCTTCAGGTTTGCAGATTTTTTTCAAATAAAAAAAGCAAAAGAAGGAACGCAATTCCCCAAATATGGTTTATTATGAATAAAATTAATTCCAAGTGAATAATTTTGTGGTAGTTAGATTAGCTTCATCTGCTCAAATACATCTACAACATCAAGAAATGTACTACGTATTACATATATTTGGAACGTTTCGATCCTCAACTAATATAACAAGATATATAAAAGAAATCGAAGATGCAATTCTCTGAATATATCCGGCTGTTTTTTTTCACAAGCGTACAACGTGACCAAAAATAATCCTGAGAAAATACCTATAACGTCGGTTTTAATCTTTAACGATTTGTTTTTGCTATGCTCTAAAAGCTGTTGTTCCACTGTATGCGTCTTAAAAGTTCTAACATTATGCTTTAGTGTTGGATTAGTAAGAGGGTGTTGACTGTATAGCTTAGACCGTGACCTTGAAACTTCGTGTCACGCCATTGTTTAGCGCCAAAACTCTCACACCATGACATCAAGTATTGTACTATAGGTAGTATATGGAGTGAAACGTTTCGTGTTTGACTTTGAATACGACACTAAACCATCTTATTTTGTTCAGTAGTGACATTTAAAATGGAACAAGGTTTGCAGGTCAACAAAACATTGGCGTTTGTATATATAAGTATGAATACACCGACAGAGCAGTTTTAGTTAATGAGAGGTTTTGTGATTACCAAGTTCACAATGATTAAAAATAAACGTATAAGAAGTTTAATCTCATGATGGCTAAACAGGAAGGATATACAATGGTAAGAGTCAGATGTTTGTTTTCATCATGTAACCATATCAAACTTTTTAGTATTACTCTATCACGTTACAAAATATGAGACTTCCCCCAAGGAAAGATGTCTGGATTAGAAATCGCTGTTTATGTTAATATTAAGGATATCTATTTTTTGTTTGTTCTTTCGTTTGTTTTGTTTTGAATTTCGCGCAAACCTACACGAGGGAATAGCACACTATTCGTTCCTAATTTCGCAGGGTAATACTAGAGGGAAGGCAGCTAGTCATCACCACCCACCGCCAACTCTTGGTCTACTATTTTACCAACGAATAGTTGAATTGACCGTCACATTATATCGCCCCCACGGCTGAAAGGGCAAGCATGTTTGGACTTATGGGGATTCAAACCCGCGACCTTCAGATTACGAGTCGAGTGCCTTAACCACCTGGCCATGCCGGGTTCTCTGGGACTATTCCTATTCTCATTAAGTTTAAGTACAAAGAAAGAAAGAGCAGATTAATCAAATTTATTAATATTAGTTAACTAATAGTTTGCCACAACAAATAGTGGTCGTTATTGATGAACTAATTCACATGTTGTTGAATTCTATGAGCAACATCAATTTTCTGATGTGATACCATTCTATTCGAAATTTGGTGGTTAGAGCCCTAAATTAAATATCTTCGGGTTGTGGGTTCGAATTCCATCATCGAAGCTGCTCGTCCTTTTAGTGGTGAAGGAGTCGTAACAAGTTGGTGTGAGTAGCGCTGAGTAGAATATATTTTCTCTTGTCTTACCACTTAAACATTAACGTAGGTAACTCTCTAGTATTTTTGCATGAAGTTTGTTTTGTTCTGTTTTTTTTTAATTTCCCACAAAGCTACACGAGGGCTATCTGTGCTAGCCGTCCCTAATTATTTCGTACAAAGCTACTCGAGGGCTATCTGCGCTAGCTGTCCCTAACTTAGCAGTGTAAGACTAGAGGGAAGGCAGCTAGTCATCACCACCCACCGCCAACTCTTGGGCTACTCTTTTACCAACGAATAGTAGGATTGACCGCAACATTATAACGCTCCCACGGCTGAAAGGGCGAGCATGTTTGGCGCGACCGGAAAGCGAACCCGCGACCCTCAGGTTACGAATCTCACGCCTTAACACGCTTGGCCATGCCGGACCTGCATAAAGTTCAAATAGATTCTTAAAGTAAACTATGATTAGCAAAACGTGTGAAATTGTTTGTTTGTAGTTAAATACAAATCTACACAATAAGTTGTTTATGCTCTACCCACCACGAATATCGAAACCCGTTTTCTAGCAGTAAAAGTTTACAAACAAAACGCTTTTATACCGGGGATTAAATTTTTCAAAAAATATTAGGGAAACTGACAGTTAATTCCTGGTAAAAAAATATCCAAAATGTTGTTGTTGTTTTTTTTTTACATTTTCGCTGGACAGTACTAAACGTATGACAGAGTAAGTTACAAATATCAGAAGTGTACTTCAGGGAAGTCTTACAAAGTTGGAGCTAGAACGGTGGACTAATGCAGTTTTTGCATTTATTCTAGCGAAAACTAAATGAAATTGATTGTGAATTATGCCAGTTTGAGAATGCTTTACGAACAGTGACTTTTTCTGCAGATGTTTTTATATATGATAAAAACCTCAACAATTTTGTATGATACTGAATATTTTGTTTAGACGTTTGAAATAGGACAAATTAATATCGGCTTTTTAAAAATAACTCATTGAGGCTATACAAAGTTAATGAGTTGTTCCTCAGTTGTGGAGAATGTGGTAAATTTAAGATGAAATATTTGTTTCTTCTTTTTTCCATTAGTGAAGTGAAGCGCAAAGTTACTAAAGAACTTATCTGAGGTGCGTAAGTCACTTCGTATTTTAGCGTTGTAAGTCTGTTCATGTTGATGAACTACTTACTGGACGCTTTCAAATGAGAAATAAGTGTAATGTTATACAGAGTCAATACTAATCGGCACGTGACTGGCAAGTTGGATACGTTTTTCGTTTTTGAGTGTTCTATAACAGAGCATTAACTACTTTGGTAACAGTGGGAAACAGTAGCCTATTAACTACGAAAAATATAAAAAAGTTAGCCCACCTAGTGGTGTTTCATGTGTATGTCTTCTTAAGAACCACTTTGTTTAAATAATCTAATTAAACTTTATATATATATGGACAAGTATTTTCTGCAATCTATGTTCAGTAATACCAACTAGGCCTGACAGACAGGGTGCTCGACTTGCAATCTATAGGTCGCAGGCTAGAATATCTGACACTGAACATGCTCGACCTTACAGTCGTAGGGGCGCTGTAATTATACGATTAATCTCACTATTCGTTGATAAAAAAAAAATAGCCCGAGAGTTAGCGGTGGGTGGTGTTGATTAGATGTCTTCCCTCACAGCTAAGTTTAGAGACAACTACTGGAGAAGAAATGGGCAACACAAGATAAACCTGAATTAGAATCACAGATGATAGATCTGCATTTAAGGTTGTAAGCGGCCTCGAGATTAAAATATATATGGAACAACCTTTTAAAATCAAAACTTTACTGTAATAGAAAATCATTACACACGTAGGTCATAAAAATACATTTTGGAATAGATAACTTTAAAACTGAATGTTTTGGAGAAATAAACAAACAGATAGTCCGAGATATTTGATGATTTTCATATTCGATTTTAGTTATTTTAATTTTCAATATACTTACTAAAATAATAGGCGGTGGTTCCTTTTACGGATTTTATTCATAACTTCTTTTTCACCCACATAAACCTATTTTTTTGTGTATCCAATCATAGTTTTAATTATTTAAAGTAGGGAATGTTACATTCACGTTCTCTAGAGTTTATTGTTTGATGCACGATGTCAAAAAATGTAATCAGCTTTGCATCCAATTGAAATGACATAGTAACATTGCGTTTGTCATGTTACTAGGGATCGTTTATTTATATTTTACATCTTCCCACACCCTTTAGTTATTTCTCACAAACTCAGTGAAAGTAAAAAAACCCAAAAAAAAACCAGAATACTTCACAATAGATATCTTGTTCAATCTTCTATTACTTAGTGGACATGTTCCATTTTTCTCCACATAATCAGTTTTACCTGAATATATCATAGAGCGGAAAGGATAGAAACAGTTTTGATACCGTGATCAAATAGTACATTATTGAAGATTTTTACACTTAAATTTATTCCTGTTTAAATTAACTATGCTACAGAATTCTTTCTTTGAGTTATTTAATTTCAAAGTTTTGTTTTTTTGAATTTCGCACAAAGCTACTCGAGGGCTATCTGTGCTAGCCGTCCCTAATTTAGCAGTGTAAGACTAGAGGGAAGGCAGCTAGTCACCACCACTCACCGCCAACTCTTGGGCTACTCTTTTACCAACGAATAGTGCGATTGACCGTACCATTATAACACCCTCACGGCTGAAAGGACGAGCATGTTTGGCGCGACGGGGATGCGAACCCGCGACCCTCAGATCAGGAGTTGAATTCTTTAATCACTGGCCCATACCGAGTCTGTCTTACATTTTAATTGTTTTGCATATTTCACTGAAGATGGTGCAATGGTTAATAAAAGCGATTTATTTAATGTCATTGTGTGTTTTAAGTTGGGCTCGGCATGGCCATGCGGTTAAGGCACTCGACTTGTAATCTGAGGGTTGCAGGTTCGAATCCACGTCACAATAAACATGCTCGCCCTTTCAGCCGTGGGGGTGTCATAATGTTACAGTAAATCCCACTATTCGTTGGTAAAAGAGTAACACAAGGGTTAACGGTGGGTGGTGAAGACTAGCTGCCTTCCCTCTAACGCTTTATGTTACTAAAATATACACATTTTAATTACTAAAACGGTTATGTTAGGGTTTTAACAATACTTTAATTATGTAGGTCTTTGAAGTGTGTGATTTTGCTTAGTTAACCTATGTTTGAAAGGTATGCATATTTATGGACTAAAAACCTGTATTATATACTAATTATTTTAGTGTAATTTGATTTCGCTTTTGTTGTATTTAGCAGAAAAGGATTCATTTTGTGTCATGGATAATTTAATAAGATATTTCTTTGTATTAGTAATTATTTAATATATACTAACTGCCGTTACCCAAGGGTATTTTCATTTATAAAATGAAATTGTATTAATTATAATCTTAAAGAATTTTACTTTTATGCGTTGTTAGAAATGTATTTCCTGTTTGATGCTCTGTACCAAAGTTTTCTTTGTGAGTGTATGAATTAGATTGTGATATGGTGTAGTATACGACTGATTAGTCGTTTTGTATATTCTATTGTGTTAACTTTCTATGAAATTGCACACTAGTATTGATCGGTTTTTCTTTATATTACGTATTATTGTTAAAGGGTACTTATGAGGTACCAACTAAACATGAATTGCATACATATTAAAGTGTTTTTTTTTGTTACGAATGCATGTCTTCATTAAATGGTTATGTTATCTTTGTTTTTGGCGCGTGGATGGTTAATTGTTCAAAATTGATTGTTAGCTCAGGGGTAAATTTGAAATAAGAGAGGGAAGAAACGTGTGGCACAATATTAAAATATGCGTTTTTTTACCTCCTTATACGAATGTAGTATTTTCCCGGAATTCTTCAGCACGTGCAGTTTTTAAATAACATAGTTAAGAAGGTTATTAATCTGAGTTTATTGCACCTATTTTTATTGTTTTTTCACTCTATAGAGATAAAGCTTGTTCTGATCATAGTAGGTATTATTATAATGCCGCACGTTGTGCAAGAACGTAGACAGTGATATCTTCGAATGGTATTATTTGTCAAATGATATCTCGAGGTTCCTACTTCTCTTACGTTTGAGTGGTAACGATTTATCACTAAGGTAGCATTTGTATATCTCGAGATTACCACTTCTCTTACGTTTGTTTTGTTTTTGAATTTCGCGCAAAGCTACACGAGGGCTATCTGCGTTAGCCGTCCCTAATTTAGTAGTATTAGACTAGAGAGAAGGCAGCTAGTCATCACCACCCACCGCAAACTCTTGGGCTACTGTTTTACCAACGAATATTGAGATTGACCGTCACATTATAACGCCCCCACGGCTGAAAGGGCGAGCATGTTTGGTGCGATGGGGATTCGAACCCACTTCCCTCAGATTACAAGTCGAACGCCTTAACCCACCTGGTCATGCTGGGCCGTTTCTTATGTTTGAATGGTAACGATTTATCTCGAGGGTAGCGTTTTGGTACTCTGGTTTAATTCAATACTTGCTGTTAAGAAAGTTACATTAGATTCAAGCGCTTTGATTCTGGTATATACTCCAGAGAGAGACAATATAGTACCTGATCGTGAGGAAAATAGTCAACTTACTTTTTAGTAGACGTAACAGTCTAGTATTTACTTAAGAAAACACGTCGTGCTTGTGCCATTAATAAACATTATTAATTTATTTTTACACTTTTCACAATCTCTTTATTTTATTTTTATGAGCTCAAACCAGAGATCTCAACCGTTTCCAATAGGTTTGGTACAACAAGCTTTAGATGTAACAATTCTGCTTCCGTGTTTTGTAGTCCACTGAGCAGGCCCAACTTTGTCAGGATGTTCTTGGGATGAGAGTCCACCATTAACAGCAAGAACATCCAACTCATGACCAAAGGTGGAGTGGTCATACAGAGCTTCTGTTGTTTGTCTGTTACCAATAACTCAGACAAATTATTATTAATATGAATTTGTATTAAAGGGTTTTAACAACATTTCTGATAGAGGATATTATGTAATTCACAAGAGATACCTCTTCAAGTCTTCTGTAATTCAGCAAACCTGTACATTCACTCTCAGAATAATTGGTTTGACCTGAATATACTGCAAAGCAAATAGAAAGGAGAAAATTCTAAATATACCACAGTGTCATCTCAAATGTTTTATAATGAAAAATTAAACATAATAGATATAAATATAATAATCATTAATTCTAATTGACATTGCCCAAGGTATTTGTGTGTTTTGTATTTGGTTATGACAATATCTTGGTTTATTGTTAAATAAAGTATTTCTTGTATGCTTTATAGCGCCCAGAAATAATGTTATTAGAAGTCCTCCTGGTCATCTGTCTTATAATAAGTACCTTTGGAAATGATGAGAGAAATTACCAGTTCTACTCACCTCGTGTTATGATCAAGCAACAAGAAGAAGAAGGGCCTTCTAATTATGCTGATGCCGTATTCTACAATGAACAACAGCACAATCAAGAATATTCATCTAGCACAGGTCAACAAGAGGGCATGAATATATCTGCAACAAGCACAATCAATGACCATAGTGAATATTATGAAAAAACTGATTCTCAAAGTGAATCAGCTATAAACAAAGAGTACAAAAACAGGCCCGATAATCATGATATTTCATATCTTAGTCACAATTTTGATCATAATAATGGTATGTCTGACACAGATTATTTTATCCAAACTCCAAAATTAGATATCTCAACTGAGACTACAATTCCAGTTTCTCGGGATTATGGCAATTCTAACAGCGAGGCAGCTTACCATTATAAAACTTTAAAAAATACCAGAGATGAAGATAAATTGTCCAGTAGAACAAGTGATGGATACTTTATTCAAAGACCACCTTTAAGAATCCTTGGAAATCATCGCAGAAAATTAGCTCATTATACAGACCAAGATTACATGGCCAGTGAAAGTGCCTCTCGTGGATACGGATCTACTGGCGGAGGTGGTGGTATTAGTGGATCCCTCAAAACATTTCCTCCTCCAAGTATAATTGCAAAGATTGGATCTAAATATAGACCTCCATGTCACGGACCAGAATGTCATAACCACCACAAAGGAGTAGTTAAGTTTTGGTGGAAGAAAGTTATCAAACCAAAGACGAAGAAAAAATATGATTATGGCTACGGTAAGTTCGCAGGTGAGAATGGACATGGTGGAAAATACCTACAAGTGAAAAGCGTTGGAGAAGGTGTTTATGCAGGTAAACGAGGTGGAAAAAAGAAGTCCAATGAAGGAAGTGTAGGATTCAAGGTAAAGGAAGGAAATAGTGGTTATAATATCGGATTACGAGTTTATGGAGGAACAAAAAGTAGAGGATATGGAAGTGATTCTTACAATAAACATGATATTGGGGGAAGAGGGTATGGAGGCAATAATATTGGAGGAGTAGGATATGGAAGTGGTTTTTTTAGTGGAAATAATTTTAAGACAGGGGGATTTGGAGGCAGTTACGTAAATGGAGAACTACATGATGGAAACGGACGTGGATTATATAGTGCCAACAATATTGCTGAAGTTGGATATGGAGGCAATAGGATTGGAGGAAAATCATATAGAGAAAATGGTGTAGAAGGAAATGGTAATAAAAATGTTATAGGTGTAAATGGATACAGAGAAAATTATTCTGGAGGAACAACATATAGAGATGAAGGAACGGGAAGATATAATGGTAACAGCATTGGAGCAGTGGGATATGGTAACAATAATTTTCAAGGAGAAACACATGGGGGAAAAGGAACAAGAGGGTATATTGGTAACAACTTTGGAAGAGAAGGATATGTTGTCACAAACTTTGGAGATAAAAATATTGCGGGTGAAGCTAATACGGGAAGAGGAGCAGGAGGATATGGTGATAGCAACATTAGAGAAGAAGGATATGGAGGTAATAATGTTGGGGCAGGAGTATATGGTAATAATAATTTTGAAGGAGGAGCATATGGAAGTAATAATGGTGGAAGAGGAGCATATAGAGGTAATAACTTTGAAGGAGTTAATGGAGGTAATCATTTTGGAGGAGTATATCATAGAAATAATATTGAAGGAGAAGCATATGGAAGTAGTAATGTTAGAGGAAGAGGGTACGGAAGTTACACTCTCGGAGGAGGAAGAGGGAATGGTGGATATATCCGTGCACTTAGGGATTTTACCGGTAATAACATTAGAGGAGGAGGTAATTACGGTGTTAACAACATTAGAGAAGGGAGAAATACAGATTTTAATAGTGGAGGAACAGCAGAATATGACAATAATCATTTTGGAGGAGCAGCAAAATATGGCAACAGCCATTTTGGAGGAGCTGTGAAATACGACAAGAATAATTTTGAAGGATCAAGAGAAATAGGAAGATATAATGGAGGAGGGCAAGAATATGGGAATAACTATATTGGAGGATCAAGAGAAATAGGAAGATATAATGGAGGAGGGCAAGAATATGGGAATAACTATATTGGAGGACCAAGAGAAATAGGAAGATATAATGGAGGAGGACAAGAATATGGGAATAACTATATTGGAGGACCAAGAGAAATAGGAAGATATAACGGAGTAGGAGGGGAAGGACTCAAAAGTAACAATGGAGTCATTGAGAATGGTGGGTACAGTTAAGTTCATAATTAAATATTTAGAATAGTTTATGAAGTACATAAAGATGAATTATGACGATGAATGGTAAAAAAACAGATTCCTCAAAGCAGTTTTGTGTTTAAAACTAAAAATGAAAAATCATGAGAAAAAGTTAATGATAAAAACTTTCACTATTATGTTACACTTGATTTTGTTAACCTCTAAACAATTAATAAAACTCACAGAATTAAATTTAACTTAATGATTTAAGTTCTACATTGTTAAACTATTTTTGTTGTAATTTCGTCAAAGTAAACAAAAATTAGTTATATAAATACACACTCTATTGTTTGTGGGGCTCTACGCTCACTATTGTAATACCGATACAAAGCGATACAAGCACTATAACCCAAATTACAATTTTTTTTTTTTGTAATTTCGTCAAAGTAAACAAAAATGAGTTATATAAAAACACACTCTATTGTTTGTGGGGCTCTACGCTCACTATTGTAATACCGATACAAAGTGATACAAGCACTATAATCCAAACGCTTTGGGGGAAAACTGGGGAATCCTGAAGTTTGCCCCTGAAGAAGAAAGGTTAAGCTTTCGAAAGCGCTCGGGTTATAGAGTTTTTATCACTTTGTATCAATATTTCTTGAACCCACGTGTTTTTCTGACACATGAATGTTGTAATTCGGGTATTGTGGAAATGTTATCGTGTATTGTTTTCACAACGAATTCATATTACTCTAGTTTTTGAATCAGTCAGTCTTACTGTGACCAATTCAGTGATAACCTTAAAGGTTTATAATTCTAATATTCAGGGCCCATTCCTTGCTATGGACAGAGAGTTCAGGTAGCAAAATGTATAAATATTTCCTTGAAAACAATCAAACTTTTTACCCACAAAATAATATCATACATGATTTCCCAGTTTTATAAACTATAAAATTATTAACATAAATTATTTCCTTTAACTACAGTCACACCTTGTTTAGTGCGGGGATTTGAACCCAAATGTTAGCATTATAAGTTCACAATCTTACTTACCTCTGTCTTGCCTGAGCTTATACATTAAGTTATATTTTAGTTAATGGTTTGTTATTAAGCACAAATCCACAGAATGAGCCATCTGTTCCGTAACAATGTTACGGGCCCAACATAGCCAGGTAATTAAGGCACTGGACTCGTAAACTGAGGGTCGCGGGTTCGAATCCAAGACTCACCAAACATGCTCGCCCTTTCACTCGTGAGGGCGTTATAACAGCTGTTCAATCCCACTATTACTTGGTAAAAGAATGGTGGTGGTGACTCGCTGCCTTTCTTCTAGTTTTATACTGCTAAATTAAGGATAGCTAACGCAGGTAGCCCTCGTGTAGCTTTGCTCGAAATTGAAAACAAACAAATTTTGGGTATTAAATAAGTCTTAACATCAGAATTAAAACAAAAATATTCCTTTAAAACGTAACAACTGTTTACGTTTAAATAACAGATGTTCTATAATTGAACTACTTAGATTTCGAAAATAATAATCATTGTTTCCCCGCAGCATAAGGAATTTTAAAAACGGGAAAAAACGAAATTCTTACTTAGATCACATTGTTATTTCGTTTACTACAACGAACGTTGTTTATTGTTATGTTTGGATTATAAACGATCAATAGGCTTCTTACGTCGCGATTGATCTAGATATCTCAATGAAAATTACTCACTTATGTAAAAGTACATGTGACCTTTTTTGAAACTTCTGTACGTGATAGAGAAAAATGGAAATCATTCTCGAATTCAGCGTTTAAGAATTACCATAGAACATGTAAAAATTTCAAGACAAAGCTATCGTAGGTTTGTGTCATACAAAGCTTTCACAAGATGACATACGTCTGATACGTTACTTATTTACCCCTAATTTTCAAAAGGTAAAATTCTAAATATATGTAATATTTCTCTATTTTAGGAATAATCCTCCTTGGATAGGAAAAGAAAAGAAAATTCAACGAAGCGAAATAACAACCATGTCTGAAAGTTTGTGATAAGAAACTAACTTCTACATTTTCTGAAACTAACCATTCCTAGAACTTCAACCGTAGAAAAAAATAAATAAAATCTTGAACTAAAGTTAAGCCGAATGTAATCTTAATTATTTCACTTTATTACAGTTGAAATATTAAGATCAAAATTAAATACAATACCTGATTTCCTGGATCAGTTTATTTGTTTCAAACTTCATTTTGCACTCTTCTTTGTTTGAAGTTAAGCCAAAACCCACACAAAGGGATATCTGTGCTCTTCACACCAATGACCCGTGATGTCCAGGTAGTTATGACACTCTTTTCGTAATCTGAGGGTCGCGGGTTCGACTCCTCGTCACACCAAATATGCTCGCCCTTTCAGCCGGGGCGGTTATAATGTTCAGTCAATCCCACTATTCGTTGATTTAAGAGTAGTCCAAGAGTTGGCGGTAGGTGGTGATAACTAGCTGCTTTCCCTCTAGTCTTACACTGCAAAATTAGGGACGGCTAGCGCAGATAGCTCTTATGTAGCTTTTCACGAAAACTCAAAACTAAACCAAACCAAAATCTTCCCATCAATGATATGGAAACCTGGTTTCTAAGGTTGTAAGTGCGTAGACATACCATAGGTCCGGCATGGCCAGGTAGTTAAGGCACACGACTCGTAATCTGAGGGTCGCGGGTTCGACTCCCCCTCACACGAAATATGCTTGCCCTTTCAGCCCTTGGGGGCGTTATAATGTGACGGTCAACCCCACTATTCGTTGGTAAAAGAGCAGCCCAAGAGTTGGCGGTGGGCGGTGATGACTGGCTGCCTTCCCTAAAGCCTTACAATGCAAAATTAGGAACGGCTAGCGCAGATAGCCCTCGTGTAGCTTTGCGCGAAATTCAAACAAGAAAAACGTAAGACATACCATTGTGTCACTAGATGGCCGCACTCTTTTTATTTACTTTATTATGATGTATGAAGAAACTTTTTAATAAATTTATTTTAAGAAGAAAAAGACGAATTTAATAATTCTCTGAAATTATTACCAATCACGAGTAATTTGTGTATTATGTCTATTTTGACATCTTGTTAAATTGTAGTTTATCTATCAATTAAAAAAAATTAAGATTTTCAATGCGATATTTGGACAGAGTTGAATATGTTTTCTGAAATCTATTCTGTGATATTCGAAACTAAAAAAAATATTTTGTGAATGAAAATCTATAAATATCGTCCTCCGTTGGTACAGCGGTAAGTCTACGGACTTACAGGTCTAAAATCAGGGGTTCGATTGCTCTCGATGGACTCTGCAGATAGCCCTATGTGGCTTTGCTATAAGAAACACACATGTGTCACAGCTAATCTCCATTACAGACTCGTACTGCGTGTTATTTTTACAGCTTTCAAAATATTTACTTAAATGTTATACAGACGTATTTTAATCAATCAGAAGACTTAGCCGTACGATGTCAGCATCCGGTATTGTATAGCTGTATATTTCCCCTAACGGTGGAAGTTAGTGAATGTGGTATTTTTGCACAGTAAAAAGTACATGATTGTGAAATAACGATACGCAACTAAAGTTAGTGTCAAAATTTTTATATAGCATAAATGTGCAACGATACATTCAAGATGTAACCTTTGTCAAATGAAACTAATTTAATTATTTTCTCCTTGATCTCGAGAGAACAGTGTTAATTGTCAGGCGTGGCTAACATAAGTTTCTAGAAGTAAAATAGTTTTACTGCACATAATGTAAATGTGTGATATTGTGTAGATTTCGCCTCCACCGTTACTTCCTTCGGGATATTTGAAAGAAGTTCGTAATGCGATTGGATATTTGAATATATTTTCTTTTTATGTGTTTGAACTGAGTTAGTAGAAGTCTAGATAAAAAGTTTATAAGCCATTTAGGTAAAGCCATGTTGTAACCACTGAAACTTTGCCTTCAATTTGATCATTAACATAACAAATATGTAAAGGTAACTTCTTCCGATACATTTTTGATAGGTCATTTTAAATGTAGCTTTTTAACCACATTTACTGTCAAAACGTGTAAGATATTCTAGTTTTATTAAGTCTGTAACTGTTGATACGCAACACAATACAATAAAATGTTTCTCTTTGCTTTTTTGTTTATTTTTTACTTCAGCAGATATGTAACACATTTGGACAAGCTGTAACTACAGATATGTAACACATTTGGACAAGCTGTAACCAAAGCATCTGTTACATCTTGGTTGAAAATGACAAAAATACAGAACCGTTAAATTACGCTATTAATGCAAACCAGTACTATATTTATATTTAATATAAACAAAAGCCCATGTGATTTCTTGTAGTAGATTAGCATACTATACAGATTTTATAGCATTCTGATTGTTTAGTCATGAAAATAGTTGACATAATGTTTCATTTATCAATATCTTCTTATTTTGGTCGCAAGTTTTAATTTCTGTGGTAATTTTGTTTTGCCAGCCCTCTTTCCACAGAAATGCTGGTTTTGATTAGATTTAATATTTCTCTAATATTTCTAATCATCATATCATGTCAATTGAACCAAAATAAAAGTTTTACCCCCTCAATGAGTATTATAACCAGGATGACTCCAACTGTAGAATTATCACGTTTGTTTTTAATATTTCATTCGAAATATTCATTGTCTGTTCACCCACATTCACAACACATTTTATTAATACCTGCTTCATCCATTACATTAACAGCATTTTTTGCTATAATAATTTGACTAATTGTATTCACTGATCTACAGATTTGAATATATTTTATTTTTTATCTGTTTGAACTGAGTTGGTAGAAAACAATATATAAAAAATTTATAAGTCATCTAAGTAAAGCCATGTTGTAACCACTGAAACTTCGCCATCAATTTGATCATTAACATAACAAATGTTTAAAGTTAACTATCTTCCGATACATTTTTGATAGGTCATTTTTATATTTGATTGTTTTTGTATTTATCTTTTTAAAACAACTTATATGACAAACCCTGGAAATGTGATAGAAGTAACATTTCCATTTTATCTATTTTCATGTTTTGATTATCACTTATAATTTCCCTAAATGTTCTCAAGATTTTACCAACAATATTGGATGAGAAATCTCTATCTAAATACTACATATTTGATAAACAACGGTACATTTTTCTTAAGTCGTCTGATTTGGAACAAAACTTTAAAAACCTAAGAGTAAAATATGACATTTTTACTTCGTGTAACATTAGTCTTAGTTTGACGGACGATAAGAGAAAAAGTAATGGTCTATGATAAATAGTAGTTTTTAATTTATGTTCGTTTTTCTCAACTAATATATAACTAAACAGTAGAATTTTTATTTCATAAACAAATTTATTAATCTTAACTATTCAAGTAATTAGCAAAATATATCAAGTTTTTTTTACCATGTCGCCACACAACGTAAGAATGATCGACATACTTAAACCATATTTCTGGTTTGAGTTCAGCATTATGTAAAATATTTGTTTCAGATCTATCTGTGAAAAGATCAAACAACAAGAGATATAATGAAGAACCTACAGCTAGACCTTCAAACTGTTTATAGGTATTATTACTAAATAGAAAAAAACAACTGATGCTCCATGGGAGTTTTTGCTAAGTTTATCATAAGAGAAAATGTAAGTGATTGGTACATTGTTCATTCGTAATTTATCTTCAAAACAATTAATAGCTTTATCAACTGGTACTTTACTGAATAAAGATACGACATCAAAAAATGCAAACATATTGTCATTATTTTGATTTATTTTACTTATTTTCTCTATAATTTTTCATAGTATAAAAGTTTTTGTCACTAGGGGAAGAAAACTTGTATGACAGGAATTTAGTTAGTTGTGTTGGAAAACAATGAACTTGTATTAGAAACTACGGGTCTTTAAAATTTTCCTATTATTTGAACCTAAGGTGAGATATAAAATCTTGGAGTTACAGAACTACTTGGAAACATGCGTTTGTTTATCTTGCACGGTCTTTAACATTTGCTTTAATCATTTTGTGAAATATGATTTCGCGCTCTTGAGGAAAGCAGAATTCGACGTCGAAACACACGAAGTGTCTGTTTAAAAATCATCGATCGGTCATACAGCGAAGGCTACTGAAAAAAACTTTGATCGTTTGATTATTTTAATTATATTTACACAATTACTTTAATTTTTTAATATTATGAAGTTAGAAACGGGAATTTTGTGAAGGTTATTTAAAAAGGTACGATGCAAATTGAAAAAAAAAACACCAACAAAAACAGCAACCATTTCAATTCAGTCGTAGTGAGATGTAAAATAAATGGTATTATATCAAACTCCATCAATGTAAAATGTAACATCAAAGGAACCTGTTCTGACTACTGATTACAGAAGACTAAACAGCGGATTTGATCCAATTAAAAGAGATGTGTTGTAGGAATGTCACAAGCCAAAGATTACCACCTTTACTAATCAGCGACGACAGAGTTTAAACACGAATGGAACGACTGGGAGAAGGTTGTTTAGACACGTGCTCAAACAGAAACTTGAAGTATAAATTAGAAGAGTTTCAGTTTGTTTTGTTTTGGTTTTTTTAGAATTTCGCACAAAGCTACTCGAGGGCTATCTGTGCTAGCCGTCCCTAATTTAGCAGTGTAAGACTAGAGGGAAGGCAGCTAGTCATCACCACCCACCGCCGACTCTTGGGCTACTCTTTTACCAACGAATAGTGGGATTGACCGTCACATTATACACCCCCACGGTTGGGAGGGCGAGCATGTTTAGCGCGACGCGGGCGCGAACCCGCGACCCTCGGATTGCGAGTCGCACGCCTTACGCGCAAGAGTTTCAGAAAAAAGTTCAATTCTTTTTTAAATACATAATAAAAGAATAATCTAAATGAATTATAACCGTTGCAGGAACGTTATGTCAACTTAATAAGTAGTAAAATCTTACAACGGTTAAAACTCACTTAGATTTTCTGAGTTCATAAAAATTATTTCAATGCAATCTTAATTCCTTAAAGACATCTCATCTAAATAAATTCTAATTTCATAAAAACATTTCGTTGTAATCTCTATTTTGCTTACCCCCATAAACCCGGCATGGGCAGGTAGTTAAAGCACTCGACTCACAATCTGAGGATCGCGGGTTTGAATCTCCGTCGCACCAAACATGCTCGCCCTTTCAGCCGTGGAGGTATTATAATGTGAAGATCAATCCCGCTATTTGTTGGTAAAATAGTAGCCCAAGAGTTGGCGGCGGGTGGTAATGACTAGCTACCTCTCCTCTAATCTTACACTAGTAAATTAGAGACGGCTAGCACAGATAGCCCTTGTGTAGCTATGCACGAAATTCAAAACAATCCCTGTGATAATTTTGTTCTCGATACTCCTGCCATCTATCGAACACATGTGTTTAAACTGTAAGTTAAATACAGCATTCCATAAAAGCTTTCAACAATTCAAGTAGCTGGCTATGTTGTATTTTTAAGATCGTGATAATTTCTGTACATAAAACAATGTATTATAATCACTCTTATGAAAGGTCAGCATTCAGCTGATAGACTTAAAACGTTTTAAATCTAGGGCCAGATTACTTGTGGTGATCAGAGCGCAAAGAGCCTGTTGTGTTACTTCACGTTAAAATAATCAACTTTTCAACAAGTGTTTTGTGTTATTTTAAAATCAGAATTATTATAACTTAACAACTTTTAATGGTCTCATTTATTAATATTTTGTCGATCATCCGTCACATTAAATCCTGATCAAATCCTATAACTTTCGATCATTCCATGACATATAGCCCTTCTTGCATATACCCGTAATAGAAAGGTGCAAAACAAGTGCATAATAAAGATTTATCACTGAGTTTAAGAAATACCGTTTTTATATTTACTGAAAGTCTTAGATTCTTTTGATTAGTGGTACAGCGTGTTGGGAAATTACGGTAACAACATTGTTTCCTTATGTTAATTTATTTTAAAATAATTAGTCCTTCATGAAAGTAAAAAATAGTAAAAGCATTATACGAGATAACTTACTAATATTACTATGGTCTATTAAAAGCGAAATATCAGGAGAAGTACTGTTTTAAGACCGTTAACGACAGCTGTAATTACTTAAAACTTTTACAAGTGAACTCACGTTACGTATTAACCGGTATCTTAGGTTGAAAGGAATTTACAGCATATTTACAGGAAAAAAAATGAAGTTTTCCTTTTGTTTACCTTTATCTTCTAAACTTTCCTATGACAATGAATGTTGACAATATTCATCTGTAACGAAAAGTTTTTAAAATATGTTGATTGAGAGAAGCATTTTCCTACGAATAAATAGCATCTAATCCGACAGAGGGCAGCAACATCTACTCAAACATCAACAAATACTGGAAAGACGTCACCAGAAATGTTTAATAATAAAATCCAAACAAAGAGTTTTATATGTTATAAAATGATATGTGTGACACATCCCTAGAAATATTTAGTAAAAAACAGTTTATGTGTTTTCTAAATGTCTATAGATATATATGAAAATGTAGTTCGAAAGCATCGGTTTGTTTTGTTTAAAATTTTGCACAAAGCTACACGAGAGCTATCTGGGCTAGTAGTCCCTAATTTATTGGCGTAAGACTAGAGTAAAGGCAGCTAGTCATCACCACCCACCACCACTTGGGATTGATTGTAACTTTTTAACGACCCAACGGCTGAAAGGACGAGCATATTTAGTGTGATGGGGATTCAACCCCGCAACCCTCGGATTAACCACTTGGACATGCCGGGCCCGAAAGCATCAGTTTTTTAGGTGCCTTGCAAAGGCACAGAAGGGATTAAAAATGTATGTATATATATTTGGTCGTTCATGTAAATAGTACATAATAAGACACTTGAAAGAAAAAGAAACAATACGCGTGCGATTAGACGAAAGAACAATGCAATACGTGTAAAATAAAATCTGTTGGGTTCGTTCTTTTTCATTACGGTTTCTTTAAAAAGCTTATTGTTTCCTCGAACCTTAACTCTGTGGAAATCTCTGTTGTATATAAACCGATATTAGAGTATTTTTGGATTAATGCAATTACACAGGAATTCTCTTATTATTGTTTTCATGAAGCATCGTTAATTCTAAAGCTTTATAAACACTGAATTAGAATAATGTAAAAGTTTGAAGCTTCGAAGACCTTGTATTATTTTTCAATTACCGTCAGTTGTCTTCCGATAGGAGACCAGTAAGTCTTCAGACTTACAATGCTAAAATCCGGGGTTCATTTTCTCTCGGTGAGCACAGTAGATACCGAATGTGGCTTTGCTTGAAAAAAGAACCCTCTCACTTACTGTCCAGATTCGGAAAAGGAAAAAAAAAAGTTAAGCCAAGAAACCGGGACAGTTTACCTTTTTACCGATATACATACACACACATAAATAAATAGGTTAATTATATTATACAGAACCTGTAACACTGAGAGACTATTCACAATTTTCAAAAGTGATTAAAAACCTGCTATTGAGTAATATTAATATTAGATCAGAGCGCTATAATGTGATGGTAAATCCCACTATTCATTGGTAAAAGAGAAGCCCAATAGTTGGCGGTGGGTGATGATGACTAGCTGCCTTCTGTCTAGTCTTACGCTGCTAAATTAGGAATGGCTAGCACAGATAGCTCTCGTGTAGCTTTGCGCGAAATTCAAAACAAACCAGACCATATCAGATCAAGCTACTTACGTAGAGTGAAGTTAAAAATCAGTCAAGTAAATGAATATAGCTAATTATATGCATTTTCTTTACGTTCTTGCAGATAATGTTGTCTGAACAGTGGTCTTGAGGAATAATAAATGTATTTATTCCCCAAACATCTTTCCCTATGAATGAATGGTACTATATCTACTCACCTACCCTTACACACATGGTGATGTCATTTTCCCGAAAGAGAGACCAAGGTTATTGCATGAGTCACCTATTTTAGCCACTTGCACTACTATGCAATAATGCGTTGTCTATCTGTCAGTCAGTCAGTAGACACTAAAATGATGTCACATAAAGGACGCTAAACGTTGTAATCTGCACTGTCATGACGTCAGTAAAATGTGCGCATGCGATGAATCTCGAGAATAATTATGCATCCTGTAGGCTACAACACACCATGACATATGAACTTCAAAGGAAAGAAATAAGAATATTTGTTTTCTTCAATTTACAATATACGCTTTAATGTAATGATAAAAATAACTTAAAAATTAATGGAATCTACATTATTTACATATTTATAAATTCACACACACAAACTGTCCAACAAATTGAACCTTACCCTTTTTCTCCTACAAAATAAAGTACAGATATATGCAGATACCTCTTTGTATAAAGAGTTTTGAGTATATACCTCTGAATTGAAACAAAAAATATATTGTTTTTTTTTCACACATGGTAGTATATATAAATTATTTAATTAACAAAGAAGTTTGTATGGATATGTATAATTGATTTAAGTTTTAAAAAAGGAACGCGCAGATTAAAACGGAAGCTGAAAAATTCCCCTAATTAAAAAAAAAACAACATGTTATTCAGCGACGCTTCGAGCTCTTTAATAAGTCTTAAACCGTGTGCTTTCAAAACGTCGCTCAGAAACGTGTTTTCAATAAGGCGTTTTTGCATACTTTTACACATAATATATAAACATACATAATTTATTTGTTTATAAACATATGGTTGGCTTTGTTTTCAATTTCACGTACGAGGATTATCGACACTAGCCATCTCTAGTTTAGCACTGAATGACTAGAGGGGAGAGAGCTAGTCATCAGCACACATCGCCAATCCTTGGGTTACTCTTTTACCAACGAATAGTGGGATTGATCGTTACATTATAACGTCCCCGCGGCTGAAAGGGCAAACGTATTTGGTGTAACGGGGATTCGAGCCCGCGACCCTCACATTACGAGACGAGCGCCTTAAAAAACCTACCTGGCCTTGCCGGGCCTTTTAGCATCAGTGAACTGCCCTTGAGTAGGACAAGCCCATGGGTATAGTGAAAATGATATTTAATATTAGTGGACCTCCCTTGAGCAGGACAAGCACATGGATACAGTGAGAATCATATTTACTATCAGTGAACCCCTGAAGTAGGACGGTTGTATAAGATACTTTTATTGTTGTGATTATCTGAAAACAAAGACCAGATGGATATTTCTTTTATTGAATTTTTCTTACTTAAACTCTACAATAGGAAATAATCTACCAGTCTTACATCAGGATCTTCAAAAGAATAAGTTCAGGGTGTAGGGTAATTGAAACTGTCCATTGTAGCCTTAAATTGTCTCCATTGAACCAAAATACTTCACGACACAAATTCGGAGGAATCTTGCCATCTTCAAAGACGGTTACGGAAAATAATCCCTGAAGAGAAAGAAAATTCATTGAGGTGAAGATGGGTATAGGTCAATATATAGTGGACAAGATAACAAGTTTTGAAACTGACCTTGACTTACAATCCAATATCTTACAATTTCCTCACACCTACAAATTAGGGACTGTCTTCGTGATCAAGATATGAGTGTGTGTGTTTTTCGTATAGCAAAGTAAAAAAGGGCTATCTGCTCAGCCCACCGAGGGGGATCAAACCCCTGATTTTAGCGTTGTAAATCAAGATATGAACAATTGGAATCACAGAAATTGAGGATTAGATAAAGCTTTGCGCTGTTTAAACCAGTTATAAAATTGTGCGTGCGTGTATGACTTCCAAGTAATTTCAATAGAAGAAAAGGGCACCGTTCTTAAGAAGTGGCACTAACCCTAACCTCAGCGACAACAAATGTTTAAAATGACTACATAATGCTCAGAGGATCACACAAAAAATGTTTCTTCAAGTTACAAATAAAAACAGGTATGAAAATATATGTAGATTCAATGCGGTGAAACTTCTTGATTTCTAAGGTAAAAGTGTTGTAGATATGTTAAGGACATTCTGTTTAAACACGTCTAAATATAAGTGTGTGTTTTTTTTCTTTCAGCAAAGCCACATCGTGCTATCTGCTGAGCCCGCCGAGTGGAATCGAAACTCTGATTTTAGGGTTGTGAATCCGTCGACTTAACGCTGTACTAACGGGGAAGACACAAATATACATCTGAGAAGATAACTGAAATACTTTAGGTTTCTAAATTATTATGACTACTTTTCGTCATAAGTTTTATTACCAGTCTATACAACTTTCTCAGAAACTTTTGTAGCATGATGAGTCTAAATAAATTAAATTTATGAAATAAACTAATTAAAAAAACAAATAATTAAAAGTTTTTTTCACCACTAGAGCACATCCCTTGCTGTCAAAAACACGGAAAATATTATTTGAACACTTCGAACATTTTGTTTTTACCATTTTCTGTGTCCATAGATAACTTTCGAAAATGTATAATTAGCTCTAGTTTTAGGTCATTCTTTTATTTTGTGTTTTGAGAAATTTCAGACCTATTAACTTTCCTTTGGTTAGATATCGATGTAAAACTGTTTGAAGAAGCCTAATTGAAGGTGATGGCTTTATTTTATTGGTAGAGATTTAATATGTAAAAATGATCTTGTAAAAAATACATATTTATTTCCACAGGTAAATAAAATAATTCACTTATAAAACTCGACGAACTTTCTAAATAGTCATTTTTTTCATCTTTGACTTTAAAATTCTTAGTTGTTTTGCAGAAAGCTACAAGGAGGGTCGCGGGTTCGAATCCTCGCCACACCAAACATGCTCGCTCTTTCAGCCGTAGAAACGTTATAATGTGACGGTTAATGCCATTATTCGTTGGTAAAAGAGTAGCCCCAGAGTTGGCGGTGAGTGGTGATGACAAGCTGCCTTCTCTCTTTAGCTTACACTGCAAAATTAGGGATGGCTACCGCAGATAGTCCTCGTGTAGCTTTGCGCGAAATAAAAAAACAAACAAAACTTTGAAATTAAATAACTCAAAGAAAGAATTATTTTTTTTCAAATAAATTGTTCGGATTAACACGAGTTAAACAAGTATGAGAATGTTTTATAACATTGTTGTAAGCGAGTTAAACAGTTACTCTTTAAGACCTATCAGCTTGAGAGTTCGTCCATCCCGTTGTTCTTCATCAAATTATCCAAAAATCGATTGATTAAAACGACCTTCACGTGATTCGTTAAGCCAGCATGAATCGTAAATATTCACCAATTAAAAGCCACAGGAGTTTATACTGTAATATCTTTCCAAATGCTATTTCTATAAATTTCCCTTGAACATTGCAACTTATATCAGCAAACCTTAATATTAAGGTAATTTACTAGGTTGCTAGAAAATTACCAGATCGCTTCCAGAGAAGCCAAGGATGATGTACACGAAAACCTCTTTTTGTCATTCGGATCACTTAGTGATTTATGATGAAGTGCGTAAAAAAGGTTTCATTTTTCTCTACATCATAATTTATTTTGTAAAAATTCAGTTAAAGTTGATATTTCATTCAATTCTAGCTTTTACTTTTGTTAGCAGCCTAACCATAAAATAGTTTTATTTTAAAATAGGTTCATTTTCGTATTACGTAATAAATATAAAACATTGAAACGAAACCTCTGGCTCTTCTTCACTTTAATTTCGTATTCGCAGATTAAAACAGGTTCGGTGAAATAAACTGGGCCGAGCATGGCCAGGTGGTTTCGGCACTCGACTCGTAATATGAAGGTCTCGGGTTCGAAACACACCAAATATGTTGGTCTTCTCAGTCGCAGGGGTGTTATGATGTAACGTCAATCTCACTATTCGTTAATAAAAGAGTAGCCCAGGTAGTTTTACACTGCTAAAGTAGGGAGCGGCTAGCCCAAATAGCCCTCGTGTAGCTTTGCGCGAAATTCAAAACAAACCAGTCCTTATTCTTTGTCACGTAGAAACAGGAGTTACTGTGCGTTTCTCTTAAAGAGTATTTCAGGTGCATGCTGTCGCCTTAGTTTCGTTAGTAATAACCGTAAGTGCTCAAACAAAGAGCATTACAATGTTAATATTATTTTTCCCTAGTAACAATTTTTTAATATATCAATGTATTAAAAATAACGTATTATGTATATATATATGTTAATGTTATTTTTCCGAGATGTTAAGTAATGTTATGAGAAACTGGTGCGGTAAGAAAAAATATAAAACAAATTACACGACGTTATTCTAGCGTGAACACTTTTCATCGAGTACATTGTTAAACCCTCAATAAAGCAAAACAGGTTTTCAGGTTTCAGTATGTCTGAGAAAGGACAGTTTGCCTGAAACGTCGTTTAAATAAGAGTTTTCAAGTGGTATTAATATTATGTCTGTGTCATATATTATAAAAAGTTGTGATTATTAAATTGTAACAACTAACCGCCTACTGTTATTAAATACTGTTATAACTTTATAATTTCTGACTTTTTAAAGCAAGTACTTTCATTATCTTAGGGAATATATCCAGTTTTTGGATATTCAGAAGGACTGGCATGGTCTAGCGCGTAAGGCGTGCGACTCCTAATCCGAGGGTCGCGAGTTCGCGCCCGTGTTGCGCCAAACATGCTCGCCCTTTCAACCCTGGGGGCGTTATAATTTACGGTCAATCCCACTATTCGTTGGTAAAAGAATAGCCCAAGAGTTGACGGTGGGTGGTGATGACTAGCTGCCTTCCTTCTAGTCTTACACTACTAAATTAGGGACGGCTCGGTGGAGTGGGCTAACAACCTACTCACTTAAATACTTGTTGAAGAATCCGCAAGCGATTGCGGCCCTATGTTCCTAGATGTTGGATATTCAGTCAGAGCTTCCAACAAACAAAACGTCAGTTGGTTTGTTTTGAATTTCGCGGGTTATCTACGCTAGCTGTCCCTAATTTAGTAGTGTAAGACCAGTCATCACCATCCACCGCAAACTCTTGGTCTACTCTTTTCACCAACGAATAGTGAGATTGACTGTCACATAATAACGCCTACACGGCTGAAAGGGCGAGCATATTTGGTGCGACGGGGATTCGAATTCGCGACCTTCGGATTACGAGTCGAGTGCCTTAACCACCTGGCAGAACAAAGCAATGTCTCATAATTCAGGTATGGTCTTATCTTTAGCCCCTCATTTGAGGCAAATCAGTTTCCAAATTATGAGTTGCCGTTGTTGATAATTTAGAATTAACTTTTAAAGATATTATTAAAGTATGAGCTAAACTTAAATTATATGTTTTTAATTTATTGTATACAATTTAAAAAAGGAAAGATAATATAAAATATAATAAATAAATGATTTAGTTGTAGAATTATAAACATCATCGCACAATCGATTGTTTGTGGACAACTTCCAGAAAAGGAAAAATATTACACTACGTTTTCCTAGAAATTTCCTAAATTACAAAATATTTTTCTACACATGTTGATTAAGAGAGGCTGTCATTGCTTCAGCTTCATGTTAACTTGTTAATTATATTTTTACTTGTTGTGTAAGGTATCGTCATTGATAACTGACATCTGTAAAAACGTGGTCATAAAAACTTCAAGGCTTTCTTTATCATAAAAGTTATTTTTGCTCTACTTTTCTACTACAAACTCTAAAACACGTAGTTGTTTCTGCATTTGTAACTTTATACCATAACGAAAACGTTTGCCACAAATGGAGAAACGCTGAACGTAACTCGGATGAATTCATTCTGGTCTGCAACGTATTAAAAAAATGACAAAGGGTGAACATTGGATTTACATAGCGAGTTTAATATCAATATTAACATAGAATAACTTTATTTGAATAAATCAATCTAATGTTCGAATAAAAGCTTTTTACTTATTTTCGCCAAAAGCAGTTAGTTAATTAGATAGAATTATCTCCCAAGTATTATCCATACCAACTGTTCAGATAAACAAACCTCAGAATAAAGCTGTTTGAATTAACACTTTAATATTGTATATAACCCCGAATTCAGCAACAAAAGGGCAATATTACTGTCAATGAATATTCATACTTTATTTTTAAGTTGTATGAATTACAAAGTTCTCGTAATAAAGCTTGTTAATAACATTTCAAACACGCCCTGTCTTCTCTTATGAAGGTCAAACATTGTTTTGACGCAAAAAAAGTACGAAGTATTGAGGCAATGTGTTGTGACATTTGTTAAACCACATTATTTTGCAAATGAAAACTTAACTACTTTTTATGTTTATTTTACAAGCTCCGGCACTGCCAGATGGTTGACGCACTTGACTCGCGATCTGAGATTGGCGGGTTCGAATCCCCGTCACACCAAGCATGCTCGCCCTTTCAGCCGTGGGGGCGTTGTGTGATGGTCAATCCCACTATTCGTTGGTAAAAGAGTAGCCCAAGAGTTGGCGGTGGGTGGGGATGACTAGCTGCCTTCCCTCTAGTCTTATATTGGTTAATTATGGACGGCTAGCGCAGATAGCTCTCGTGTAGCTTTGCGAGAAATGAAAAAAGAAAACAAGAAAACAACCAAATTATGTTAATTGGATCGTTTAACTCTCCTGGTGGATCGGCAGTAAGCTTGACAGTTGTAACAGTTCCAGTTTTATCTCTACTATGAGCACGACATAGGTTGCCCATTGTACGGTTTTGTACTTACAAACAAACAAATAACATTTTAGTTGTACTGCGACAATACAGAAATATGCATTAGGTTTGATTTCAGGGCTAAAAGTACTAAGTACCCTTAATATCCTGTGTCGTCATCTTTATCTTCATATTCAACCTGAAATAATCAAGTTTCTTTTCTAGCTCGTAGAGGCTAGAAGATAAAAACATTTTTACTTGTTCGCTACATTCACTTTAGACACTAATTTATTAAATTAAAAATCATGTACAGTGTAACCTCTCTAATCAGACCAATTTGTCTCAGTCCCGAAGGTGGCTGCTTTAGAGGGGTTCCCACTGTAAAAGTTTATTCATTAGCCCCAAATACATACTTTAGATTTATCTCGTCGCATGTGGAAAGTAAAGAATCAAATTATTTGTTCACCACTAACATCTGAATACTTAGCTCTGTTGTCTTGTTCACCACGAACATATGAGACGTTAGCACTATTGTTTTGTGTCAGAAACAACAGGTGTCGTGCCTCCAAAGGTTGACTGCATCTACACCCACACATAAAACTCTGTCTTATCTCCATCCTCAATGAGGTAGTTTAGAGCAACACGGATGTCCGTTATATGAGATATTGATTGAGTCCACGTTAACATTGAGCTTCCATTTAACCCTAACACATCTCTGTTTGTCTGCACGAGAAATTGTCTCAGTCATAAATGTGTGAGCATTTATCTATCATATAAGTCCAACTGTTTACTGTAAACCTTGTTGAAGTTTCATTATGTTAGACTAAATTGTGTTTCATAATGAAGACGATATTTATTTTCTACAGTATTTTCAGTGAATGAAAAGTTAGGCATAAAAAATAATGATAATAATATTATTGATATGTTTTAACTTTTACTCAGGTATTATATTTTGCTTAAATTGTGCACGCTTCGTTTTGATTCATTAAACCAATCTTTTTAAGTTGTACTGGGATAGTTATTTACGTTTTATTTAAAGCGATTCTTTGAGTATGCTATGATTTGTTATTTAAATTTTATTTGAAGCGATTATTTAAGTTATTTATTTATTTTCACATGAAATTCTTCACTTTATTTGTAGAAACATCTTATAATTTTCCTGTGAAAATTTTTTAACGTTTACTCCGTTTAAGTTAAAGTACAACTAAAAAAAAAGGAAAAAGAACTTCCCTCATTCTTTTGTCATGGCCAGGTGGTTAAGGCACTCGACTCGTAATCTGAGGGTCGCAGATTCGAATCCCCGTCACACGAAACATACTCCCTCTTTCAGCTATAGGGACATTATAATGTAATGGTCAATCCCGCTATTCTTTGGTAAAAGAGTAGCCCAAGAGTTGGCAGTGGGCAGTGATGACTAGCTGCCTTCCCTTCAGTCTTACACTGATAAATTAGGGACGGCTGTGCAGATAGTCCTCATGTAGCTTTGCGCGAAATTCAAAACAAACCCAAAATCTTTTGTCAGAAATTATTTTATTTTCTGTGTTTCCGACTTCTGTGTATCTTCTAGTCGTTACATCTATTCATACCAAAACAGATTCCTGTCGTTGCAGTTGTTACATGAATAGGCTTAGTATGGTTTGATGGTTAGAGTATTTGATTCACAGTCTCTGGTTTACAAAAGCGAATTCCGTCACAGAACCTGCTTGCCTTTTCAGCCATGAGGACGTTATAATGTGACGGTTACATCCAACTATTTGTTAATAAAGAGCAGCCTTAAAGTTGGCGGTGGATTGTGTCGATTAGCTACCTTCTCTTAGCCTGTTACATCTAAATTAGTGACGACTAGGGCTGAAAGACCTCGAGTAGTTCTGCGCAAACTAAAAAAAAACCAAACGATATGACATGAAAGTACGACAAAAACATCTGACAGTTTGATTTCAATTTTATTTAATTAAAATTGGTTTATAACTCAACTCTCAATCATAAAATATTGTCATTAAACCACTATTTCAGATGAAATGGTTTTATAGTACAGTTGCAGTGAAAAAATACTTCACACTAAATAAATTTAACTATTTAGCTACTTCTTACAATATTCGTTTGATTATACAGCGGATCGTTGTTTCAATGTTTGTCCAGTAAATTTCTTCTGTATATTTAATAAATAAAATTCCCAAATTTATTTTATATTCCAAACTATTAAATGTTTCAGAAAGTAGTAACGAGTGTTTATGTTGATCTAAATATCTGAGTTAATATCTCACGGCCTGGCATGGCCAAGCGCGTAAGGCGTGCGACTCGTAATCCGAGGGTCGCGGGTTCGCGCCCGCGTCGCGCTAAACATGCTCGCCCTCCCAGCCGAGGGGGTGTATAATGTGACGGTCAATCCCACTATTCGTTGGTAAAAGAGTAGCCCAAGAGTTGGCGGTGGGTGGTGATGACTAGCTGCCTTCCCTCTAGTCTTACACTGCTAAATTAGGGACGGCTAGCACAGATAGCCCTCGTGTAGCTTTGTGCGAAATTCCAAAACAAACAAATAATATTTCAGGTTTTAGGAAAGTAGGTTAACAAAACATTAACACGAGCAACAATGGATTATTAAGCATTGTTTTCTTATACTGCTTCAGGTTTATATGCATGGCCAGCTATCACTTCCCAGAGTTTTACAACTAGCAAGACCAAACTTGGCAGGCGGACTCGGACAGACGCGAATGGAGAGAGGAGGGGTGTACTTATCCATAGCCCGCCTGCCAAGGAAGTACAAAGAGACGACTAATAAGTGTTCGGAAGGTCATCCAGATGTAATTGGGTCCATGAGTAGCTTTTCGCGATAGATGAATCAAAATCTCGCATTAAATATTATATTCCTGACCCTCTTGAGATTTCGGGATGCCATGTTTGAAATTGTGTTCACATCCCTAATCACCAACATACGTGTTCATATTACCACGGACTAGTCTTCTAACAGTTGTTTTTTTTTTTTGGGGGGGGGAGGAGATAGATTACTAAAGAAATGAAAGAGGATTACGGAGGAACTTGATCGGTACTTTGAGATCTCTGTAAATCATAAGAGAACCTTTGAATTTAGCAGCAGAACGCAGATATTTTATGTTATTAACGTACTTAAGCCTACAACTATCTAAAAGACATGTTACTATGCCTAATAATTTTTATTTTCCAATAACAAATAAAACTTTATGTTTGTTTGTTTTTAATTTCGCGCAAAGCAACACTAGGGCTATCTGCGCTAGCCGTCCCTAATTTAGCAGTGTAAGACTAGAAGGAAGACATGTTACTTTGCCTAATAATTTTTACTTTCCAATAACAAATAAACTTTAAAGGTTAACTTTCCCAATCTTAGTTGCTTACCTGACGGACGTTACCAGCATGTTTTCTCCATCTGAGTTTAACACACCACATCTGAGAATTAAAGATAATTAATCAAATTATTCGTAAAATCTTGAATTGGTTTTGTCACAGATAGATTGAACTGAGAACCGATTATTTGATTGTGTATGCAGTTTTAACAGCATTTCAGTACTCTCTTCTACGGTACAATCCGCAGTACTGACAAACGTATTGATGCCAATACTATCCATTTAACCTGCAGTCATCCTTTGTTTGGAGTTGTTTCTTTATGCTTCGAAATGTAAAGTCTTTATTGAATACTTTTTAATAATAAATGTAAAATAACCACTGAATAACCATGTTCGGAACATAGGAAAATGTAGGTTATAACATAAATACATATTCTAATGCAGTGAATAATTTTCACAACATTAGTGCACAAAAACATAAGATAGTAGTCAAAAGTCTTGAAGTCAAAGTTAATACACATTGACTGAGAAGTAAAAAATATATACTCGAGGAAAATCTTTGGAAATTAGAATATATTTGCCTAAAGATAAATAGAACAAGAAGAAAGAAATTTATTGAAATACAGTGAATAAAAATCGAGCACTGTGAACAAGAAACATAAGAAACTGATGCCGTTTGAATGAATTTAAATATTTTCTTTAACAAAACTAAAAAAAAACTAAATAAAACGCGCAGAAAGTACAAGAAACTAACTTTCAAACTACATTTAGTGAAGCGTAACATGAGATTTGTCCTCAGTAGCACAGGACGAAACAACGATAGAAACCAGGTTTCGGTAACCGTAGTAGGTCGAGCAAAAATTTTATAGCTTTGTGCTTACTTATAACCAAACAAAAAAATTACATTTTTTGTATTGTTTTGATTTCTTTCTATTTCTACAAACATCTTTTTTACGTGTTGAGTGTAAGTAAGCTCTGATGGAAATAATTTTATGTCGTACAGTACTCTCTTTAATGTCGAAAATAGCGTATTTCATGAAAATATGCAATTAATCAAGCGAAAGCCATCTAATACTGGCACATTTCCCGAGCTAACAAGAATGGATTGTTCGGAAATATTGCTAATAAAATTGTTTAATGGTATTCAAAGACTTGCTCATATCATTCCAAGACACCTGTATATTGGTTTCCAGCTTCTTTGTTCTGACGTACACTGTTGTGTGATGAAATCCAGTCTATAAATTATAAATTACTACAATGTTCTTAACCTGCAAGGTTTTTTTCTTCTAGAAGTCTAACATATACGTAATGAACTAATGTGGGACATATACCCAAGAAGTCAACTTAAATACTAAGACCTTATGTAATGCATCATGATATTGAAATAAGGAAATAAGCACTTACATGTTCCAGAAATATCAGACATTGCTTCCATTGTTAGGCTACTGTCTACCCCTCTTTAAAGAATATTTAATTTTTAAAACTTCAATTTATTATGACCCACTATAGGGAGAAACTAAGCCTAATATATGGTAACCGTTTGTTCGTCTGTTCTCAAGTTATTGTGGATACAACCAACAAAACCATAATTAATGTCTTTCACTTCTACGGTAAAACTATTGTAAAAGGTTAGTAAATAGTCTTGAACACTTCGTAACTAATTAACGACACTTCCATTCGACGTGAGTTCTGTTAACCTTGGATTATTTTAATTTTAAACTGTCATGACAGAGGCGCTTTCAAAAGAAGCTATCACTTGCTTTGCACGTGCAAAACATTCATTTCTCTTCAGTATCACGCGATTACTAACATAGTGAACTGTGTAAACGTATTTTCTCGAGAAACACAAGGTTCATTTCCGTGTTACTCCTGTGAAAGCTATGTTGGTTCAAATTATTTTTGTATTTGAAAGCTCACGTTTTTGTGAGTGAAGAAAGAAAAAAGATAAGAAAAGCTGGCCTTTTTCTTTATTCGAACAAAAACAAGCAATCTCTTTTCTTTAAGCCTCAAAATGTGAAGTACACATTCATTTATTTTTGTTTTAGTTTATTTTTATTAAAACTGGTTGATAATTAAAATATTGACGATAAAGTATACTGTTTGTTTGTTGGTTTTAATTTTGCGCAAAGCTACTCGAAGGCTATCAGCGCTAGCCGTCCCTAATTTAGCAGTGTAAGACTAGAGCAGGGGTTCCCAACCTTTTGGCACTCGCGACATGAAAATGTAATTGATGAAATAAAATTAATGTTATCCCAAGCTACTTCTAACAAGGCTACGCGACCCCCAGGGGTCGCGACCCACCGGTTGGGAACCCCTGGACTAGAGGGAAGGCAGCTAGTCATCATTACCCACCGCCAACTCGTGGGCTACACTTTTATTAAGGAATAGTGGGATTGATCGTCACATTATAACGCCTCCACAGTGAAAGGGCGAGCACGTTTGGTGCGACCGGGATTCGAACCCGCAACCCTCGGATTACGAGTCGAACGCCTTAAACCACCTGGCCATGCCGGGCCTAAAGTATACTATCTCTGAATATTATCTGAGTTACTTCAAGCACTGTATCTATATATAATTATCATATGATAACAGAATCTACAGAACAGTGTTCATATCAGCACTGTATCTATACACATACATATATATATATATATTAATGAAGTTAAATCAGTAAATAAAATCATGAGGAAGGATTGCGTTAAAACCAGCAAATCCGAACCATAAATGTTAAGCCAAAACAAAACACATTAAACAAATTACTCTCCATATTTTAGAAATGACCCCAGGATACAAGTTACAACATGGAATTATAAAATTTATTCTAGGTTTTGGAGGTGATTAAAGTAGGACCCACTTAGTGGTAGGGATACGCCGTCTATCAGTCTTAACATCCATTCACCAGTCTGACATAAGAAATATAGAATAGCAATAGATATGGAATTAGAAATAGAAATTAGAAGAGTGAGATGTGGGTGCTCAAGCCCATAACGTCCCACATCTATATAACATCCCTTCACTGCCTGCAGACAGCTTTGGAGAGGTAACTGCTCCCCAAAGTAAAGGAGAGTAATAGGAAACACCCGTGTATAAACATTTTAAAGTTATTACAAAATGTCATATTAAGTTATGCTTATATATGGTAAAAGTTACATCTGGACATTTGGATTCCAACTTCAATCTTTATATATATATACATTATATGCTCAAAAGTATGTGGACACCCGACCATTACACCCATATGTTAAACATCTCATTCCAAAACCATGGGCATTCATATAGAGTTGGTCCCCCATTTGCTGCTATAACAGCCTTCACTTTTCTGGGAAGGATTTTCACTAGATTTTGGAACATGGCTGTAAGGAATTGCTCTTATTCAGCCATAAGAGCATTAGTGAGATCGATCCAGAAGGCCTGGCTCGCAGTCGGCGTTCCAATTTATTCCAAAGACCAGTCAAGTTCTTCCGCACCAACCTCGGTAAACCATGTCTTTATGGATGTCGCTTTGTGCAACGGGGCATTGTCATGCTGAGAACAAAAGGTTTTTCCTAAACTTTTGCCACTAAGCTAGAAGCACACAATTCTCTAGAATGTCATTGTATACTGTAGCATAAGATTTCCTTTCACTAGAACTAAAGATCCTAGTCCAAACCATGAAAAACAGTCCCAGACCATTATTCATTCTCCACAAAACTTTCCAGTTGGCACTATGCATTCAGGCAGGCAGCGTTCTCCCAGCATCCGCCAAACCCAGATTCGTCTGTCAGACTGCCAGATAGTGAAGCGTGATTCATCACGCCAGAGAACGCGTTTCCAGTGCTCCAGAGTCCAATGGCGGTGTGCTTTACACCACTACAGCCGACACTTGACATTGCGCATGCCCCGGCTTGTGTGCGGCTGGTCAGCCATGGAAACCCATTTCATGAAGCTCGTGACGAACAGTTCTTGTGTTGACGTTTTTTCCAGAGGTAGTTCGAAACTCGGTAGTGAGTGTTGCAACTGTGGACAGACTATTTTTACACGTTACGCGCTTCAACACTCGGCTGTCCCGTTCTGTGAGCTTGTGTGGCCTACCGCTTCGTGGCTCAGCTGATGTTGCTCCTAGATATTTCCACTTCACAATAACAGCACTTACATTTGCCCGGGGCAGCTTCAGCAGGGCAAAAATTTGACGACTTGACTTGTTGTGAAAGATAGCATCCTATGACAGCGATACGTTGAAAGTCACTGAGCTCTTCAGTATAACTTATTCTACTATCAATGTTTGTCTATGGGGATTGCATGGCTGTATGCTTGATTCCAGATGTCACTTTTGAAACACTCAGATCAGTGCAGTCATTGTTTCAAAATTTTTTGTAATATCCTATTTCAAGCTAGAAGTGGCCTTCAGTCATTATAATGTAATTATTAACAAAATATCCTAAATCATGTTTTTAACTTATATTCCATGGAAAAGTCTAAGAAACTGCAATGGTTCAATGACTCGAAAGACATTTGAAGTATATTTCATCTTTATATAAAAGATCCAAAAACCCACCTGGTGTAGCTACGTGATTAGAGTTTTTGATTCGCAATCTTAGTATAGAGGGTTCGAATCCTTGTCCTGCCAAACATGCTCACTACGTGGACGTTATGTGACGATTAATTCCACTATTCCTTGGAAAATGGGGTAGCCCAAGCGTTGGTGGAGGGGTGGTGATGACTAGCTGCTTTCCCTCTAGGCTTTCATTTTTAAATTAGGGATGACTAGTACAGATAGCCCTCGTGTATCTTTGCGCGAACTTCCAAACAAACCAAGCTCATAAAGTATCTTAGCTAAATATAGTTAATTATTCAGTACGTGATTTCATGCATACGCCTACTATACGTTTGATACAGGTCCAAACAAATTAAACGAAGTGAAATTCATGTCGATATTTTAACTTTTAATATAAATACAAGCTACTCGTGGGATGTAATAACACAACCATTATTAACAGGGTTAGAAAACACGTTTTTAACTTTCGTGATTGGCACTCATTAATTTTTTTTTCAATTCTTGCAAAACGTTCACTGGAGTAAGCTGTAAGCTTGCTAAGACATTTGGCATTTGGACCAAATTTCACCTTCATCACCTAATGAGTCACTTGAAATTCTCAGTTTGATAATTGATCTCATACTGTGCGAGAATCTGTAAGCACGCCCTTCAGTGACGTCAACAGATTGCGTGTAATGTATAAATATTAATATTTTGTAATCTGCAGCACATTTTTCATTCCAGGCTACTTGTTTCACCTCTACACAGTAAATTACAGTATCACGATAATATATATTACTTATTTTGTTATATAATGTGTGTTACAAATATTACAATGTGTTCTACTTAATGGCCCTCCCCCTCAGTGGCACAGCGATATGTCTGTAGACTCACAATACTAAAAACCGGGTTTCGATACCCGTTGTGGGTAGAGCACAAATTGCTATTTGTATAGCTTTGCGATTAATTCAAATAAAAAACTATTTAATGATTTTGTGATGAGTGAATTGAATATTATAATGCACCACATTTCCGAAAGAGAGGGCGTGAGAGGGCGCTGCTTACGTTCTCGAACCATGAAAATGAGCTTAATTATTAGATTAGTTTATTAAGAAGCGTAATGCGCATGTTCTAAAATTAGATAATAGGACAAACTGCAACATTTAATTGGACCATGATTGATCAGACTGAGAAAAATCTAGATTGAATCCTTTATGTTGTGTTTGTCTGTCCTTCATTCCAGACATGTAGTTCATCCTGGAGATAATATCACTCACGAGTTCATGAAGTACTTCAGCGGAGATGGTCCTCGTGTAGTTTTGCGTGAAATTAAAAACAAACAAAGAAACAAACATTAACAATTGTAAATAAGTGGTTATTGGTGCTTTCTTTATCTCTTTCTGACAGACATATCCCCGCTAGTACAGCGGCATGTCTACAGATTTATAACACTAAAATCAGGGGTTCGATTTCCGTCGGTGGGCTCAGCAGATAGGCCAATGTAGCTTTGCTGTAAGAAAACACATTCTCACACATAAAATATAACAAAAGATCTATTCAATAATTGTATGTTAAACACATAAAATCATGCACATGACACTAGTAGACGTTAAACACACTATACTATGTATATTCAACGGATAACACATGGATTTGTTTTGAATTTCGCACAAAGGTACTCGAGGGTTAAGTGTGTATTTTCTTATAGCAAAGCCACATCGGGCTATCTGCTCAGCCAACCGAGGGGAATAGAACCCTTGATTTTAGCGGTGTAAATCCGGAGACATACCGCTGCACTAGCGGGGGGCTACTCGAGGGCTATCTGGATTAGCCGTCCCTAATTTTGCAGTGTAAGACTAGAGGGAAGGCATCACCCACCGCCATCTCTTGGGCTATTCTTTTACCAACGAATAGTGGGATTGACCGTCACATTATAATGTCCCCACGACTGAAAGAACGAACATGTTTGGTGCGACCGGGTTTCGAACCCGCGACTCTCAGATTACGAGTAGAACGCATTAACACACTTGGACATGCCGGGCCCAACAATAACACATGGATCCAATTTGAAATTCTGTCATGTAGCAAGCTTAGTACTCTTTTACAATTGTACAACCAACGAGATAATATACTACAGACAAATAACTAGTCAGGTAGTTAGTTACAATTATATAGATAAAGGTGTACTACATAACAGTCATATTGCTAGTGAAATAGTGTATTACAGCTTGAGAGGCATGTAACTAGTGACGTAATGTTTGCAAATTATATAACTAGCGAGGGTATTGAGTTCATAAATTTAAGTGTGTTCATGTCAAATTATATGTCATATTGTCATGTAAAGCTCATCTGGCCTTAACAGAATTTTGTCCGTTATTTAGATGGAATAATAACATTATAAACTGACCTAACTTATAATTTACCCCAGTGACTTCTTACAAATAATCTGTTCTGTTTCAGTAATAAAATTTACTTTCCACAAACGGCCTTTGACTATGATGTGTTATTTGTTAAGGAATGTTTTGAATTACAGCACTTAGTGGTTTCTTTCATATTCTGAGTTATTTGAATGTTAAAGTGTTTGCACTCACTTCTACAAAAGTTAAGATTAAAAATATCTAAAGATATTCAACAAGATTGTACACGACACTTAAGTACACCTAGTTGATGACGTCAACCATATAATCTTGAGCTATCATATGTATGAACTTACTCCTTGTATTTTATATATTAAAGGTTTGTATTCCTGTATTAAAATAGCTTGTTTTAGTTTACGTTTATTAATATTAGATTCTCGATAAATAATTTTCGCAATTTCATTTTCATCACAATGTCCTTCGCTTTAAAATATTGGTGGACATGTGGCAGAGCATGTCCATGTTGTCATATAATTGTCTTGTTATATATGTGTGTGTGTGTGTATGTTATAACCTTAAATTTTTAAGCCAAAACAAAACACATTAAAATTAAACAAAACACCCTGCATTTTAAAAAAAAATTATCAAGCTACAACATGGGATTATAGAATGAATGTATCCTAGGTTTTGGAGGTGACTGAAGAAGTAGGACACACACTGCTATGGGGATATACCGTCTATCAGTCTTAACCTCCGTTCACCAGTCTCACAAAAAGAAATAAAATAACATAAAGGAATAGCAAAGTAAATTAAAATAATGGAAATTAAGACAGTGAGATATGGGTGTTCAAACGTTCAACGTCCCTCATCTATGTCAGCCTTCACTGCCTGCAGTCTGTTGTGGGAAGATAACTGTTCTCCAAAGTAAAGAAAAAAATAAATAAAAAGTAAATGAAAAATATAAAAAATAATAATGTATTACCATTTCAGGGTAAGTAAGTTAAATAAACATGCCTCCTGAATTTAGCATTTGTCCCTATTATGGTGGTAAGACACTAGTTAGTAGCCCAGAAGACGAATTATACTAGTATGAAGGGTCCAAACCAGTTATCTAAACTAAATAGTATGACAATTAACCACCACCCATTAATTCTACTGTAACTATCAATTCCCATACTCTGGACAAGTTTTTATATGCGACAAGGTGTTCATCCACGTAAAGTAGTGTCAAGTTATTTAATGTCCTCATCCATAACTAAAAATAGTTGTCAGAAACTTGTAGTAAAATTTCTTTAATTTTTATTTCTTTCTATTTATTTAATACATTTTTATATTTATTACAGAATATTTTAATAATTTTATTTAAAGTTTCTTTATTAAATCCATTAAATATTAATTTTTGTATCAATATTTCATCATTAATAATAAAATATTGTAACTTATAACAAATGTTACAATATCTGAATAATTGTGAAGTTATACGAGGTCTGTTTAAAAAAATTCGCGGACTGTTTGAATTGCGCGGCTCCAGTTGGTTTTAGGGGAATCTGCTTGGTGTCGCTAGGTTTGCACAAATCAGCTGATTACGACGCCATTTCCCGATTGTAGATATCTTTATTTGTGTATTAGCTACGCGGTTTTAAGTGAAGTGCGATTTTTTTCGTTTGGCAGATTTCAGAATGAACGACCTGAAGGAGCAACGACTTCCTGTGAAATTTTGTGTTAAACTTGGAAAATCTGCGACTTAAAAATTTTTGCAATGCTTAACACGGCTTACGGTGATGTTGCTATGAATCGTACGGCATGTTTCAAGTGGCATGAACGTTTTAAGGATGGTCGACAGTCAATTGAAGATGATGAGCGTCCTGAACGTCCTTCCACGTCAACTGACGACCCACACGTCGACAAAATCAACACCCTGGTGCGGGCAAATCGACGTCTGACTGTTAGGGAGCTTGCTGAAGAGTGTGGGATATCAGTTGGATCTTGTTACGAGATTTTGACCGAAAAATTGAAGATGCACCGCGTTGCTGCGAAATTTGTGCCTCAGAACTCGTGAGTTTTTGGCCAAACACTCGATCACTGTTCTTCCCCCCCTACTCACCTGACCTTACTCCTTGCGATTTTTTCTTGTTCCCCAAACTCAAAAGACCCTTGAAAGGAAGAAGATTTGAGATGATTCCCGAGATTAAGGCAAATGCGACGAAGGAGCTGGAGGACATTACAAAAGAAGCGTACCAGGACTGTTTCAACAAGTGGAAACACCGTTGGGACAAGTGTGTGCGTTGGGGAGGAGAGTACTTTGAAGGGGACCCAGACCTACAACTTCTAAATAAAGTACATTCTGTTTTATGACGTCAGTCAGCGTATTTTTTGAACAGCCCTCGTAATGCTTATTACAGAAAGGTGTGATTCATTACTATTAAAAAAGGTGAAACCATATACTGGAAAAGCAAAATATTTTATTTTATTAAAAATATTTATATCATTATTCAGAAACTTAATACATCTTTTATATTTTTAGAGCTAAATTTTCTTTTTTCTAGCTCTATTGTCGTCTCTGTGTTTATTTGTTTGAAAATGGTTACCATATTTGAAAGCCAGTGAAATTCTAGGACATCACACCAGGTGTTGTCTCTGTGTTTCGTTGTCTCTATTTATGAGAGGGTAAAAAAAACTGTTTTTTAATGAAAATATAACAAAAATCAAATATTTTAATGGAATTATGGTGTACATTGTGGTAAAACGAAATGTTTGAATATTATTTTTTGTTAACAATTTCTAAGATATTCTAAAATGTGTTAACTACTTTTTATTATCCAAAAAGTATGTTTTTTATTATTAACTGTCACATTTTTAATTTTATCAAATAAAATATTAAATAAATAAATAAATTACTTTATTTATAAATAACTCATTTAATAAAATGGCCGGTCGTTTAATAATTATTCTTATTGAACTAGAAATAAATATAAATTTATTTGGAAATTTATGGAACTTGGGAATACAATATAGAAAAGATAGATCTACATAAGAATTTTGTTTAAGACAAAGTTGTTTTTATAAAATTTAATGAAATTATTAATTACTGTTACTTTAGATTGGTTGATAAGTTTATATGTTTGTGTACTGTTGGCTTCTTTTATCACAATTAACGCATAAAACCTTTTACAAATAATACCAAAATTACAGCTCGCCCTATTAATAGGAACTACAACGTATTTTTCTTGTAATTCGTCAATTTTATTTTTTAATTGATGAAACGATAAATCTGTATGATATTTCTTTAATTTTATACAGGATAACTTAAATACCATTTTTTAAATACTTCCATTCCAAAAACTATCCAGGCGTATAAGATGTAACATAGTTAAGTTTTAAAATATAATCAATACTGTTTTCAATAGAGTTTAGAATATTTGTCTTATAACACAGTCCTTCCTTTTGATTTGACTATACCGTTAAGTATTAATCTTCTATATTTTTATTTCAATTAATTCTTTACTTTGAAGATCAGTCACCTTTCCACAGCTGTCTGCAGGCAGTGAAGGGTGATATAGATGTGGGACGTTATGGACTTGAGCACTAATATCTCGCTCTTCTAATTTCTATTTCTAATTTTTATCTATTGCTATTCTTTATTTCTTATGTCAGACTGGTGAATGGATGTTAAGACTGATAGACGGCGTATCCCACCGCTAAGTGGGTCCTATTTTGGAGTCACCTCTAAAACCTAAGGCACATTTTATAATCCCATATTTTAGCTTGTATTCTGGAATCTTTTCAGCTGATGTAGCGTTAATTCTTTAATTTGTTTCTTGTTTCGACTTTGAGTTAAAATAACAAATTATATATACATAATATACATATGTACATGTATAGTAGGTATGTATGAATACATTGGCTGGATATGGCCTGGTAGTTACAGTCCAGAATGCAGGTTTGAAAGTCTATGGAAGGGGGAATATTATAACAGGGAGAGATAACAATATGTGTATATGCGGCGGATATTGAAAACCGGTTACTTTCCGTATGTGTGTGTTTTTTTTTTTTATAGCAATGCCACATTGAGCTATCTGCTGAGTCTACCGAGGGGAATTGAACCTCTGATTTTAGCGTTGTAAATCCTCAGACTTACCGCTGTATAAACGGGGGACTACCTTCCATATAATTAATAATTAGGAATGTCCATGCTTGAAATCTCTGATTTGGTCTCTTTGCCAATGTGTAGTATAAAACGTTATTAGGTTTCAAATACAGTTAAACACCAAATTTGCATATATATATGTGTGTGATATCAACAACAACAAGTACCATCAGTGACTTCAGTAATTTAGCTGTTTCGGAGCACAATGTCCACGCTTTGATCAGTAAGCGTTACAGACTCGTAAGACCTCAGTGATTTAGTTCAGATTGTTGTTCTGTATTAAATCGTTGTAAAAGAGACCTCAGTGATTAGTTCTTGTTGTTCTGTATTAAATCGTAAGACCTCAGTGATCAGTTCTTGTTGTTCTGTATTAAATCGTAAGACCTCAGTGATCAGTTCTTGTTGTTCTGTATTAAATCGTAAGACCTCAGTGATCAGTTCTTGTTGTTCTGTATTAAATCGTAAGACATCAGTGACCAGTTCTTGTTGTTCTGTATTAAATCGTAAGACCTCAGTGATCAGTTCTTGTTGTTCTGTATTAAATCGTAAGACCTCAGTGACCAGTTCTTGTTGTTCTGTATTAAATCGTAAGACCTCAGTGACCAGTTCTTGTTGTTCTGTATTAAATCGTAAGACCTCAGTGACCAGTTCTTGTTGTTCTGTATTAAATCGTAAGACCTCAGTGACCAGTTCTTGTTGTTCTGTATTAAATCGTAAGACCTCAGTGACCAGTTCTTGTTGTTCTGTATTAAATCGTAAGACCTCAGTGACCAGTTCTTGTTGTTCTGTATTAAATCGTAAGACCTCAGTGACCAGTTCTTGTTGTTCTGTATTAAATCGTAAGACCTCAGTGACCAGTTCTTGTTGTTCTGTATTAAATCGTAAGACCTCAGTGATCAGTTCTTGTTGTTCTGTATTAAATCGTAAGACCTCAGTGACCAGTTCTTGTTGTTCTGTATTAAATCGTAAGACCTCAGTGACCAGTTCTTGTTGTTCTGTATTAAATCGTAAGACCTCAGTGATCAGTTCTTGTTGTTGTTTTTTAAATTCGTAACGTTTTTAAGAAATCTGAAATTTTAGACATTAGGAAAAAAAGTCACCATTGGTGAACAGTTGATCGACTATACTGACTATGTTGCGCATGACCTATTATCTTTGAACTCAAACTACAAACTGCACAGCCCACATAGCTTCAGTTACACGTCAGACGTGCAAATTTATAGCTTTTCCAAATACTATATTTAAAATGAAAGCAATTACTTAACGAACTACCGGCTAAAGGATCATTCTAAGTGGGTATTTAGAACAAATCTTATTGCAACTCAATACAGTTAAAATACATCTTTAGTTCTAAGATTAGAACAAATCTTATTGTTACCCAATACAGTTAAAATACATCTTTAGTTCTAAGGTTAGAACAAATCTTATTGTTACCCAATACAGTTAAAATACATCTTTAGTTCTAAGGTTAGAACAAATCTTATTGTAACCCAATATAGTTAAAATACATCTTTAGTTCTAAGATTAGAACAAATCTTATTGTTACCCAATACAGTTAAAATACATCTTTAGTTCTAAGGTTAGAACAAATCTTATTGTTACCCAATACAGTTAAAATACATCTTTAGTTCTAAGGTTAGAACAAATCTTATTGTTACCCAATACAGTTAAAATACATCTTTAGTTCTAAGGTTAGAACAAATTTTATTGTAACCCAATACAGTTAAAATACATCTTTAGTTCTAAGGTTAGAACAAATCTTATTGTTACCCAATACAGTTAAAATACATCTTTAGTTCTAAGGTTAGAACAAATCTTATTGTAACCCAATACAGTTAAAATATATCTTTAGTTCTAAGGTTAGAACAAATCTTATTGTAACCTAATACTGTTAAAATACATCTTTAGTCCAAGGTATGTTTTCTTGTATTCGGAGAAATAAGATAAAAGTTATGTTTAGCGGTATAACTTTTTCATTTTTATTTTATAGAATAGAACCTCTAAATGTGTTTTAATAGTATTAACAACCACACACAGAAACTGTTTATTCATGTTAACTTCTGATTAATGAAATCGAGAAAGGAATCTGTTTTACAAGCTTGATCTGTCAAACTGTTAATTAAATTCCTCCTGAACTCAAGAGGTAGGAAACTATTAAAGTTCGGATATAAACTGGTAAATATTGAATTAAAGAGCAGACGCAATATGGTCTACATAATAAGCTGTTCTTCAACGTAGTTTACGAGACTGTGGATTTGTTTTTACAGCCTAAGTTTGATAAAGATCATACGTACCATCAAGTATGAAATAAGTAAGGTATGGAGTGTTATTCAGCAGATATAAGTAGCCTGATAAAGATCATATGTACTATATGTACTATCAAATATGAAACCAGTAACACAAGAAGTGCTACCCAGAAGATAAAAGTGGCCTGATAAGAATCATATGTACCATCAAATATGAAACCAGTAACACAAGAAGTGCTACCCAGAAGATACGAGTGGCCTGATAAAGATCATATGTACTATCAAATATAAAACCAGTAACATATGAAATGCTATTCAGAAGATATAAGTAGCCTGATAAAGATCATATGTACTATTTGTACTATCAAGTATGAAACCAGTAACATAAGAAGTGCTACACAGTAGATATAAGTGGCCTGATAAGGGTAATATATACCATCAAGTATAAAACCAGTGACATAAAAAGTGCCTATCCAGAAGATATAAATGGCCTGATGAGGATCATATGTACCATCAAGTATGAAACCAGTAACATAATAAGTGCTACCTAGAAGATAGAAAATAGCAAACGTATTTTTTCAAAGGAAAAATACACAGCTTCTGTTAATATTATTTGTCAACGTCTTATGTACGTGTATTTTTAAAAAGCACATATGAAATTTGTTTCAAATAATTGCAGCATTAATACGAGAACATTATCTTCTGTTAGGCTGTACGTGAGTACAATTATATTATCTTCTGTTAGGCTGTACGTGAGTACGAATATATATCTTCTGTTAGGCTATACGTGAGTACAAGTATATTATATTCTGTTAGACTGTACGTGAGTACGAGTATGTTTTCTTCTGTTAGGCTGTACGTGAGTACAATTATATTATTTTCTTTTAGGCTGTACGTGAGTACAAGTATGTTTTCTTCTGTTAGGCTGTACGTGAGTACAATTATATTATCTTCTGTTAGGCTGTACGTGAGTACAAGTATATATATCTTCTGTTAGGCTATACGTGAGTACAAGTATATTATATTCTGTTAGACTGTACGTGAGTACAAGTATGTTTTCTTCTGTTAGGCTCTACGTGAGTACAATTATATTATCTTCTGTTAGGCTGTACGTGAGTACAATTATATTATCTTCTGTTAGGCTGTACGTGAGTACAATTATATTATCTTCTGTTAGGCTGTACATGAGTACATGTATATATCTTCTGTTAGGCTGTACGTGAGCAAGCAGCAAAGGTAAAAACAATTTAAATAATAATTAGCAAAACATTTCCCAACTCGGTAATCAGTTTAGTTCACCTTTTATAATCTAATGACCACTTGAACGATGTGCTCATTATTTCACATATTCTATGTATAATTCAGCCATTTTCACACCACTTGAGTCTCACCGATGTCGTGTCACGGACAGTGTGTAAAATTCAGTCGATTGTGCTTTTTTTAATACTTTATATTATCTCAATAATCCCTTTAACTTTTACGTTTGAGCTTTAGTGCACCTGTTTGGAGTTATATTATGTATTCAAGCAAAGCTCCATAGTAACTGATGAAAAGTTCTGAGATATTGTGAAAATAATGTGACAAGTGATTGACGATGTATCCGACAGCTTCTCCTGAAGTGTAGTTGAGAGCAGATGCAGGAGAACGGATCAAGATCTAAGAAAGAACGGATACAAAATATATTTATATATATTCTGGGTGGAATGCAAGGATATAACAAGGATAAGGGCAGAGAGGAGAATTAGAGTAATGACGTAATAGCACGACTTTAGTATGTAACTGGTTCACTTTGGTGCGCAAGACACACCTTAACGATTATTTATAAACAAGCTTCTATAAAACGAAAGATCTCATTATTTTTGTCTACACACACACACAAATATATATATATATATACACAAAAATAATGTCATTTCAGGGTAATGCCACTATTTACCTGGTAGTACTATGGGTTTTAATTATAATAGACACAAGATAATGCATGTGGGTTATGATCTGAATTATAATTTAAATGGAAATAAGTGTCATGACAGAAAGAGATCTTGATGTGAATGGTCGACCAGTCTCTAAAGCCATCCAAGCATGTGTTGTTGCTTGTAGTAAGACAAATAAAAATTTTAGGTTATACCTACAGAAATATTAAATACAAGTCTGTAGAGGTTATAACTTCATTATGTAGGTCACTGGTTAGGCCATATTTAGAATATCGTGTTCAGTCAGGTTTGTTTTTTGGAATTTCGCGCAAAGCTACACGAGGGCTATCTGCGCTAGCTGTCCCTAATTTAGCAGTGTAAGACTAGAGGAAAGGCAGCTAGTCTTTACCACCCACCGCCAACTCTTGGGCTACTCTTTTACCAACGAATAGTGGGATTGATCGTTACATTATAACGCCCCCACAGCTGAAAGAGCGAGCATGTTTGGTGTAATGAGGATTCGAACCATGTTAAAACTTTTATCAGACCTTGTAATTAGAGTACTCAGAATTTTTGTTACCTTTAACGCCAAAGTAAAGATGGGGTATCTACGTTGAAGATCAACCCCGAATTTTTCCTACTTTAGTATTAACGCCCCAGTTTTACTATGATATAATGTACTTTTTCTACTTCGTAATTACCACCCTGTTTCACCAGAATATAATGTACTTTTCCAATTTTGTAGTTTGCACCTTAGTTTTAGTGGGATACAATATACCTTTCCCATGTTGTAATGAGCACCCTAGTTTTACTGGGATATAATATACATTTTCAACCTCGTAAGTAACACGCTAGTTTTACCAGAATATAATGTACCATTCCAATTTTGTAGTTAGCACCCTAGTTTTATTTGTTTTTCAACAGTTATAGTTGTTTGAGATTTAAAAAAAAAACCTACAAGGGTATAAAGAAGCTGTATTGCATGAAGTCATTCTTTTAAAAGTTAAATTAAGCATAACCGTCCTGTTACCGACAGGTATATGCAGCTTCGTAGTACATTTTATTTTAAAATTATCAGATATCTGAAACTGTTAGATTTTTTTGCTGTCTGTTTTAGTGCTTTATGAGAGCTCCATTCATTCAACTGCTTTGGTTTGTTTGTTTGATTTTGGAGTTTCGCGCAAAGCTACACGAGGATTATCTGCGCTAGCCGTCCCTAATTTTGCGGTGTAAGACTGGAAGGAAGGTAGCTAGTCATTACCACCCATCGCCAACTCTTGGGCTACTCTTTTACCAACGAATAGCGGAAATGGCAGTCACATTATATTGCCCCCACGGCTGAAAGGGCGAGCATGTTTTGGTGCGACGGAGATTTGAACCCACGTCTCTCAAATTACGAGTCGAACGCCTTAACCCACATGGCCATGCCGAGCCCAACTGCTTTGAAGTATATACTTACATCTTTTATGTGTCCTCTATTTCTCTGCTAGAATACGTCACATCGGACTATGGATATACTAGTCCCTCGTTTGCATCCGTTACCACAAAATAATATTACGCTCTATAATTTGGGTTGTGAAAGCGTTATAAAGATGAATGTCAAATCTTATTGTTCGGCCAGACAAGATTAAACCAGGAACTGCAACGTGTCTTGTTGATAAGTTACTTTCCTTCTAAAATCTCTGCTCAAAATCCCTGACGGCTGGTTCCGAGTAGCTTTGTAAGAGTATCCGAAAGCAAACAAACAAAATTTGATATAAATTTCGAATTTCTTCAGAGAATTTAGGTTAACATCTGATTTTGCATATTAATGTCTATTAGTTTTTAATTGTCCGAAAGCGTATTTTATTTTGAGGACTTTCAAAGGCATTTCCTTAATCCTTGGCTTTCTTTGGCACGAAGTTGTTATTGCTGTTTGAGAGCAGAAATGAACAGTGTGCTATCACAATTGTCTACTGTGAGGCTTTGAATCCAACATTTTAGCATCTTAAGTCCATAAAGTGACCATTAACCTGGGATAACTGTAAAAACGATCATAAGATATCTAATCACTGTTTCACGAACTTTTATTTTCTATTTCTAAATGTACTTAAAATTTGAGATTTAATTTAAAAATATTTCTGACCCAATCATTGAACTAAAATTTTATTACGTACTTTTAAAATAAAACTAAAAAATAAAATGGGTAAGACCATCCTGAAAGCTAGTGCTGTTTTATTTATTTATTTTTAACAAGAGACATGCAAACATCATAGCTTACACATAGGTCGTGAAAACGTGTTAAATAACATAATAAAGTACGTGCACATTTAGATTGTCAAAATGGAGGAAAGTTTGACGCTAGGATTTACGTCGTTAGTCAAAAACTACCACTGCGCTGTTTACTGCCAATTACAATTTACATCATAACTGGGTGTCTCCAAAGGTAAGGCCATCCATCTTGTCTTTCTAAAGATAAAATCGAAACATTGGCCATCTACCTGTCAGCACAGTGCAGTCTTCTTAAAATAACCTGCAAAACTTTTAAGATAAGATATTTAAAATGTATTATGAGAGTTTCAAAAAGAAAGCTCATTTTGGACTGAAAATTCAAGGGCAGAGCTTAAGTTACAATTTCGCTCTCAAAAAATTAGTTAAAATGTATATCTGCTTAATTTTATTATTCATTCAGAAATTTTAGTTAATAATTAACTGGTTTGTTTTGAACTTCGCGCAAAGCTATACGCGGGGATATCTGCGCTAACTGTCTCCAGTTTTGCAGTGTAAGACTAGAGGGAAGGCAGCTAATCATCGCTACCCACCACCAACTCTTGGGCTACTCTTTTACCAACGAATAGTGCGATTGATCGTCACGTTATAACGCCCCCACAGCTGAAAGAGCGAGCATGTTTGATGTAACGAGGATTCGAACCCACAGCTAATTAAATATATTCTATAACGTTCTTGTGGTCAGCTTTCATAAAATAAGAAAGAAGTTTGACAATTAAAAATTCTCAATAATTTAATTTATATATATTTAACATTGAAATATTACGATAACAACTTCATGTTAACTTCAGTTAACGCTTTACTTGTTCCGGTAAAAAAAAAAAAAATCTACTAATTTCAGAAGACCAGTAGAACTACAGGAACTTTCATTTTAATACAAATAAGTATAAGTGTATAATTATAATTTCTACAGTGCCCTCTGCAGAAAAGATTTCCAAAAATTCACTTTCGTGGCACCCACACCAAGATCTCTATTCAAAATCATATAGAGTATTATTTATATAGAATTTTTAATTGCATATTTTCCTTTTAACTTTATACAATGAATTATTGTGAATTTTAAACCTTCACTTTTTCACTTATTTTATAAAAGCTCAAGAAACATTTAGTAATTAGTTTCAGATTAAAATTCAAGAAGTGCCTTTATCGAAGAAATTTGTGATTGGTCATTTGGAGGAATTATTTTTCTTATTTAGTTAAGATTTTCACTCTTAATGTTGGAATTATGACTTGAATAAGGAATTTAATAATATATTTTAACAGAATTACTCTCTATAACTTTAAATTCAAATCATAGTTCAAGACAAAAACGATTTTATTTCATAAAATAGGTTTACTTTTACACGCCATATACACGAATTTATATTTATTTAATTAAAGATAATTTTCTGGTTTCGGATAAATAAAGTAAGTCGAATTTGAGGAACATATTTTTAATAGTAGCTGTAAAATAGAGTAATACACGCCGATCATAAGTTAATATAGAATATTTGTGATTCTTATTTTATAATTATATTTATAACGTATTTCTTAGAACATTTGTCATTCTATGAACTGCAATTACAAGTACTACTGGTCAAAGGATATAAATATACAATTGTATTTGTGGTTTTTATTTTTTTAACTATTTGCTTTTCTTTTTTACATATTTGATAAAAGTTAGTAACAGACTATCATCCCTGTGACGTCCTGTTGCCTCACATTTGTCAGTGCACAGGTTAGGTAGCGTGGTAGCGTCTCTGATTTCGAATCACAGACTGCAGAAAAGCAGTTTGTTGGCAGCAGTATACCAATTGAGTTTTATATACACGACTTAATTATTTAACAATTACGTTATTTCTAATTTACTCAATTACTGATAATTATTATTACAATGTTTTTAAAAAAACTTCCTCTTACAAATGAAAGGGGTTGTACTTTTAATACTAAGAAGTAAAAATCAAAAATAAAGTTAGATATATATATAAAGAGAGAGAGAGAAAGACAAGTTTTAATAGTTATAACTGTTGTCTTCAGTCCAACATTTGACGACACTAGTTGCCTTTTAAAGGCATATGACGTCAGAATGGGTTCAACTTTGATGTGACTTTCAGATATGTTGAGGTTGGGGGATTTTTGGAATAACGAACTTTCCAAAATTATTTTTTTACATATTTCGCAAACTTATAAAACTGTATTTTAAATTACCTGATACAGGTATCGTATATTCATCTAATATTAGAATGGTATCCTCGAAGTAACGAACATTTATTAAAAATATTTTCAAGAACCATCGTGGAGTCAGCCATCTTTACAAAAAGTACGAAGCACTGCCTCACTCCGCAAAACCAAAAAAAGTTAGAGCGACAATTTTGATAGAATATCTGAAAAATATCGTTTCTAAGTTCTTACCGCTGAAGCTACATGAAAAATAAAGCTATGGTCTGGTAATATGGAAGAACATATTTCGATCCAACGTACTGGAAAGATAAAACCTGAAACTAATGGAGTTTTCCTACGTCTGAAAACTTTGGCGCAAACTTGAAACACGTCTTTTCGAAGCTTAAAGAAACTAAAGAACTTCGTTGCAAGGAAGTGAAAGAAGAGGCAGGTTTTCAAAATATGTTTGGTAAATTGTTTTGAAAGAAGTTTATGGTATAAAGCTTTCTGATCAGATAAAAATATTGTAACTGTGACACAACATAGCCTTACAGATATAGAATAAGTAACAATAGGTTGTAGTCTTAACTTGTCTTTCAGAAACTGTGATCTCGACCCTGATCCGGTTTTGGATGTTGTTTACATCAGGTTAAGGTAGAAATGATTATTTGGATATTTTAACTGGATGTTTAACCATCGCACTATTTTGAGATGGAAGTGAAGACCATATGGTTTATTGTTTCTTAAAAGCATTACCAAAAGTATAAAACAGTTAGGTTGCTCTGGTAATTAAACTTGACAAATAAAAACCAAAATGTCATCATGAATAAATCCAATTATTAAAAAAAAACTGAGGGATTTACTGCAGAATGAAAACACTTACGAGAAATTCAGGGTTAATCCACTTTCCAAGAATGTACCTGATTTTAATCCATCTCCGTGGAAAGCTCTATCGATATTTTAAAAATGTCTAAATAGTTTAATTCTTTTGTTATATATGTATGGACTGCCTAAAACACATAAATATGGCTGCCCTATTATACTTATTGTTTCCAAACTAAAGCCATTAACTTATCCGTTATGAAAGTTCTAACACAACACCTATCTACTCTTCTAGAAAACTTTCAGCACAACATTTATCTTCTTATCTATAAAAGTTCTAACACAACACCTATCTACTCTTCTAGAAAACTTTCAGCACAACATTTATCTTCTTATCTATAAAAGTTCTAACACAACACCTATCTGCTCTTCTAGGAAACTTTCAGCACAACACTTATCTTTTTATCTATAAAAGTTCTAACACAACACCTATCTACTCTTCTAGAAAACTTTCAGCACAACACTTATCTTCTTATCTATAAAAGTTCTAACACAACACCTATCTACTCTTCTAGAAAACTTCCAGCACAACACTTATCTTCTTATCTATGAAAGTTCTAACACAACACCTATCTACTCTTCTAGAAAACTTCCAGCACAACATTTATCTTCTTATCTATGAAAGTTCTAACACAACACCTATCTACTCTTCTAGGAAACTTTCAGCACAACATTTATCTTCTTATCTATGAAAGTTCTAACACAACACCTATCTACTCTTCTAGGAAACTTTCAGCACAACATTTATCTTTTTATCTATAAAAGTTCTAACACAACACCTATCTACTCTTCTAGGAAACTTTCAGCACAACACTTATCTTCTTATCTATGAAAGTTCTAACACAACACCTATCTACTCTTCTAGGAAACTTTCAGCACAACATTTATCTTCTTATCTATGAAAGTTCTAACACAACACCTATCTACTCTTCTAGGAAACTTGCAGCACAACATTTATCTTTTTATCTATAAAAGTTCTAACACGACACCTATCTACTTTTCTAGGAAACTTGCAGCACAACACTTATCTTTTTATCTATAAAAGTTCTAACACGACACCTATCTACTCTTCTAGGAAACTTTCAGCACAACACTTATCTTCTCATCTATAAAAGTTCTAACACGACACCTATCTACTCTTCTAGGAAACTTGCAGCACAACATTTATCTTTTTATCTATAAAAGTTCTAACACGACACCTATCTACTTTTCTAGGAAACTTGCAGCACAACACTTATCTTCTTATCTATAAAAGTTCTAACACGACACCTATCTACTTTTCTAGGAAACTTGCAGCACAACACTTATCTTCTCATCTATAAAAGTTCTAACACAACACCTATCTACTCTTCTAGGAAACTTTCAGCACAACACTTATCTTCTTATCCATAAAAGTTCTAACACAACACCTATCTACTCTTCTAGGAAACTTGCAGCACAACACTTATCTTCTTATCCATAAAAGTTCTAACACAACACCTATCTACTCTTCTAGGAAACTTGCAGCACAACATTTATCTTTTTATCTATAAAAGTTCTAACACAACACCTATCTACTCTTCTAGGAAACTTGCAGCACAACACTTATCTTTTTATCTATAAAAGTTCTAACACAACACCTATCTCCTGTTGTAGGAAAGATCTCATCTTCGCATACCCTAAAAACTCTAACGCAAATGTATGAAAGATGGTCAGTTTTGACGTTGCTTCGCTATTTAAAAACATACCATTTTAAACAGTAGATTTCCTATAAAGGAAGTTACCTGAACTGTGCACTTTACTTCCTGTACCGTTCATAGTGTTATGTTGTCAGTAGAATGTGTGACGATAATGTATTCATATCCACAAAACAATATTACAAACAAAGACATGGAATCGCTTTATCCCCGATTTCATATAATGTATTCATGTAGTGTTTGAAAGCGAATTTTTTTATACAGTGGATATAAATATAATCCTATGGTTTCGATATGGCATATTTTCTACTTTTTACTTCTAAATCAAGCTTTTTACCAGAAGATTAACACGTTTACAGCACTAAAATGAAAGTTGAATGGAAACCACTAATTCACTCCCATTTATTAGACAATATTATTACCTGAAGAGTAACGTTGTTTCTATCTAAATAAAACCAACAAATTCTTTAAATTTTAACAGTTTTTCTAGTGCTATAAAACGGTTAAAACGTGAGTTATAACTACACTGTTTTTAAGAGCCTGTTATTGCGAGACACATGATGAAGAAATAAAGATCTTTTGATACAATTTTCAAATGGTTACATTGCATTAAAATGAAAAGAAAGACATTTTATAGTACAATATACATGTGAAAATAATACGCCTAATATTGGTTAAAATTATAATATTTTGACTTGATAGAAATGGCTGGAAAATAACAAAGTTCAAAGTTGTTTCTACATTTCTCAAATCGTTAAAAAAGTCCTTACCCTTGAACAAGTCGGCACTTCAACATTAAGAAGAGGGTACTATATGGTCCTTTACCAATCGTACGATAAAGTGTATGTTGGTGAAAAGTGACAAACTTTAGATACAAGACTCGCAGAAATAGAGTGGTAAAAAGTAGTCATATAAATGTATATTATATACTCTTATACATAAATAATTTTGATCATAAAATTAATTGGTCACAATAAGACATCAAACGAGAAGTTTTGTCTACAGAAGAATCGGTGATACCAACATTGTTGAATTTCAATATATTTGAAGGATATTATAGGCTGAACTCTTTTCTGACGTCATACTGTGTTGAGGGCTTGAAACTTCCCTTTTAAAATTAACAGTGTATGCGTATTTTTCATGAACAAACGTTGGACTGAAGAAGACATATGAAAGTGTCGTAACTTCTGTCTATATAGACTTGGCATTGTTTCTTTATTATGGGTGCTGTATTTTAGGTTACTTTACACGCTATTGTGTATTTACTCACAAGTAGAAATAAAGATGAAACTGTTAATCGTTGATCGACACGAACTTACACCAATAGAGTAAGTAAGCGCCAGCTTAGCCTAACTTGAATAATGTGTTATATAATTACACAAACTAAGTAAGTTAATCCAAGTTAAATATTAAATTCTCTGTTATGATGTTAAGTGTATGCAAAATCCAGTGAAACTGAGAGAGGAGAGAAAACGGCCGGCTTTTTGTCTAGTCTTTAAGAAATTAGAGAATTTAAACATTCTAGGACATTAGAAAATTATTAGAGGGAACGACTGTATTTCTCGTTCAGCGAATAAGGAAATTACAACGTTTTAATCCGATGTAAGGGAGACAGACGTGCAAGGTCAGAAGAAAGATGAGGTCAAGGAAAGAAAAAGACCGAAAGTGTGAGAGAGAACAACTAAAGCGAAATGGGAGAAATAAAAAACTAGATAAGATGCTACAACTTAAACAAATATCTTAATGTATACGTTGTTGATTATAGTAATAAACAACAATTTATAGTAGTTAAATTGGATAAATCAATTTTTAATAGAAGTAATTACAACCTAAATGAAGAATCGAAAGCGAAATGCAAGTGTAGTAAGATAGTTAAAAATCATCAGACCATTATTAACATTCAGAAAATTAATGAGAATAATTATAAAAAAGTTAAAAATTATTGATTACATAAGCTATACAGGCTCAATTAAGTAGGGTTAATGTGTTTCATCTTTAAATTTAATAAAATGCAATTATAAACAGATTTTGTCAAGATGGTGAATTTAAGTAGTTTGTTTAAGAGTAATTGAATCTAACATTATTGTTTTTTTTAACAATAATCCGATCTAATATTATTGTTTGTTCAACATTAATCAGATCTAACATTATTGTTTTGTTTAACAATAATCCGATCTAATATTATTGTTTTGTTCAACATTAATCGGATCTAATATTATTGTTTTGTTTAACAATAATCCGATCTAGTATTATTGTTTTGTTCAGCATTAATCGGATCTATTATTATTGTTTTGTTTAACAATAATCCGATCTAATATTATTGTTTTGTTTAACAATAATCCGATCTAATATTATTGTTTTGTTTAACAATAATCCGATCTAATATTATTGTTTTGTTCAACAGTAATTGAATTTAATAGTACTGTTTTGCCTACAAAACACCAGACAATGTCAAAAGTAAGTTCTAATACATGCTGTTCCACAGTTACTTTATTTCAAGTTGGCCCATGACATTTGTGATTTTTATTTTCAAAATATTAACAATATAACGTATTTCACCCTCTGTAATTTGTGATTGCGAAATACAAAATAATAATAGTATTAGCTATTAGAAAAAAAGCGTACTGGATACAAGAAACTCTTCTGAAAACCGGAATTATATAGAAAATATCGGTAAAGTACACTTTCAGTCCTGGTTTTATGAAAACTGTCCTCTCTGTTTTAACTTTGTCAGTAAACATATAAGTTTATTCATATAAAACAAATATAAAATATTGAAAATACAAAAACAACCTTTCATGCCTGAATACATTGTCCTGTTTATAACAATTTTCATGATGGACTAATGTTAAACATATTCATACACGTGTATATAAACTATAATTCTAGGTTTTATAGCAATAAATTTTAAACTTAAATTTTATTACCTTTTAAAAAAGTGTTTAGTTGTCTTCTGTCTTTTATAGTTTTCATACTGAACAATAGAGCAGCGTATTCGTCACGTTTTTTAATAGAATAAGCTCATGTAAAAAGCATGGCATATGCTCATGGTTAGGGCTTGACTCGTAATCTGTGAGCCACTGAATCGAATCCCATGATCGAATACGTTCCCTGTTTTCAGCCTTGGAGACTTTATAATTTAGTAAATTCCACTATCTGGTAAACAGTAGCTCAATTAGTTATAGGTAGTGTTGACTAGTTGCTGTACCTTTATAAAATCAGAAGTAAGGACTGCTATAGTGAAAATAACCCCATAACATTTATCTATTGAATTTCAGGTATTGTTTCTGCTCAGGAAACTATTGTCATTCAAGGTCCAAAACTCTCACTCAACAAAACGTAAGTGCAATAAAGAAGCTTATTTTTAAGATATAAGATTTTGTGTGATAAATCGTTCTTCAGAAAAGGACCAAAAACAAATAGTACATTTCATATAACAAGGATTTAAAAAAAAAGAGTACTTTTAGAAAAAAAATGTTTAGTTTGTTTTTACTTTCGCGCAAAGCTGCACGAGGGCTGTCTGCGCTAGCCGTCCCTAATTTAGCAGTGAAAGGTTAGAGGGAAGACAACTAGTCATCACCACCCAGCCCCAGCAATCAGAATTTAGAGACTGTTGTACATGATTGTAAACAAATACATATATATAACGTTTTAACAACTAACAGTGGAATTGAGTATGACATTATAACGTCCCACGGCCGAAAGAGTGAGAAAGTGTAGTAGGACAGGGATTCGAACATGTGGCTCCCAACTTAAGAGTCGAACATCCTAACCACCTCTTAGAAACAATATAACTGTTATAGAACAGATATTCCAAGCAAAACATATATAGATATTAATCTAACACGCATGTATTTTTAAATGTTAACATTTTATAATAATTCTTACAACACATTGCACTTATTTATGAACATTCAAATTGTCTGGGGCCTGGCATGGCCTAGCGCGTTAAGGCGTGCGCTTCGTAATCTGAGGGTCGCGGGTTCGCGCCCGAGTTGCGCCAAACATACTCGCCCTCCCAGCCGTGGGGGCGTTATAATGTGACGGTCAATCCAACTATTCATTGGTAAAAGAGTAGCCCAAGAGTTGGCGGTTGGTGGTGATGACTAGCTGCCTTCCCTCTAGTCTTACACTGCTAAATTAGAGACGGCTAGCACAGATAGCCCTCGAGTAGCTTTGTGCGAAATTCCAAAAACCAATCAAATTGTCTTTCTATAAACATTACATTCTCCGTCAACTAGTTACAAGTTCGTGTGTCTGTGTTTTTCTTATAGCAAAGCCACATCGGGTTATCTGTTGAGCCCACCGAGGGGAATTGAACCCCTGAGTTTAGCGTTGTAAATCCGTAGACATACCGCTGTACCAGCGAGGGGCTACAAGTTCGTGCTGACGAGAAACCCACTTGAAGTAAAAATATATTCTCGAAACAGCTAGTAATTGAAGACCACACGTCTTGAGAATACAGTTCGTAAATTTAATATCACACTAAATGTATTCGCCTGCTTCATCACCAAATTTAACAGAAAATCCACTGCTAATTAGTGTGGAGTTATTAATCGCATTAGTATAATCATTGAGAAATCATGTTAAACCACATAAACGTTTCAACCGTTTCTCGTGTTTCACTTCTTTTCCGGGGAAAGTAGTTAAACATGGAAAAATTTTAGAAAAGCGTTTAGCCAGGTTGTTAGCACATCTTGGAGTAACACCGTAACTTGTAATTAAATATGTGTTTTATTTATGCTATATAGCTCATCCGTGTGGGTTTGTTTTGTTTTTCACACTAATTAACTAATATTATGAATAATTCAAATTGATTTCAACAATAATAAGCAACAATAATTTTTCACTATTCTAATTTTATGAGTGCGTGGAAAGTTTTCCAAGAGCAGTAATGTTTGTGACAGAATGACCTTACCTTGTCATATTAATTTCAATAAATGACAACTCATCTATAAAAGTTATGAAAGCAGAATTGTGACGTGATAATTAATACGACAAAATGAAGTATGTTTCGCTTCTTTCCTCTATTCCAGTCAATGTATGAATTTAAATGATCACAGAATATAAAAACAGCTACATACGCTTAAAAAAAGAGATCGTGTTATAATCAATTAGCTCATAATTATTAGCATTGTTTTTAAATTTTAAAATGTGTAAAGTACCTTAATCTAACATTCTACACTCATTAGTACTTAAAACTGTGTTAATTATATAGATGTTTTGTAACACCAAGGAGATGTACATAAGTGAATGTTAAGAACGACTAATTCCTTTGTCTTGTTGTTGTTTTTGTTAAGTGGTACCCATCCATCTTCAAAAATGTCATAGATCCAAACACTAGTTGTCTTTTCGTAACTTTGTTGTCTTTCGTTAATGGTTTTCAGAGTGTAACGTAGCCAGTCTGTCTCTCTACACTTTATCAGTAACTTAGGTAAACACCATCCATCCAACATTGAGAAATTGTCACACATTTCTCACAAGAGGCTGCATTAGACCTTATACAGGAGTAGAGCATCACTATCCCCAGACGCAGGTAAACTCAACCATAGTTTAAAGAGAGAAGTATGCATTAGGAAACCTTTCCAGCTATAAGGATGCTATTGAAAAGAAAACGTAAGATCCATCTCTTCACAACAATCCGCACTCTTTCTGGCGCCAGGAAGACGTCCAACTGAGTGATTGAACCTTTCAAAGAATTTTCAAGATATTTCTTTGGGGAATACTTGAAGTTGTGTTCCGAGTCTAATATGGTCTTTCTTAGACGAAGTAGTTATGTTACCATTACATCAGAGTATAATTGATCTAATATACCAATAAAACCTTAAGTTATTTAATGATATTCATAATCAATTCGAAATCTCACCTCGAATGTCAAACTACTAGATTTTTAAACGGATGTCTTCGCTATCGGTATCGTGTTCTTGGTGAGTCAGCCGCAAGTTAACATATTTATAACGCTTGAACCCGGGGCTCGATTTTAATCAGTGAATAGAGAGTATATATTCTATTGTGTATTTTTATGCTAAAAACAAACAAAAGTTATTTGTATTAAGTGAATTATAGGGCATTCCTTTCTTAAAGTAAGCTTCGTAACAACTGAATAACAGAGCATTCCTTCCCAATATCAAGCTTGGCAACAACTGGATCGTAGAAACTCACTTGAAATAAATATGTATCTCAGAACGCCTGGTATGGGTATTAATCGTAGGGTATTTCTTCTGACATTACGTTTGGTAACAAGTGAATTATAGGTTTGGTTTGTTTTTAATTTCGCGCAAAGCTACACGAGAGCTATCTGCGCTAGTCGTCCCTAACTCAGCAGTAAAATACTACAGAGAAGGCAGCTAATCATCACTAACCCCCGCCATTTCTTTAACTGCTCTGTTACTAACAAATAGAAAGATTGATTGTCACATTATAATGTCCCTACGGCTGAAAAAGAGAACGTGTGTGATAGGGATTCAAACACCCGACCCTCAGATTGCCACTCGAGTGTCCTAGCCACGTGGCCATACTAGCTACCCCCCTACAACCTTGGGACTATAATTGCATTTTACCACTGAGACTAAAATTATACTATCTTATCAAACAAGAATTTCCAACAGTTGACGGTGGGTGCTGTTCACTAGATGCCTTCTTCCATTTCATCCATCAATTTAAAATTAAGGACGGATATGCGCAGACAGCGCCTGTGTGGCTCTCGCAAATTCAAAACAAATAAAGTTCATTAAAATCATTTAACACGATGACATACATGATAAATTGATTATTTTGGAAAACATTCCAAAATACCTTAGGTAAAATTTGTATTGTGTAAGTATTTGTCAAACTATAAATAAATTTATTAATAAAAGAAAACAGAATTATTACAAAATAGAAATATTGGTTTGATGTGAATTTCGCGCAAAGCTACACTAGGGCTATTTCCGCTAGCCGTCCCTAATTTAACAGTGTAAGACTAGAGGGAAGGCAGGTAGGTATCACCACCCATCACCAACTCTTTAACTACTGTTTTACCAACGAATAGTGGGATTGACGGTAACGTTAAAACGCCTATACGGCTGAAAGGACAAACATGTTTGGTGCGACAGGGATTCGAACTCGCGACCCTCGGATTACGAGTCGAATGTCTTAACTACCTGGCCATGCCGGGCCCAATAAACTAAAAACCTTACTAATAAATACTTCAGGTATATTGATTATCACAAGTAAAATGTTATGGATCGTTTCGAATAGTGACCTATTATTTTTGCTTAGTTATTTGTTCCTTAACGTAAATATCCCTAATAGGTTATCTGTGCTGTACCCATAGCAGGGATCAATAACCGTATTTTAGTGTTCTCAACGTTACTATTCGGACACCAGGGACTGATTTATAGTTATTAACAGAATTCAGTCTTTAACAAAACCAGGAAAATTCATTTCTTTAGTGCCATGTTTCACCTTTTTAAATAAACATTGCGTGTAGTCCTTTTCTGCACTACTTTAAAAAATAAAAGAAAATTTTTGTTAAAACTTTCGTAACGGGAAAGATCCTAGACAGAAGTTTACAGGATAGAAGTTACCAATGCATTGAATAGTCTTGATTAGTGAAACATTATTTAATGTTAGGCTTACAGGTTTTTCCGGTTAGTTCATTCAATTGCTATGTGCCTCCTGCACGTTCCAAAATAATTACTTTCAATGTTTAAACTTTGATTGTAGTTTAATTTTATCGACACTTTAACGGGCGATATTACAGTGAACTTACATGCGTAATGTCTCATGTTTCCGATCCATTGTTGTCATAAAAACTTCCTAGAATTTGGGATTATATAGGAATAGTTTTCATCTTCTCTAGGTATTTTCAATTATTTTCTATAGAGAGAAAAGACTATAAACTATAGGAACACAATTTTCAAACACATTAATCTCATTTTTGTGAATCGTTTCTAGCTGAACTTTATGGGAAAAGGAATTTTGTTGTTATTCCATCCAGATAGCTTCTGTTGAAGGATAAAAGTGCTTCGTGAATGTGAATCATCAGTAACAACAATATTTGAACCTGACTTTAACGACTGATTCTATCATACATTAGAAGCAACCTGTGTGTTTCCGTATCCATTGATCAATGAACCTTCACAACAGTATATGTCGCTTTGTAGTTCACGTGCTTTGAAGAACATTCCAACCTCACCTCCGCGACTTTCAGGTGATTTCAACGTCTTCCTTCCATTTTCCAGGACATTTATTAACACGTGTTTGAAATATTTTAATTTGCACAAACCATGTGGCACTAATGATTAGCAAAGCTTTTGTCGTTCTGATTATTTCGCTCATTGGATAATTACCATTTTAGATAAAGTTGTTGTTGTGTATTGTTTGCATATTTTGCATTAAGCTAAGTCATAAACTCCGTAATGCAGGAAACAAGTTCGTTCACTAGGACCCGACGCTAATAAAGAAGGACCTTTAGACCATTCATTATGAAAGTTGCTTGTCTTCGGGTCCTACGCTTAATTTATATTACCTTAAATATCAAGTTATAAAATCGGACAATCAAAATACAGCTTTTAAGAAAACGTAGAAAGTACGTTTATATCTGAATATTTCTGATACGTATCTTACTTTACGTATTTCGAAAAAGGTAGCCATTATACGTTCTCTTTGTTCAAAAGCACTACATTAGTGCATCCGATAAACCTTGTAGTTATCATTTCTGATGGTTTAAATTGACAGTAGTTATCATTTATGATGGTTTAAATTGACAGTAGTTATCATTTCTGATGGTTTAAATTGACAGTAGTTATCATTTATGATGGTTTAAATTGACAGTAGTTATCATTTATGATGGTTTAAATTGACAGTAGTTATCATTTATGATGGTTTAAATTGACAGTAGTTATCATTTATGATGGTTTAAATTGACAGTAATTTCTTTAGACAAAAAGCTGCTAAAACAGGCAACTTATAATTGCAAAGTGATAATAAATAGATAGCCAAATTTAAAAATACCATGTCTTAAACCCTACTTCTTTTAGTCAAATACTTTCAACCACAGGTATTCTAGGCACCAAAATGTTTCAGTCGGGAAGGAGACAGGATATATTGAATATCATTGAGGTACATCAATCTTACACATCAATGAGTCTTACTGTGTAATGGTTTGAATGTAAGCATAAGGCTAAACAATAAGCTATCTGCGCTCTGCTTCCCACGGGTATCGAAGCCTGGTCTCTAGCGTTATAAAAACGCAGACGTACCACTGTCCCACTGGTGGACGACAACATCGTCTCTTGTGGACGCTGTTTATTCGTCCTCATACCTTCTAGCGGAAGTTTCCAGATCTTCCAAGTTTTATGGACTATTTAGATTGATACTTTCTTTGAGTAAAGTACGCTTGTTCAACGTTCGATACCTCGCCAAAAAGTGGCTAACATTTACTCTGACACGCGTTATGCTCAAACCAAAAAAAAACTTCTCTTGTTGATAAAGAAAGAGAGAAATAAAAGGTAATAAAACCGATTTAAACATGTGTTGCAATAGGTAATATTAATAAAACCGATTTAAACATGTGTTGCAATAGGTAATATTAATAAAACCGATTTAAACATGTGTTGCAATAGGTAATATTAATAAAACCGATTTAAACATGTGTTGCAATAGGTAATATTAATAAAACCGATTTAAACATGTGTTGCAATAAGTAATATTAATAAAACTGATTTAAACATGTGTTGCAATAGATGTTCGAAATGCACTGTAAGAAGTTCAACTTTCTATGATTTCTATTGTGCTCACGATTACTGTAGTCCTACTGTTCAGAATTCCTGTTAATATATAACTTGCTTTAAAAGAAAACGGCAATTTTTGAAATTCAAAATATAAACGTTTACGTTGGGTTAAAACGAGCACGAAGTCATCATAATAGTAGTGACATCATAATTAAATTAAATATATTGTGTGTTTCCATGACGATAATGTAGTTATGTGACTGTGACTAAATGACTATTTTTTGTTTAATTTCCAAACTTACTGGTATAAGACAGTTGTATAAACTGAAACTATCAATAATTTGTACCTCGTACTATTGTTGTTTAAAAACAACAATCAAGTGATTTACATTTATTTGTTGACTGTAATAGTGCAATAATAAGGAATAATTTTACCATTTCAGTTAACGATAAATGGTTTCTATTACAATAAGAAAAAATATCAAGTTGTTTATTCTTTTAAACCGAAATGTAATATTCTTCATTTCTATTTATTAATAAACACTAAAAGAATTTTAGTTGCCTGTCCGTTTAAAATGCTTCTCGTAATTATCTTGTCTGTTGATTCTCCTAAGTGTATTTTAAGCAAGAATTAGATCTGTATGTGTGCATATTTTCTAGTAATTGAGCCATAAGCACTGGTTCTTTTATTGCACAGTTAAAAGCATGTTACTAAAATCGTTTCTCGATATCTAAGTGATTTCTATTCACAGGAAAAGTAGGACTGAAGTCAGTGTTGTTACTGAGACAAGTGAGATGGTTTGTTTGTAATTAAGTTCAATAATCTATGCTCTGCTCACCACTGGAATGAGAGATGGAAAGCAGTATCGTTATAAAGGAAAGAGAGATGGAAAGCAGTATCGTTATAAAGGAAGGAGAGATGGAAAGCAGTATCGTTATAAAGGAATGAGAGATGGAAAGCAGTATCGTTATAAAGGAATGAGAGGTGGAAAGCAGTATCTTTATAAAGGAATGAGAGGTGGAAAGCAGTATCTTTATAAAGGAATGAGAGATGGAAAGCAGTATCTTTATAAAGGAATGAGAGAAGTAAAGCAGTATCGTTATAAAGGAATGAGAGATGGAAAGCAGTATCGTTATAAAGAAAAGAGAGATGGAAAGCAGTATCGTTATAAAGAAAAGAGAGATGGAAAGCAGTATCTTTATAAAGGAATGAGAGATGGAAAGCAGTATCGTTATAAAGAAAAGAGAGATGAAAAGCAGTATCTTTATAAAGGAAAGAGAGATGAAAAGCAGTATCTTTATAAAGGAATGAGAGATGGAAAGCAGTATCGTTATAAAGAAAAGAGAGATGAAAAGCAGTATCTTTATAAAGGAAAGAGAGATGAAAAGCAGTATCTTTATAAAGGAATGAGAGATGGAAAGCAGTATCGTTATAAAGAAATGAGAAATAGAAGGAAGTCAGCATCGTTACAGTGAAAATGAAAGAAAAGTCAGCGTATTGAGGCTTTGCTAAAAGAAAACACACACACACAATAGTTCAACTTTAAACAACAATAAGCGACAGAATAGTTAGCCAAACACTTTAAGGCACTCTTTGAATACAACCTTCGAACGTTTGAACACTTTCCTTCATCACAATCTTTCAATCACTTTTTTCTTTTTTAGTTTCAAAGAAATGTAGTATACAAAGACCAACAGGCCCTCTTATTACACTGCCAATGAAGCAAGGTAACTGTTAAGCCTATAGATGCAGGCTATGAAGTGGATGTTTGGAAGGTAAAGTTCTACATGAATGCGTCAAGAATTCTAAGCTCATGTAGAAGATGATACGATGTCCAATGAAGAAAGGCCGACCTTATCGTCAACGATCTGATTAATCAAATCAAACGTCCACGAAATATGAAACAATAATTGGTAACAATTGTTCATCATTCTAGAATATTAACTTGCTATTTTGTTACCCAAATTCTCCGACTTAAGGCCCCTAAAAGCCCTTTAGTATATGCAAGCAAATAATTCAACAAATTCATTTCTGCCTGGTATCTTAGGACGGCTGGTATGGTTATTAACACTTTTACCAAAATAAACCAAAGAACAACGTTTCGACCTTCTTTGGTCATCTTCAGGTTAACAAAGGTTTTTCAACAGAAAATAAATTCATTTGCTGGAAAAAGCACAGAAAAAAGCTACATATGCATATAGAAGGTCCTGGTTTAAAAGATGAATGCAGATGCTATATTAGACCCAAAATGTCTCGTTTCACCATAAGACATTTAAAAACAATCTGGCTGAGTTGGTTAAAGGATTAAGCCTTATCAACAAACATCCTGTTAACAGTATATTTACCTTCTAGTAACTACTTGAATTTTTGAGATTATATTTAGAAGTTTTTAAAGCTTGTTCTCTGCTTTATTTTGATACAAGTTTTAATACTCATATAAGCCCTCCTGAGATACATTTTTACTTCAATTTGATGGCTCTCGTGTCGCTTTGGGTAAAATTCACAAAACAAACAATGTACTATATTGAAAGAACAGGATGAATTACACTAACGTATATCTAACATCACTAAACTTTACAAATATTCACTATATTATATTAAAATGATAAGATCATTTACGGTAACGTACTATATTGTAAAGACAAGACGTATCACAGTAACATATTACATTGTAAAGACAAGATGAAACACAGTAACGTACTCTCGTTAAATTGTAAAGACAAGTTGAAACACATTAACGTGTTATATTGTACAGACAGGTTAAAACACATAAACGAGTTATATTGTACAGACATGTTGAAACACAGTAATGTATTTCATTGTGAAGGCAAGTTGTAACACAGTAACGTATTATATTGCAAAGACAGGTTGAAACACAGTAACGTATTATGTTGTAAAGACAAGTTGAAACACAGTAACGTGTTATGTTGTAAAGACAAGTTGAAACACAGTAACGTGTTACATTGTAAAGATAAAATAAACCATAGTAACAGTAAAGTATGTAAATATATTGTACCACAAAGACAAAATTGGTGGTGGTAGGTTATTAGTAAATACCACTATTCCTTACTGGTTCAATGTATTGTATTACAATTAATGGTAGCAAGTTACTATTAAATATTGCAACTTTTCACCTGTCAACCACGAAGTTATTATTCTTCTTACTTTGTTATATTATAATGTAAATATAAACATATAAATTGTATTACATATAACAGCTTTACCCGTTACTCATTACATCTATTTGTTTTCAAATCTATCTTAACCCAGTTCTCTACAACGAACCGTTATATCGTCATAATGTTTTGAGTATAATAAATAAAGCGCTGAATTGTTCAAAAGCAATTCAGCCCTACTTTGGCAAATCGGTATCGAGGCTCATAAAGTTTACATGTTACATCTATGACAGAAATTTTTGTTTCGTCTTCTCATATACCGTTGCTTATAGTCATGAAATATATCTCGAAATCGATGATTTATTCCATTTCGCCTCTAACGAATTATGTCCCATTTATATTTACAAATGACTGAAAGTACTGATAATAGTTATATAACAGGTAAACGTTTTTCCTGAAGCAACACCAACGATAAAACGATCTTTTTATTACTATTCTATAGAAATATATAGAATCAAAATTCTCTCCGTTACGCTTCCACGTAAGTCAATATTTAAACTTCATTGTAGTATAACCCTTGTGAATGAAGTCTGTAAGATGGCAGCTGTTGTAAAACAGGACACTTTCCTCTCTGAAATACAGAGGACAATCGATCCTGTTTCATCTGGACATGGAGCATGTACTTCACCTCTACCGACTGTCAAACCCTTGTCTCTTGGGAGCACAGCTTTAATCAGAATAATGCACCGAGCGTCAGGTTGTCTGTGTATACCTTATACATGTCTTTAGATTAATCACGTTAGCACGTAGTCAGAGAAAGGCAGTTTTATGAGCAAGAACTCCCTTTGTATGTGTCTAATAATGTTGAAGTTGTAATCAAGTCTTAGGTAATTGTTTACAATTAAGTTCTGTGTGTATAGGTGAGTGTCGGTAATGATGCACTGTCATTCGTTTGTGGGTGGGTGGGTGTGTGCCAGTAAAGGTGAACTTGTCATTCATTTATGTGTGTTTGTGTGAACAAGGACCCACCAATAAACATAATTTTCTCATTTTAAATGCCTTCAAAAATAAAATATGAATAGATTATCAAAAATATCTAAATAAGTTCTGTTTTTTTTTACCATTTGTATGAGTTTATTAGGATTAAATTGAGATTACGAGAAATACAGTACTTTATGTTAGTTACAAATGCTGGAAACACCGTAAGGCGTTGGGTTGTTTTGAATTTCGCGCAAAGCTACACGAGGGCTATCTGCGATAGCCGTCCCTAATTTAACAGTGTAAGACTAGAGGGAAGGCAGGTAGTCATCACCACCCACCGCCAACTGTTGGGCTACTCTTTTACCAATGAATAGTGGGATTGACCTTCACACTCTAACGCCCCATGGCTGAAAGGACGAACATGTTTGGTGTAACGGAGATTCGAACCCGCAACCCTTGGATTACTAGTCGAGTGTCTTAACTCTCCTGGCCATGCCAGACCACTGTGAGGACAATATTACTCTTCAAAGAGACCTTCAGTTCAGTATAAACTTCCCTTTATTAACACTATCTGGAACGTTACTTTAGATTATTGTATTTTATGTTTCCTTCCAGTTTGCTTGAAAATTTATTTCAAAATTAATTTGAAAACGTACTTGAAAATTAACTTTTTCATGCTATTCTGGTAAAATTGGTGAAAATTATATTTATTTGGTTGCTTTTAGGTTTTTTTACCTAATATCGTTTTTTTTGCTTCTTATAACCATATACGTTGATTTTTTTCATTTAATTATGTAACCGAATCCAGAAATGACTTAAATATTGAATATTTAATATAGCTTTACTAATTACATGCCCTTTGTAAATTTTAAGACAAACGCTTTTCTTTTGTTACAATCTTACAATTGTTCTTAATATGTTCAATCTAATTATACTATTTAAGAATAATCCGCGATCCGGAATATTTGCAGTAGTTTACATGCCCTTTGTTTGAATTTTCCTTATTCTATCATTTTCACGCGCGGCATGTAAACTATGCTATTTTGAAGACATTATATGTTAGATCAATAAATCCTGGTCAAACTGAAAACATTTTACACGGTTTGACAAAGAAACTCAAGTGAACGTAATTTTATTTTATAAACCTACACGTAAATAAACAATGATGAAAATTACGATAGTGTACAGAGTATGAAAACATTATGAGCTTTCAGCGTAAGGCACGGTTTTTGGGTTAAAATAATGAAATTAAAATAAAAACTAAAACTAAAACTCGTACTGAAGAAAAAACGTAACCCAAAGGTGTTTCAAGCAATCTATGAAACGAATCGATTCTAAATTATTGCAAAATAATGTAGATGTAAAGTTATAATAAAAGCAAACTTAGCTACGTATGCAGAAACGTCTGAAAGCGTGTTTATTGTAGTTGTTGTTGTTGTTTTGAATTAAGCACAAAGCTACACACTGGGCTATCTGTTCTCTGCCCACCGCGGGTATTGAAACCCGGATTTTAGCGTTGTAAGTCAGCAGACATACCGCTGAACCACTGGGAGGCTGAAAGCGTGTTTATAAAGTAACTACGCATACTTACTTTAAAATTAACTGAAGTCGAGAAAGCACGTAGAAATTCCTCGTTCTTTAAGTATTGTGTGTGTGAAATATTTTGCAAATTAAAAACACCCAAACAACTAATATTGAGATGGAAACCAGTCGTCACATGATCACAACGAAACTGTACCATTGTGTTGCATACTTATTCCATTTAAACGTTTGACGACGCAATAAGCAAGTGAGATGATTCTGAATGGAAGAGCCGTTCCGGACCTCTCTAACAAACTCTTTTAGCGTTTCATTGAGAAATTTGCGAGAAAAATTCCTGAGACACAAACGCAAGTTTATTATTTATATAGTTTCTAGTACGTGCGTCATACAGACACGATTTTTAACTGTTTGTGATAAATACTCTTTCTTGTTTGTTTGTTTTTTCTTTTCTAAAATTGATAGTTGTGTTTGTATCTAACAATGATTACAATTAATTCGATTTGATTAAGTTATTACCTTGGCAGCGTATAAAGGAACAAAGAATCACACACTCTGATACGTATAGGTTGTAAGGAGCCATTTCTCACGTAACTGCTTAATCGTTAATGTGTTCGTTTATAAACTGTAGATCTGACTGAGTGAACATTACAGACATTATCCAAGAATTCTTTGAAAAGTATCCAAGAGTTTGAATCGCATAATTCCTTAAGTATTCATTTATCAATTTCTAGACGCATTTAAATAACATCATATAAACACCCTGGATGTTACAAAAGTTCTCGAAATTTTAATTTCCTTTAAAATATTATTGATTTCTAAGTTAAGACGCTTACACAAATCTATATGAATTTCAATACATTTTAACGGCATGACCAGGTGGCTGAGGCGCTCGAATCACAATCTGGGGGTCGCGTGTTCGAATCCCCGTCGCACCAAACATGCTCGCCCTTTCAGCCGTGGAGGCGTTATAATGTGAATGTCAATCCTACTATTCGTTGGTAAAAGAGTAGTCCAAGAGTTGGCGGTGGGTGGTGATGACTAGCTGCCTTCCCTCTAGTCTTACGCTGCTAAATTAGGGATGGTTAGCGCAGATAGCCCTCGTGTAGTTTTATGCGAAATTCAAAACCAAACGTCCATTCAGTATTTTTCTATACTACATATACAAGCCCTGTGAATGCATGTTAATATATTCTTCAGCAAGACGTTTTCTGCATATAGCATTAACATTGACAAGAAGAAAATCACGTGCTTAACCATTTGATTGTAAGCACATTAATTCTTGTATACATTGCATATATACGCTAACTGTCCACTCTGTTAAGAGGCTAAATGTAATCATATAATTGTTGATATTTAAGACCACAAGTAAAGATTCTCACACTTTCCAAGTGTTCTAATGAAAGGTGTTATCAAATATCCTCATTTACTTTTCTTAAAGAAATCCATGCGCAGCGAAAAATAAAACTTTATAAAAAACTACTATAAGGCAGCCGATAGTCAACCAAAAATTTGATATGTAAATACAAAAATATAACATTAAGAGATCGCAAATTGCCTAGTATTATCTCAGAATTTGTATTCGATTAAACAGTTTTCAGATAAATCTTGGCGTCACATTCGCCACCAAAATGCACTGCCGACGCAAGAGAGATGATCACAGACTGTGTCACTCTATAAATGAGCAAATATTGAAAAATGCACCTTTCGATAATGTGATAGTAACAAATATTACGTTAGACAGCAGATTTATTTCCATATTACTTTAATGCTTTTTTAAAGTGTTTGAAATTAGAGGAATGTAAAGAAAAAACAGCATTATTCATGAATAACTTTATTCAGTGTCAGCCAAAAAGCTATATGATTGTTTGTTTGTTTTTTGGAATTTCGCACAAAGCTACTCGAGGACTATCTGTGCTGGCCGTCCCTAATTTAGCAGTGTAAGACTAGAGGGAAGGCATCTAGTCATCACCACCCACCGCCAACTCTTGGGCTACTCTTTTACCAACGAAAATTGTATTGACCGTAACATTATAACGCCCCCACAGCTGAAAGGGCGAGCATGTTTGGCGCGATTCGGGCGCGAACTCACGACCCTCAGATTACGAAGCGCACGCCTTAACGCGCTAGGCCATGCTAGGCCTAAAAGCTATATGAAACAGTATATATTTAAATTTTAAAACCTATTGTTTGACTGAGCGAACCTGAAGGTCTTTGAAACCTTAATCTAAACATTTCGTGACAAACGTGTAGATAGTGTTTCAGATGGATTTTTCTTTCCTATCTTGGTTCAATGAATGATCTTCTGGACAGTGGATTATATTTATCAAAATATGTGTCTGAGTTGCTATTTGTACACATTTGGCATTTGAAATTTGTAACAAACAAAGACAAGAGGAATGTTGGGAGAATGCAGTGTAACGAGAGTTTCATTACGATTGTTAGGTTTACTTGTTTATAGTACATTGTCAGTATTCACCGTACACAATACCTTTCGCCATCTTGAACTTCTTTTCACGGTAAGTTCTCGATGAATTCTCAGTTAAACGTAGTACAGTGAGATTTTAAAAAACATCTGATATAATTTTCTGTCTATATAGACTTAAGTATAGCCTATAATTAACAACTTGTAGTACAGAAAACTTTGTATTAAAAGAAAAAAAAACGAACAAATGGCATACCCCATGGACACGAGCATTTATCAATGTCTAATAGATTTTACTGTCCCTTTTTCGTTGTTTATTTATGACATAAATTTGAGGTAAAACACTAACAATGGCAGCTTTAGGTTTTAAAATCGTTCACATAGGAAAATCTGACTCTACAGAAATAAATAGTTTCTGCTCTCATCTTTACGTTTTCAAAGAGTTTTGTGTCTTATGAGTAAAGTATTTGCGTAAGACATGTAATATATTTCATGAATTTTAAATAGTTTCTAATTTAACTATTAATTCTGTTCCAAATACATGTTCCATATTTCACGAAGTTTGAATTACTTCGAATTTTAACTATTATGTATGTTCCATATATACTTCTATGATATTCTTACTATGTGTATGTGGAGATTATTTTGTTATTTTTCGTACTGCATTAAAATTTACCTGTAATTATTCAAAACAAAACAGAAATAAAATTTTAAACAACTTGGTTTCTAAATGATTCAGAAGAATAAAAGAATAGAATTAATATTACATATTCTTCAAATCCAATATAAACATGAGTTCATAGGGGTGAGTAAAAATATAACTAAACTACCATATATATATATATATATAGCGCCCTCTAACTCATTTTATAATAATACTAGATAAATTTGTCGTGTAAATATTTTCGTTTTCAGGCTACTTCACTAAATTTTGGTGTAATTTATTTTATCACACGATTGCACAAATTTATGTTGTGACTATTTGCTCTTTCAGGTAGCTTCAATAAATCCTAGTAAAATAATATTTATTACGGTACTATACATATTTTAGATAATTTGTTTGTTTTTGAATTTCGGGCAAAGCTACACGAGGGATATTTGCGCTAACCGTCCCCAATTTAGCAATGCAAGACTAAAGGGAAGGTAGCTAGTCATCACCACCCACCGCCAGCTCTTGGGCTTCGCTTTTACCAACGAATAGTGGGATTGACCGTAAAATTATAAAGCCTCTACGGCTGAAAGGGCAAGCATGTTTGGTGAGACAGGGATTTGAACCCGCGACCATCAGATTAACCCACTTGCCCATGCCTGGCCGTATTTTAGATGTGATTGTTTATTTTCTCAGGTTACTTCAGCATATCTCAGTAAAATAATATTTATCACATTACTATATGATTTTGGATGTGACTGTTTACTGTTTTCAGATTACTTCAACATATCTTGGTATAATAATATTTATCACATGAGTATAAGATTTTGTATGTGATTGTTTACTGTTTTCAGGGTACTTCTCTGATCTGTAACGTATTTTACATTATCATGTTTCTATACATATCTGTGTTATGATAGTTTCATTTCTTTAGGTAACTGCACTAAATTTTGCTGTAGTTTTTCATATTGTTACTTTTTTACTTTCTTTGAAAAGAAAGAAATCTTGTATTTTAACTTGTTATCATTTTCAAATATGTGCTTGAAAACGTTTAGAAGTTTTAAAGGTTTTCTATATTTTATCACGTTTAGTGAAGGTTTCAGGGTTAAGAATTTGTTCTGTCGTTACGATACTGTAAAGTTATTGGTTTTGATATTGTTTTGTCGTTACAATACTGTAAAGTTATTGGTTTCTGATATTGTTCTGTCGTTATGATACTGTAAAATTATTGGTTTCTGATACTGTTCTGTCGTTACGATACTGTAAAGTTGTTGGTTTTTGATATTGTTCTATCGTTACGATACTGTACAGTTAATGGTTTCTAATATTGTTCTATCGTTACGATACTGTAAAGTTGTTGGTTTTTGATATTGTTCTATCGTTACAATAATGTAAAGTTATTGGTTTCTGATATTGTTCTGTTGTTATGATACTGTAAAGTTATTGGTATTTGATATTGTTCTGTCGTTACGATACTGTAATGTTATGGGTATTTGATATTGTTCTGTCGTTACGATACTATAAAGTTATTGGTTTTGATATTTTTGCAAGTAATATTCTTTTCTTTCGAGGCTTTTGTCTTGGCTCTTTCGAAGTATGTAGATTTTCATTGGCGATGCGTGCGTAGACAATGTGTCTGTTCATACGTATTATAATTTATCTCGGTCGAATCTCCAATTTATTATGCTACGTATTACGATTTCAAGTAGCATGAAACTAAAAGAAATGTTAATTTAATTTAAAAGTTAATTAAATGTCGAGATGTATTAAATTTATTATATTTGCCAACAAGATTGATACACGCCGTTTTCTTTCTTAATACAAATATATTTTAATATACAAACAATAACAGGATTTACAATTATAGTCATTACAAATAATGAGTTATAAAGAAAAGTTTTACGAAGTTTCAAACAATATTGAACCTTTTTTTTCTTTTCTAGAACTTCAATGAAACCTTTTCAAAGGTTCACGACGAGCAAATTAATTCTCAGTCAAAATAGGTACAACTAACTTAACGGGAAGCTAGCTCGCTCTTCCCACGTGCGTTCTTCAACTAAAGTTGTGTAATGTCTTCATAAAAATACTAACGTCCGAAGATTATCGGCTGAAGTTAAACGTTTCGAAATTTATAAACGTTCCAGGTCAAGCATTTGTAGTTTCCTGATTAATAATCGTTAATCACAGTTATAGCTTCCGAGGTTTGTTGTCTACTACTCTAGCAAACCAACAATATATACTGTCTCTCCTCGTGTTGGCTACCTTTTATAATCGTTAGGTGAGATTCTAGAAATTTCAGCTGCAGCAACAATACTAGAAATCACTAGTGTTAAAATACACACCTAGTACATTGTTGGTTCTTATTCTAGAGAATCTTCTACAAATTTAGAGAACAGGCGGGAATTTCGCAATCCAGATTTAACCGTATAAGTTACATATATTTCTAAGCATATATTTAACTGAAACAAACATTGATGTAAAAATAAATGTAGAATAGTAAATCCGTCACACTGTCATGCCCTTTCGCTTTTGTTTTCATTATTACGGTTTTTCAGTATTCGTGCCCTATATTTTATCTTTAGTAATGCTGTTGGTTGTTCCCTAAGTTGAAAAACGCCGACTCGCTCTAAGATTACATCCGGTATTTCATTTTAAATGTTCCTTTTTATGTCTCCAGCTCTTTCAAAACGTTGGATGTTTTTAAACAAAGAAACTAATTACCGATCACACAATCAAATTTAAAAAAAAAAAAAAAACGTGAAAAAATAATAAACACATGAATGAAAGAAAATAACAAATATTTAATGAAAATTAGAACAGCAAGCTCTTCAGATTTCTATACAACCATTAACAATATCGAAAATTTGTAAAGAAACCTTTGCAGATTACCATATGTGGTGGATAACGTATTTTACAGTTACTGCATTTGAGACACTTTTGTATGGAATATGTAATCAGTACATGAATTAATAAAACACCATTACACGTAGCTGTATTGTATCTGAAAATAAATTATATTTATGCTTTCAAGCAGTATAATGGTTAAAATAATTACGTCTTACATGTGTTTGTCATAATGCACGTCTCTAAGCAACCCTAGTTTTTTGTTAATCTTTTTACATATTTGGAGCGTGCTTGATTTCAAATGTTCGAATGTAGTTATCGTTTATTTTGAGTTAGTTCCGGTTTCTTTAGAAACTTTAGCGTCTTCCGTAGAAATTAAATCTATAGCTCACGTGTCGAGAAGTTAGTAATTTTAATCAGTTATATTTATCTGTTATTTTAATCAGTTATTTTGATCTGTTAGAGATCCAAATGCAACAAAAAGCATGCGTAAGGCAATCGTAGTACCAAAACTTTCCTTTATAATCAATGTGAACACAATTACTAAACTCGTTTTATAAAAGTAATGTTTATTCATTGAGTAACACGTTAAACACATTGTTTTCAATGTCATACACTGTATTTCATTTGCAGAATGGCATTTAAAAACACTTGTGTTAATTATATAGTTTGTACTCATTGAGTAGACTAGCATTCAAAACACTAGTGCCAGTTAAATGAAGATTACTTAGAGACGCTAAAGAACGTGTATATAAATTATAGAACGTTTACTGAGTGAAGAATATGAGTCACTGATATTTTGCATCCGATAAGAAGCAGAATATGAGAAAACAGTTATGTCAACTACAATGTTTATTCAGAAAATAATGTATAGTATAGAAATAGTATAGAGTATCTAAATCACAGTTTTATTTTGTTCTGATTTTATTACACTCTCCTGTTATCTATATAGACGTGTGAGTCATGGTTCATCCACTTTCTATTTTTACCACCAAACGTTTTTAAATGTAATTCATCAATATTTGCTAAAAACAATTTTTTATGTGATTAACATCATTTTCTCTCTTAGGTTTCAATATCACCATGTGCAACAGTATTTTTCTGTCAAGTTTTGATATCACTATGTGCAACAGTACTTTTTCTGTCAAGTTTTGATATCAGTATGTGCAACAGTATTTTTTTTCTGTCAAGTTTTGATATCACTATGTGTAAAAGTACTTTTTCTATCAAGTTTTGATATCACTATGTGCAACAGTACTTCTTCTGTCAAGTTTTGATATCACTATGTGCAACATTACTTCTTCTGTCAAGTTTTGATATCACTATGTGCAACAATAATTCTTCTGTCAAATTTTGATATCACTATGTGCAACAGTACTTTTTTCTGTCAAATTTTGATATCACTATGTGCAACAGTACTTCTTCTGTCAAGTTTTGATATCACTATGTGCAACATTACTTCTTCTGTCAAGTTTTGATATCACTATGTGCAACAATAATTCTTCTGTCAAATTTTGATATCACTATGTGCAACAATAATTCTTCTGTCAAATTTTGATATCACTATGTGCAACAGTACTTTTTCTGTCAAATTTTGATATCACTATGTGCAACAGTACTTCTTCTGTCAAGTTTTGATATCACTATGTGCAACATTACTTCTTCTGTCAAGTTTTGATATCACTATGTGCAACAATAATTCTTCTGTCAAATTTTGATATCACTATGTGCAACAATAATTCTTCTGTCAAATTTTGATATCACTATGTGCAACAGTACTTTTTCTGTCAAATTTTGATATCACTATGTGCAACAGTACTTCTTCTGTCAAGTTTTGATATCACTATGTGCAACATTACTTCTTCTGTCAAGTTTTGATATCACTATGTGCAACAATAATTCTTCTGTCAAATTTTGATATCACTATGTGCAACAATAATTCTTCTGTCAAATTTTGATATCACTATGTGCAACAGTACTTTTTCTGTCAAATTTTGATATCACTATGTGCAACAGTAGTTTTTCTGTCAAGTTTTGATATCACTATGTGCAACAGTACTTTTTCTGTCAAGTTTTGATATCATTATGTGCAATAGTACTTTTCCTCTCACATTTAAACAATATCACGTGCATTACAGACTTGCAAATTCATACTTCATGAAAGTGTTTTTAGGGTTTAATTACGAGTTTGCATAATTCAGTTGTGCAAATTTCGAAAATAATATTATTTTTTTATATCCAATAAGGATTTTTTCTCAAATCTATCACTTAAATTAAATTAGTATTTCGTTTCCCACAATGAATATTCTTTCTTGTTATGTTTTTTTTAACAAAATGCTAACAAACTAAAGAAAATGAAAGAATACTGACGTCAAATGAACATGCATTTTCATTCACCATAAATTTTGTGTGGAATCTACGTCTTTTAGTCCCAAAACTACGTTTTGTGGTCTTTCTTTTACGTATTGCGTTTGGAGCATCTTGTTTCAATTAGCAGCAGTAATCAGCCATCATGCTGAATCTTCCGTGATACATCCTCCCATTTTCCTGAAGACTTGATGAATTCGTTTCTCTTATTCTTCGCTGATGTCACAAAAGAATTTCAAAGAAATGTTCAGCATGTGAGCGTAAAAAATAAACTTTAAAGCTCGTATTACAACCCAACTCTTTGAGTTTGTCGAAGATGTTATTGACAATATCTTCATGACCTAGGTAGGTCGAAACGTTTTTCTTCGCTTTATTAGTAAATGTGTTAATACCCATACCAACCGTTCTGAGATACATTTTTAGCTCAAACGGGTCTCTTGGCATCAAGATCCAGATCCTTGTTTTTTCCATAAAAATTGTCAATAACATCTTTAAAGGAAATACACATTCCCTTTCAACTTTTCTCATTGTCCTTTCGAACTGTTCATCTAAAGTCATTTTCCTAATCCGAGGCCAAACAAAGATCCCTTCTGAAGTTTCGCTTGTGAAATAACTTGAAATTACCCACAGAGATACTTGAAACAGTTACTATCCTTATCTAAGACCTTTACTAACTGTTTCATCAACCCACTTTTATGTAAAGTGGTGGCAACAGAGCTGATGTACCATTCACAGAAAAACGTAGAAGTTTCGTACAGCCGGATTGTTGACCCAACGACATATAAAGTAATGTTACGTATTATAATACATTTCGAACGAATCTTCGATTTATTATGTTGCGTTTGATAATGCATTACTATTTCAAATATTCAAAAATATTAATTTTAATTGAGAAGTTAATTATGTTAATATTTATCAAATGTTTGTATTTGACAACAAGATTGATACACACAATTTTTAAACACAAATATATGTTATTTACAAACAAATAACAATCCAGTTTGTAATAGCGGTCATTACAAATAATGATTTATATACAACAGATATGCAAACTTACGGACAATATTGAGTTTTTTATCTGGTCTAGAAGAGAATATTTTATTGATGATCTAGGTCCATGACAAACAAATTAATTCTGAGCTGATTTTGTTACACCTCGCCTAAGCTAACGATGTCTTTTCTTGGCGAGCGTCACATCAGGTTCAAGCTCACTTCTTATCGAGGGTGATATTTAATGTTCTTGCAGAAACAACAGCGTCCGAATTGATTTACTGAAGCGTGATGGTTTTAATATTCGAAATCTATGAACGTTCCTGGTCCAATTCTGTAATTTTCTAAATTAATAGAAATTAATCGCAATTATAGCTTTAGAGGTCTATAGCACACTGACTGTAGCTGTCCAATAATGTTCTTACTGTCTTTTGGCAAGTTGATTTACATAGGTTAAGGCGAATTTCCAGAACGCTCAACAAAGTTCTAACATGCCAGCGTTTTTGTAAAACAAATATTATTGATTCTTACTCTCAAGTATCTTTTACAAATTTAAAAAATAGGCGAAATTTGCGCAATCAACAACCAATAATATACGTCACATGAAAAAAAAACAACTAATCTGAAACAAACGTAAGTATTAGAATAAACATAATAATTGTAAATCCTTATTAACAAAAAGTTTGAGATTTTCGTACGTTTCCTGCAAAGGAAAACGGAATGAGCAATAGGACGAGATGAATACATGTTACAAAAACCAGTGAACTGTCTTGTGAAACGTATAGTATAAACTCTTTCTCACGATTTCTGTACAAGTAAAATGAAGTCCCTGGAGAAAGTAAATTCTTAGTCCAAAGTTTGGACCCCAAAAATCTGTAATGAATCCTTTGGAAGGCTCAGATCTTGAGTGAAATGTGATTCACCAGATTGTTCCAAGTTAAAAACAATCTCTATCGTTACTACTATTGACTTCAGATTCAGAATCAGATAAAACTGTATCTGGAGTCTCTGGTATAGTACAGGTACATCAGATCCACTAGAAAATTGAAGGTTCGAATATGAAATTTCATTTTTATTTCGAGTGTTGTAGCCCAACATGTCACATGAGCAAAAGTAGCTGTCATCTCCGCGGTTTCTAGGCTCATGCCAGGCCATTTGTATTCCAAAAGACATTTTCTTACCTTTAGCTCATTGTCTCAACTCTTCAACACAAATGATGCAAGTTTTATTCCAAAATATGTATAAAGCGCTTTTTATTAAAGATTCTGTAATATTTTGCCATTATTTCTTCACAACAAATTCATCACAAATAATAAAGTAAAACGTCTGAGTCAATTGCATACTTTTGTTACCATGGCGACAAATAAATAATATTAAAAAGAAAAAAATAATGTCGTGGTGGAAGCACAAACAAATATTATACAGAAATGACATGTCATGTGGCCCATTGACCGTTTATATACTAGCGGTGTTTTCTCGTTCGTTCTAGAACAATCAATAAGACTCTCACGTCGTGATTGGTCCGGAGAAATTTGTACCAGTGGTTGTAAACATTTTAAACATAACAATTGTGACCCGAGTTCAATGAAAATGATTAATTTATGTATAAGTACAAATGACATTTTGTGAAAAAATCAATACGTGATGGAGAAAAATTGATGGATATCAATTTCGGATTCAGCGCACAGGAATTATTACTGTAGAACATGTAAATCATTAAAGACAATAAAACCATCACACTTCTGTATTGTTTATTAAATTTTATTATGTACCTAAATAATTGTTTGTTTGTTTGTTTTTTAATTTCGCGCAAAGCTACAAGATGGGTATCTGCGCTAGCCGTCCCTAATTTAGCAGTGTAAGACCAGAGAGAAAGCAACTATTCATCACCACTCACCGCCAACTTTTGGGCTACTCTTTTACCAACGAATAGTGGGATTGACCGTCACATTATAACGCTCCCACGCGGCTGAAAGGGCGAGCATGTTTGGTGCGACGGGGATTCGAACCTGCGCCCCTCAGCTTACGAGTACATCGCTTTAACCATCCATTTAAAGAACAATGTTATTTCCAGATTTATTTTGTGAAAAATACATAAGATTTTTTTTCCAAAAACCAAAAGTTAAGCAAGAAGACAAAGCTGGTGGCTTGGGGGTGGGGTAAGGAAATAGCGACTCTTTTTCACCATAATGTAAGTCATTAAAGGAGGAAACTCTAAAATACAACATAACTAGTCTTTAGATTGATTTCTGTAAATGTGCAGTGGTAAATGAGGCGACACGGGATATGTGTTGGCCGTTTAAGTTCAGCGGATGTGACTAGCATTACAAGTTAAAGAGGACAAGCACGAACTCTTAGTGCTTAATAAAAATTCTACGTTTTAAGCTTTGTGGAAATTTCATGAAGACATATATATATATCTTCGTGACATCAATAAATAATATAAAATTTAATTATACTATTTTCATTACCAAAAACCTCTCGACTACTTTTATTTCACAAGCGGATATAAATTACTATGAAATTGGAAGCCTACGTCCCTCAGAATGCAAGTTGTTCTGTAATGCGTCATAAGATAATATGTTTCAGAATCTGTCAGCTATTGTTCTGTGATCTATCGTAAGATAATATATTTCATAGCATGTCAAGTATTGTTCTGTGATCCATCATAAGATGATATATTTCATAGCATGTTGGGTGTTGTTCTGTGATCCATCATAAGATAATATATTTCATAGCATGTGGGTGTTGTTCTGTGATCCATCATAAGATAATATATTTCATAGCATGTTGGGTGTTGTTCTGTGATCCATCATAAGATAATATATTTCATAGCATGTTGGGTGTTGTTCTGTGATCCATCATAAGATAATATATTTCATAGCATGTTGGGTGTTGTTCTGTGATCCATCATAAGATAATATATTTCATAGCATGTGGGTGTTGTTCTGTGATCCATCATAAGATAATATATTTCATAGCATGTTGGGTGTTGTTCTGTGATCCATCATAAGATAATATATTTCATAGCATGTTGGGTGTTGTTCTGTGATCCATCATAAGATAATATATTTCATAGTATGTTGGGTGTTGTTCTGTGATCCATCATAAGATAATATATTTCATAGCATGTTGGGTGTTGTTCTGTGATCCATCATAAGATAATATATTTCATAGCATGTTGGGTGTTGTTCTGTGATCCATCATAAGATAATATATTTCATAGTATGTTGGGTGTTGTTCTGTGATCCATCATAAGATAATATATTTCATAGCATGTTGGGTGTTGTTCTGTGATCCATCATAAGATAATATATTTCATAGCATGTTGGGTGTTGTTCTGTGATCCATCATAAGATAATATATTTCATAGTATGTTGGGTGTTGTTCTGTGATCCATCATAAGATAATATATTTCTTAGCATGTTGGGTGTTGTTCTGTGATCCATCATAAGATAATATATTTCATAGCATGTTGGGTGTTGTTCTGTGATCCATCATAAGACAACGTGTTTCATATTACGTCTTTAAAACATTAATCGTTCAAAATAAGCCCTGTCCAAAGGTAGAAAATCTGAAAATCCATATAATACTGAACATATATTACAAGAAATTCTTTTGTCGCTTCCTCTCTATTGCACTGAGAAAACTCGTCTCAACTATATACATACAAAGTTAAAAAATTAAAATATATAAACCGTCTAACGTAACACTATAATATGTAACTTTATAATTGAAGAGGATTGGTTAAACATTACCATGTTTAGTTAGTTACAAAGAAGCCAAAACAACACTTCGAAAAAGAGTAAATAATTCTATAACTTGACGAAAAGTGAAATATGGGTTACCCTTTACTGCAAAGAAGGAAACTACAGTCGCAATTTCGCTAAAAAAATGGTGATCATGCAATCCGTTATGTTGAAATAATGTGGGTAATTTGTCTCTTAAATTCAGGGATTTCTGTTTGTACATTATTTTGATTTGGTGGATTATTACCATTAGCTGTGGAAGACCAGAGGCAGGACAGCTAGTTATCACCCAATCACGAACTTTTGAGCTACTCTTTTTACCAACGAATAATGGGATTGACCGTCACTTTGTAACGCCTCTACGGCTGAAATGGCGAGCATATTTGGTGGAACAAGGATTCGAACATGCAACTCTCAGATTGCAAGTCAAGAACATTAACCACGTGGCTATGCCAGGCCCGTTGAAAAAAATCAAACAATGCAACCCTCAAGTTCAGAGAGTTTTGAGTTCAAGGTCAATTTGATTATTACCAACAATATATAATTGAAACGAGTTGATATTGCATCAAAAAATGTATATATATATAGGAGGGTGAACAAAAAATGGCCCTCTTGAAAATGTTAATTTTTATATCCTTTATCAGATAACAGAAAGATGTGTAAAATTACATGTTTTTAGAACATTCTCAAAGAGATCTCTTAAAATATGATCTCAAATCTTAAGTTTAACACTAGCTTTCGTAAATACCTGTAATTTTCATGATTTTAGTTACATTTTCTCATGAAAAGTTTTGTACACCTGTTGTAGTTTATTAGAACTTCTTATTACAATTAGACTGAAAATGATCAAATATGTCTCTTTGTAATAATCGAACGTAAAAATAAATAACACAAACCAGTTTTACAAGTTAATATTTAGTCAACATTCCCTTGAATTTCAGTACTGCCTAACATCGGCGTCACATGCTTTCACTAAGTTTGTGTAGCCATCCCTGAGTGACTAAATGCCATCTTTCTTTGAGCATTCAGAAAGTTTGTCTTCCCTGTTTGGCTTGCGAATTTTTGTTAATCGGTTTCAACTGAGCCCATACATTTTCAGTCGGACTGATATCAGATGTTTAGTTTGGACATTCCATAACATTAAGTTTCTTATTTCTAAGATAACTTTTAACGACTCCATAATCAACAACATTTTGAAGGGGACACTTTTCTTGGTTCACCCGTGTATTTATCTATATTACAGACGGTTGATAAAGAGATTAAAAACCTTTATTTAAAACAAATAACAACGTTTTTACCTTTTCAGGTCATCATTAAGTTAGAAACGACCTTTGAAAAAGTGACCGTTGTGGATCACGAGCCGTAAGAACGACTGGGATGATAGGTATAAAACTGTAGGTGGCATTTAGTATATTTATCATGTCATTACAAGTCCATGTCATCATGTTTGTCATGCTCTCTCTTTCAACCGTTCATCTTGAAAAAATATCCGTGCAATGTATTTCACGTTACTAAAGGTTTCGTTGTAAAGTTGTCATATCCAAAGCATGTCACTCATCCCAGCAAAATCCGTCGAGTGTACGAGAACAAATAACGGTTTTCCAGAGTCAGTAACAATCTGGTGATTTGTCCCTCTATATCTTCGTATGGAATAACATGAGCATCCGTTTAACTCTTTAGCTATTTTCAAGTACGTAACTGTCAAACAAATGGAAGTAAATTTCGAGCAAGTGACTTATGTCATTTTTTCAGGTAAGGTCCTTCTTGACAATACTGTATACTGTATTAGGGCATTTCGCTTACCACGGAGAAAGTACGACTTATTTTAGGTTTCTTTCTGAATGGTCCTGATGCCTCAAATTAGTTCAATTCCATAAGGAACAAAGGACATCTCTATCATACAAAACCAAAACTCCCTACCTAAACGCATTTTTAGGTGTCCTCACTTTACCTAAGAAATACCTACCAGCTCCAACATATAGCTCTCCTAAAATCTATTCTATTGCAATTTTATTTTGACCATGATTTTAACGTGACACGATGACTTACATATTCGAAATCATTTTAATATAATATATTAACACTCCTTTAGGGCCTGTTAGTTAAAGCGCCAGTCTCGAATCTAAGGGTCGAATCCCCTACCATCGAGGACGCTTCATCATATATAGGAAATCCCTCTATAATATACAAAAAATATAAAACAAATTTCGTTTTCATACAGCTGTTCGCCAGTGTACAAAAAGCATGTCTTACAAGTTCAGGTTAAATAAATATTTATAGAAAAACATTATTACTTCATCAAAACCATAAGCATTGGTAACAGTGTCTCGCATTTGTTTTCTTCATTATTTCTTGGGCCGGCATGGTCAGGTTTGTTAAGGCATTCGACTCGTAATTCGAGGGTCGCGAGATCGAATACCCGTCGCACCAAACATGCTCGCTATTTCAACCGTGGAGCGTTATAATGTGACAGTCAATCCCACTATTCGTTAGAAAAAGAGTAGCCCAACACTTAGCGGTGGGTGGTGATGACTATTTGCCTACCATCTAGATTTACACTGCTAAATTAGAACAAGCTAGCGCAGATAGCCCTTGAAATTCAAAAACAAACAAAAATAAACATTATTTCTTGAATAACAGATCAACACGTTCCTTATTTTGTATAATAACCATATGCTTTAATTTCATTTTAAAAGAACCTGCCATGGCTAGGTGGATCGAGCACTTGACTCGTAATCTGAGGGTTGCGGGTTCGAATTTCTGCAACATCAAAAATACTCGTCCCTTACAACATTGCAGTAGAGCTCAGCAGTCCTACCATTCCAATGTTTACAGATTCTCCAAAGCCACTCCCCGTCGCAACAAACATGCTCGCCCTTTCAGCCGTGGGGGCGTTATATTGTGACGGCCAATCCCACTATTCGTTGGTAAAAGAGTAACCCAAGAGTTGGCTGTAGGTGGTTATGAATAGCTGTTTTTCCTCCAGTCGTAAACTCCTATGTGAGGGACGGCTAGCGCAGGTGCCCTCGTGTAGCTTTGCGCGAAATTAAAAAATAAACAAACAAAACATTTTATTTGCACGTTCATAAAGTAATTCTCTCTTTTATCTTTAGAGATCCGCTGTGATGGTGTACAGGGTTAGTTTGGCACAACTGTCAATAGCGTTGAAGTGAACTAACGATTGGAATAAACAGGAAAATTTAGTTTGTTTTGAATTTCGCGCAAAGCTATCTGCGCCAGCCTTCCATCCTCTAGGAGTGTACGACTAGAGGGAAGGCAGCTATTCATCACCAACAACTCTTGGGCTACTCTTTTACCAATGAATAGTTGGATTGACCGTCACATTATAACGCCCACACGGCTGAAAGGGCGAGCATGTTTGGCGCGACTGGGATGCGAACCCGCGACCCTCAGATTACGAGTCGAGTGTCTTTGCCACCTGGCCATGCCGGGCCTCTAAACAGAAGAGAACAACAATAATTATAACGTAATTACTGGTAGAAAGTCGCTTTCTTCAACTTAGATTTCCCAAGAGACTGGAGAACGAAAACAGACTTTTGCATAGTTGATTCAAGGAGAAACATAGTCTTAATTATTTTATGTTTAAACGTTTTAGCTAAATGAATACGTTTGATTTATTATAAGAAATCTAAGTGTAAGTCTATTTAAATCATTAAAAGTAATTGAGTTAATTCTGGTTTGAACAGGAATAATTTACTGCCTCTAATTAATTCTGCGAAACAAAAACGACCAATGCCGAAATTTATGTAAATTTGTAAATCGATTTTAAATCTGGAAATGCTTTTAATTCTGGTGTTTATGCGGTAAGGCTTTCCCTATACAAGACGACTAATTCTGACTTTATGTGAACGTTAAACACTTTACACACCTTTCTGTAACTACAAAACTCTTGTCTTTTTAGGTTTCGGAAAATACAACTATGAAATTGACACAAATTGAATTTTCTCGTGATATACAGATATTACTCATCTCTGATATTATTAGTGAAGAATGTAATGTAAGTGATTTTGGTTTTTACTGCAGTGAGAATCCTTTGTGAAATCCATGGTATGTGTATTGTTCTTAACGGAACTGGTAACTTAAGGCAATTGTACATCACGTTTCCAGTTATCACCGGTTTTTATCATACTGAATTGTATCCGTCAATAATTTAAGACCCGATAGAGCTATATGTATGTATTAAACTTTATTATGGCGCAGTTGAAAATAACACTGATTATACATCGATGGTTCACAATCTTGGTTTAAAGACGTAAAGAACCAGTCTTACCAAACTTAAAACTGGTTTTACTTTATTTGAACCGGTTGAAATATCATTGAACTTATCTCCACCAGATAACTATTTTTTTTTAATTTCTAAAGTTTAGGTTCGACCTAATATTTCATAAGCATAATAATAAATTCAATTTGTAGCAATGCGATTCTTAAAATCTTCTTTTCATGTGCTTTGTGTGTGTATATATATATATATATATCTTAATCAAACACTAAAAATTACCAAGTAAATCAAAATACAAAATTCTAGTAAATATTATTGGAGGGTAACCGGATTATGAAATTAAATCAAAATTTCAAATCAGTCTAAATCATCTGCTTTAAATTACTAAAAGCGCGTTGAAGATATGGAGTTAAATTATTACACTTTTTTAAAGTCCCATTCGCAGGGGCTTGACTCCATTAAGTTTGGAATCAGAAGGGTCACGTACAGTTTCAGTGGGCAAAGCTTCCTATGTTACAGCTACAGTCCGACTTCCATGGTAACATGATATTGAACGGAGCAGTCGTAGTAGATCTGTACAAAACATACAATTATCGTTCAAAAAAACGAGCGTTTCGAGGGTTTCTTCTGAAGTGGAGCTCCATCAGTCTATATCGTATCTTGCTGCACTCTCAAACTATGGGCTTTGGTTGAAGGGGGCGCTTTAGATGCAAGTAGAGTGAGTATTTTTTGATGTTCACGTCCTTTCCTAGAGAATTACTGATAGCAAGCGGAACACAACTGTCAGTCTTATGGACGTAGAACCTTTATAAACAATTACTTAGACGAGCGTGTGCTTTCTGGGTTATTAAAGTGAGGGTAAGTTCTTATTTTTGTGTTACCATGTATTCTGGTAATCGGTTTCTTTGGTAGCATCTATATATGTAAACACTACCATCATTTTATTTGGTTTAAAACCTCTAGTTTATATTTGTTTAGTTTATAAAGTATATTTCAGATGTACATTTTACTCTACGAAGTAACTTCTTTGACAAACACCTAATATGTAGAACAGTCAAACTTTATATGGTTATCTATCTTCATACTTAAAATTCTGCGGCATTGTACTATTAACCGGTTTGACGATTCTCTATTGCAGGCTTTTTAAGTGTCGTTCGCTCTTCGTTCCATTATCATTAATATAACTGTGTTTTATAGAAATAACGTAGTAACCGGTTTTTGTATTCACCAAGCTAATTACTGTAAAGTAATTACTATATAAGAACCGAATTTCTTATTTACCTGTTTGATTCATATAAGACTTGCATACAAATATAAAATGCCTCAGTGCTGTATTAACAAGAATTCACTACGTGAAGCGTATTAGTTGTAATTCAACTGTTCTCTCTCGTATGTCTACCTTATATCGCGAGATCCGATGTTATTTTATCCCAAATTATAAACTTACTGATATTTCATTCTGAACCAAATGACACTGCAGGTCACATTCTGAACCCATGATGTCGAAGTTCAAATTTTGAGCCCACTGACACCGCAGCTAAAAGAGTCTAGAATAACTCGGATGTTATAATATTGTTAATATTTTCATCAACTGAAAAAATCATGTTTATTATTGTTCGCATCGGTTTTAACATAATTATCAACATAATTATCTTTAGATTGCAATATTGAAGACTGTAAGAACAGAAAAATCGCAATATTTGACATTTTGTATCACAATGTAATGTCGGATTTTGTGTTTTTTACTCTTAATAAACAAGGATAATGTGCCTCAAAATACAAAGCGCGAGAGATGGTAGCTGGATTTCTTTCAAATGTATAATAATATAGATATTTTTTGTAGATAAATATAAAATTACTGTTGCTTTATATGGTTATGTTATACGTTTCTATTAAAAATTTTAGAGATTTTAGTCTGTTTCTCGTGATGTATTTGTGTGAGTAAAGTAATGAGCTGTATTGTTTACACAAGTTCATTTTGTTTTTCTTCTATCTGTTCGAACTACTGTGAACGTAATTAGAATCTATATCTCAGGACGGCTGGTACGGGTATTAAATACTTTTACTAATAAAGTTTGATATTGGGCATTTAAATGATTTGATATAAACATTTTTAGTACGTTTCCAACTCATTTTTAGACATTCGTGAATTTTTGGCCCCTTTCTCCTGAAAGTCATAGATCTTCAATCTAAACAATGATAAGGTTTCCAGTGATGGCATATTGATAGAATATGTGAACGTAATTCAGTTTCAACAATGTTAAAGGCTTTTAGTGATGAACTGTTGAATGGCTGTGTGAATGTAATTCAGTTTCAACAACGTTAAGGACTTTATTAATGAATTTTTGAGTAGCTGTGTGAATGTAATTCAGTTTCAACAATGTTGAGGACTTTATTGATGAATTGTTGAGTGGCTGTGTGAATGTAATTCAGTTTCAACAATGTTAAAGGCCTTTAGAGATGAATTGTTGAGTGGCTGTGTGGATGTAATTCAGTTTCAACAATGTTAAAAGCTGTTAGTGATGAATTATTGAGTGGCTGTGTGGATGTAATTCAGTTTAAACAATGTTAAAGGTATTCAGTGATGACATGTTTAGTAGGTGTGTAAATGTAATTCAGGCCTCGTAATGAACGTAAAGCGACCGGTTACCTTTTGTTTGATAAAACAAAATTCATTCTTCTAACAATCGCAATCACGTGTAACCTGCGATATCATTGGTTTATTAGTGTTAACTACTATATCAGATTCCTAGGTGGAGACAACATGGTCACTATTAAATATCTGTATATTTTAAAAGGTAACGATCTTAAGTTTATAAGAATACACCTTAGAAGATATATTTGCATTATAAAAGAGAAATGAGGTATTAATTCATAAACAATTATCGCAGCATCCAAAGAATACAAGTTGCTAGTATTGCATCCCACCAGGTGGTGGGATCGGCCACTATCACACTCCACAGCTTGAATACATTAACCTAGATCGGCTACTATCACACTCCAGCTTGGCCACCTAGATCGGCCACTATCACACTCCACAGCTTGGATACATTAACCTAGATCGGCGACTATCACATTCCACAGCTTGGATACATTAACCTAGATCGGACACTATCACACTCCACAGCTTGAATACATTAACCTAGATCGGACACTATCACACTCCACAGCTTAAATACATTAACCTAGATCGGCCACTATCACACTCCACAGCTTGGATACATTAACCTAGATCGGCTACTATCACATTCCACAGCTTGGATACATTAACCTAGATCGGCCACTATCACACTCCACAGCTTGGATACATTAACCTAGATCGGCCACTATCACACTCCACAGCTTGGATACATTAACCTAGATCGGATACTATCACACTCCACAGCTTGGATACATTAACCTAGATCGGCCACTATCACACTCCACAGCTTGGATACATTAACCTAGATCGGCTACTATCACATTCCACAGCTTGGATACATTAACCTAGATCGGCCACTATCACACTCCACAGCTTGGATACATTAACCTAGATCGGCCACTATCACACTCCACAGCTTGGATACATTAACCTAGATCGGCCACTATCACACTCCACAGCTTGAATACATTAACCTAGATCGGCCACTATCACACTCCACAGCTTGAATACATTAACCTAGATCGGCCAGTATCACACTCCACAGCTTGGATACATTAAACTAATGGCCACAGCCTGGTTTAGCTGACATCACAATTTACACTTCATGCAAGTTGATATAACAATCTGTTTCAGAGCTGATTGATATTATAGTCCAAAACCTAGCTTAACCTGGACTAGTCGATAATAAATATTTATATTGCCTGGGGTACTGGTCCCCTGAGCGGAAGATACGAAAATACATTAATCATGTTAACTACGCTATACCTGAGGTTATACACCCTTTTCTACTCTCGCTGCTAAGTTTATGGAGTCGAATACCTGCATAAGTTAAACTTAACCTTGTTTATACAAGCTAGACTTGCTATTGACAAGATTCTGAATTTAATAATATGACATCCAACAAACAACGAATTCTGAGTATATAAAAATATAAAGCAGTTTCTTTTTATTTTGGGGTGGACATAGAACATACTACATGTTTCAACAGACCATAGATACGTCATTCCCCTCCAAGAATCCCCTTGCTATTCTTATACATTATAATTTACCAGCTTGTTATTATATTATCATAATGAGTTTCCTTAGTAAAGTATCACACCCTACAGACTGCACAAGCTGACACCCATGTTAACAGCCTAGAACTGCTAGTATCTCAACCAACGTACAATTAAAATCATAGCAAGTAGCCCAGATCTGCTTGCCGAATTAATCAAGCCCCCAGTATAAACAGGCTGGTTTTGTTTTTCTTGACGGCTGCGTTTTTACACGCGATCGACTTGACGGCCCTATTCCTTGATAAGCAGATCACGTCACTTGGAGCTCCTATCGACTGCTTAATTTCCCTTACTTGTGTCTGATGTCTTCAGACTGTGAATATGGTGGTAACATCCCTGAAATATCGAACAATCGTTATAAGCAGGCGGGAATAAAAATATCTGGTAGGGAGTCGATTTTATGTCATTACACTTTGAATACAATAAATGAATTATAAGTAAAATCTTGGAAGACCATGATAGAATTGGGTGTACTTTATGGCAAGATTAAAAATAACAAACATCCTAATTACCTACATATACAAATGTCAAGTTTATAACTACAATAAGACTTAATTACAGGTATGGCCTATATTTCTTTGCCTACGTATATAAAAACTTAGTGGTTTCTAGCTTTTTGTTGTTTAGTGAAACAAGGGTAGCTGAAATAACTTTAGTTTTACTAGTGCGAATGTTTTCACACATAATCCATAAAACTAGTTTGTCTAAAATATTCCATTAATTACTTTACTTAAAAAGGACGTGTTTAATAATATTCAAATTACGTGTTTGTTGATTAAAGATCTCGTTAATGTGTCCCATTAAGTGATAGTTTTGATAGTTTTGACTGATATATTTATTATGTTACTTATTACAATTTTAAATAGCTTGTAATTCTAATTTTAATTTAGAAGTTAATCAAAGGTCGATACATATCAGATTTATGATATTTGCCAATAAAACTGATGCACAGTTTTCTTTATGAACACAAATATATTTTCATACACCAACAACAGTACAATTTATAATAACGATTATTACAAATAGTTATTGCAAATGATGGTATATATGCAATAGCTTTACAAACTTACAAACAATACTGGGTCTTCTATTCGGTCTGGAACTGAATCTTTTATCAGCTGTTCACGATGACCCGAGCGAATTAGTTCTATGTTGATACATAGGTACATTTCTCTTGACGGCTAGCCTCACGCCGTTTACAAGCTAAATTTTCCAACGAAGATACCTAATGTTCTCATAAAAATACTAACGTCCGAAGCTAATCCACTGAAATTAACAGTTTCTAATGTTCAAAATCTATAAACATTACTGGTCAAATATGTGTAGTTTCCCGATTAATAAGTGTTTATCACAGTAATAGCTTCCGAGGTTTATAGTATACTAACTGTAGCAAACCAACAATATTAAACTTCATATCCACGTTGCGTTGATTACCTTTTATAAGCCTGAGAGGAGATTTTCTAGAAATTTCAGCTACAACAAACACAAATAGCACGTTGTTGATTCTTATTCTCGATAATCTTCTATAAATTTAGAAAATAAGCAGGACTTTCGCAGTACATATTTAATAATATAAGTTACATACATTTCTAAATATACATTTGGCTGTAACAAACATCGATATAAAAATTATATATATCAGTAAATCCTTAAAGTTTGTACTCTAACTCCTCCGAGCTTATTGGACCAACCTTAACAACAATTTATATTTAAGCTATGGGAAATGTTTTAGGTGGGTTAAAATTGAGCCCCCTATTTCCATTTAGTAAAGCCATTTGATTAGTTACTCCCAGTCTGTTGAGTCAATCTCAAACACATACGCCTTAAACCATGCTGAATATTATGAAAGGATTTTAAGTCAAAATATGAAAGTTGTTGGATTGTTTCTCAAACAATCATGCTCTTTTTCCTGATTGGTGAGATGTAAAATGTCCAAGTGTGAGATCACCTCAAAATATGTATTTGTTGATAGATGGAAAGTAAACTACAAATGTTGTTTATGATGAAGCTTTATTATAATTTTAAGGCTCGGCATGGCCAGGTGGGTTAAGGCGTTCGACTCGTAATCTGAGGGTCGAGGTTTCGAATCCCCGTCGCACCAAATATGCTTGCCCTTTCAGCTGTGGGGGCGTTATAATGTGACAGTCAATCCCACTATTCGTTGGTAAAAGAGTAGCCCAGGAGTTGGCGGTGAGTGATGATGACTAGCTGCCTTCCCTCTAGTCCTACATTGCTAAATTAGGGACGGATAGCGCAGATAGCCCTTGTGTAGCTTTGCGCAAAATTCAAAAACAAAACATTATAATTTTAAAATTTTGAAATGGCATTTGTGTTGAAATTATTACTTTGAAATATACGGTTGCTTCTAAAGTTACATTGTTTAAATTAAGTTAAAATATTCCCCAGCAGTTGGTGGGTATTTCAGCTTGTAAAAATAACACTACAACTATTGACGCATATTAAATTCCCTTTTCTACCACGTTCAAAAATATTATTTTTCACTTTTCCGACCACGTAGATTTTTCACTTTACATTTTTTTTAAAACTACTCAGATAAATTCAGACTAAAGAACTAATCTTATACGTTTTAATTTCCTTTCGTTAAAACTCTAAGTTCTTCCCAGTGAAATAAAAAGACATGAAGTGTGTTTGGCTCACTAAAGTGTGGTTGACTCACCGAAGTGTGGTTGACATAGTTTCTCCAATAAAAGAAAACAAAGAATTCCTCCATTTCTAAGTTGATGGATAACTTTATTACTTGGTTGTCATTCAGATGGTTGTTCGACTCTCATTAGACAAAACTTAGTTCTTTTTAGTTTGTTTGTAAACTTTCTCTTCAAACATGATAATGGATAATTGATTAATCTCATTTTGTCTTATCTTAAACTATGTTTGTTGTTCATAGATCTCTATTCATAGCGGTATATCCGATAGATGTAGTGAGCAGAGCACAGATAGCCAATTGTGTAGCTTTGGGCTTAATTAGAAATAAAAAGAGAGATCTCTTGTTATCTTATCTCAAACTTGACTTTTTTAAATGCACAAACAATTCCGTTCGTCGAATGTTCCCTGCCAAACTGGTTATTCACAGAGTTGTTTAAGCTATATTAAAACTGTTTTGAGTATGCAAGCCGCTTGACAACAACACTTTATGTGGATTCGCAGAGGAACCAATGTATAACAACCATGTTTTAGTATTTCGTAAATAACAGGATACTATTGAAAATTGATCTTTTTGGAAAAGGTTTAGTTTGGTGTGAATTTCGCGCAAAGCTACACGATGTCAATCTGCGCCGCTAACCGTCCCTAATTTAGCAGTGTAAGACTAAAAAAAAGGCAACTAGTCATCACTACTCACCGCCAACTCTTGGGCTACTCTTTGACTAAAGAAAAGTGGAATTAATCGTAACATTATAACGACCCCACGGCTGAAAAGGCAAGCATATTTGGTGTGACGGGAACTCGAACCTACGACCCTCGAATTACGAGTCGAGTGCCTTAACCACTTGGCCATGCCGGGCTTAGGGTGTATGCATGACTGAAGTTCAGGAGATCTGAAAAAATACACAGGATTTGTATTCAAGACGTTGTCACGGCCAATAAATATGGGGAATACCTTAATGTCCTTAACAACTCGTGATTATTTATCATGTATGAAGAACCAGTGGAAAATTAATGAAGTGGTTCAAAAGTCTATAATAATTTAATTTTCCTATTTGAAAATTAAGACACAACTTAAGTACCATGTAAAGGAAATGATAATGCCAACACGAAACGTCATACAGACTATACTTCTTAAACCGATATCTATCGATCTGAAAAGAAAGAAAGAACTTACGAAGAGTTAACGAAACCGAATATTATGGTACACAGGAAACAGGCACGACGATTCCTTGCTGACTTTCTTTGTTTGTTTGGTTAAGGGTGGTTTGTTTGTTTGTACAAACATTACGAATTCAAATATAATATTTAGTTACGACTGAAATTTGAAAAAAACTTCCGTAGTTAAGCACCAGTCTACACAAGGATCTATCTATACTATGTACACCACGGTTATCGAAACCCGGTTTCTATCGTTATTATCGCTATGCAACTGTTAAGAATGGTTTCGGTTTCTTTGTTTGCACATATGTTGTGAAGTCAAACGTAACGTTTAAACATCATTGAAGTTTGAGGGATTTGAAAATAGATATATATATATATATATATGTACGTAATTAGGCTCAAAGCTACACAATGAGATATTCCTGCTGTGTCGATCACTGATATCGAAACCACTGTGTCGATCACTGATATCGAAACCAGTACCTTGTCGTTTACTGAAAACTTTTTCATAAGTGGTTCATCAGATATAGAGTGTAGTTTTAGGATAAATACTAACATCAGGGTAATACCATAAAACTTCTTTAATAATGGTTTCGAAATTTTGTCAAATTCAATCAACGGCGCTAAAATCTAACAAAAAAAAAGTTATTTCTTAATACACGAACTACCAGAAAATAAAACAACACTATCTGTTGAGAAAGGTTTCTTTCGTATTTAATTTGATTTTTAGAAAGAACAAATTTAAATAGTAATAATATAATTGAATATGCGATAAAACTTGAGATATACACCTGTTTAATAAAAACTATTGTTAAGAGAAACCATTACAGAGGAAGGCTTATATATAAAATTAAACACTGTATCTTTAAAATAATAACATTGGTTTGGTTTTTGAATTTCGCGTAAAGCTATTCGAGGGCTATCTGCGCTAGCCGTCCCTAACTTAGCAGTATAAGACTACAGGGAAGGCAGCTGGTCACCGCCACCCACCGCCAAATCTTGGGCTACTCTTTTATCAACGAATAATGGGATTGACCGTCACATTATAACGCCTACACGGCTGAAAGGGTGAGCATATTTGGTGGGACGGAGATTCGAACCCGCGACCTTTGGATTACGAGTCTAGTGCCTTAACCATCTGGCCATGCCGGGTCCAATAATAATACGTATCATATAATAACACCGTATCATATAATGGAAATGATTATATTAATGGCAGCAGTGAAGAGTTGATGCTATTTTTTAGTGTTGGGTGATCATTGAAGATGGAAAAGCTTCTGAAGATAAGTCCCTAAAAGTTGATGATGAATAGTAAATGGTAAGCCTAGCAAAATATCCATACAAATCGTTCGATTGAATATATATTTTTGGTTTTGCTTTTGATGGACCACAGTTTCAAGTTATTTTAAACTATTGAAGTGGAAATACTTGTAGCCACAAGCTTTCAGAGAATTCTGAGTAACGAATAAGGTTGTATATATGTGATTTGACCATCACTCTTTTACCAGACCCACAGTCCCATATGCAAAGGAGGATCTATCTATGTGGCATCAGGTTGCGAACCCTAAACCACCGTGTCGACAGTCTTACTATATTACTTTCGACTCTGTTTTTTGTTAGTAAAAGTTGTCATTGTACGTGAACAGGAATCGCTTTTGAAAATGCATGTACAAGTGTATCTACAAGTTACGTTTATCTATATTTTTCTTTTATAACTTGTAAGTATTACTGGATTTATTATTATGTGTATACATTTTGTGACACATAGTTACAAACTAGAATAATTACACAGTCAAAATGTACCTCAGGACGGTATTGGTATTAACACTTTTACTAATAAAGTATAGAACAACGTTTCGACCTTTTTAGGTCATCTTCAGGTTAACCCTCCTGAGATACATGTTTACTTCAAGTGAGTTTCTCGTCATCACGAATTACACAGTCTGTCTAAAATATCTTTATCGAAAAATGGCATATTTACTCCCAACTGATTCAGACACTTTGTTAGTCATTTACAGTTTCTCTAACCCATTAGGAGTAGTAAATTGAGATAACTGTCAACTGATTAGTTAGTTAAATATTATGGGTGAGTAGAACGATTGGTCACTTATCCTTAAAAGACTATACCTCAAAAATAAAAACATTCTTAACCAATCGACTGTAATGTAGCATAGAAATTAATATCATTTGTAAGTTTTCAGTTGCAAGCTGTAAGATTGTGATCTTGAAAATCTAGTAAGCGGATAGACAGACAGATATACAGCGTTTAGATTTACTGTTTACAATTTTATTACCCACTGAGGCAATATGTTCAAACCCTAATCAATCTATATCAAACTCAGAAATTATGTAAACTTTAAACAGTTTGTAAGGATACACAGAAAGACTATAGCTTTAATATTACAGTCGACTATTTATATTTCTTGTTTAGTTTTAATTTAATTAATCTGTTTTAGGGAAGCCACATTAATAGAGAATAAAATACGGTTTCAGTTTTTATAAGTTGTATTCTGGTGAGAGAAATGTGGCTAATTACAAGTAAGAACGACATGAACTACCATCAGTGCTGTCGTATCATTATATAAAATACAACACTAAATGTCTTGTTCTGTTGCACGAACTTCATCGCCCGATACCACAAAAGTAAGTAATCGTTTCTTACAAAAGTTGCACAGAGTTATAAATAGAAAGTTTAGAAGTTTGAGACAAATATTACAGTTTTATCCTTTTATTTCTTGCTGCTTCACCAAGATGCTTCTTAACTAAAATATATTCTGTGAAACAAACTCAACTGAAAAACAAAATTATCTTACGATAATTGAATCGTCAAATCGCTAATGTGATTTTGATTGAGGTTTTACAAACCTCCGACTTGGTTTTAAATTAAGTGCGATATAAAGTATTTGTTCCTATTAGCGTAAAGTGTGGAATTCAAAGATTCACAGAACCCCAAATCAAGATCCTCCATTACCCACAATTGCTGCTGTATCTACTTTCCCCCCTAAAAAAAGCACACCCGAAAACATTCTGTCAGTACACCCATATTTAGTACATAATGCTACAAAATGAAGTTGTTTACTATTGGGTAGGATAGAAGTGCCAAGAGATAAAAGTGCCAATCAAACGCATTTACTAGAGGATGTGTTTCAAAAGTCGGTTCTCATTGGTTGAATGTCAATAGAATTTATCTAATCAAAGGATACATTCTCAAAATTGCTACAAAAATGAAAACGTTCGAACCAGGTCACATTCTCATGTTATCTGCCATTTTGTAACAAATCTGCAAATAAAAAATAATAGTGCTCATTTTCTTAATGTTATTACAAAGGGAACTGACTTTTGGGACATTATGAAAAGAACATCACATTAGTAGGGGTACTGGTGGTAACAACTTTCTTGACTCATTAAATGTATTATTTACATCTATAAATAACATTTATTAATCCAATAACATCAAGAATGGCTTATTCTATATGGTATTAAATACGATACACTTATTTCGATTAATACGCAGTTCTGTCGTACAGTAATTAGTACATTATAAACCACAAGAACAGAACTGTTTTCATAATAATTTAATAGTTGGATCAATATACTTGCGCGGTAACAAATCGATTTATTTCTGATAAAAACAAATATAAAGTAGCTCGTCAATATATAATATCTTATGTAAATAGATTGGCTCTGAATTTTGGAACTGAGGATCCGGGTTCAAATTTGTACGATGCCAGAAAATATCCACGCACTTTAAAATATGTTATAAGAGTGACAGTTAATCCTTTAGTGAGGACGATGGGCATCAGATTGCTGCTGAATGATCAGTTGTTCAAAATTGGGGACGGTGACACAGAGCCTTAGTAGCTTTGCCACACACAGATCCTAAGTAGCTTTACACAGAAAGAACAAATACTCCTATAAATATTTATTTGTTATGTAATTCTGGGGATATTTATTAAATGTTATTCAGTTTGAATTTCATTTACACATTCGCTAGACAGCAACTCATTTCTTGGTTTCAATTATGAAACAATAGCATGGAAATTTAAAATATTCCCTTTAATTTTGGAGTTTAACTCTTATGAATATATATAGTTTTTAATTGTTAAATTAGATTCATTATGTAGTGAAAATTTTAAATTTTTTGAATTAAATAATATATCCCATTCCTGTACTGCAGGACTTACCCAAAGAAATTGCAACACTTATTCACCAATAGCAAACCACGTTTTCGTCCACGTGACGTGCTTAATTAATTGCCAGAGCGATAATACTAATAATGATTCTCAACTTCTGTGTTAGATTTTAAAGGACTTTGGCACAGAAATAGTTCCTTAAGACTTAACTTTCTTAATTATATTTATAAATCTTAATAAAATAATATTACCTTGGCTTAATCGTAATTTACGAACTATTTGCATGTATTAATACAGAGACGTATCACCGCAGATATGAGTCCTTACGCCATGAACGACAATTAGCGCTTATATGATTCGTTCCAGGTTGTTGTTGTTTTTTACCATTCCACGATGCAGTAATGCCAGGGATGTACTGGAAAAACATCTTGACACTCCTACGAAAAAAGTATTTACATCCACTAAAGTGATTTTGGGGCCTATCAGGCCCTATATATTTTTCCAATAGAAACACAGTGATTTAGCAACATTCATTGCAAACAACTTTAGAATGGCTCTGACAAACATTTTTTTTACAATTTGAGCAAACAATTTTCGACTGTCTATCTTTTGATCTGCCGCACAAATGGCATCGTCCTCTTTTTGCCCTCTTTGCAGGCGGTTCACATGAGGTTGTTTTGTCATTATCTTTGCAGTAAATTTCTTTGATTTCAAGCACCAATTGCCGTATAAATTCTCTTCTGGCTCTTGATTTATGTTGACGAAGAAATTCTGGATGTTTTGTCGAGTATAGAACGAAAGCATTGTACGCAGCAAGATCTAGAATGTTATAGAATATGCAGACTGACCAGCGCTTTGATCGCCTCTTTGTTGTATAATATCTCACCAGTTGATCGAGAGTGTCGACACCTGCCTTCGTTGCATTGTAAAGATTGACGATTTCCATTCTCTTCTACTTCACCAGACTAATGCTGAGAACTCAGTAGTAGCACATATTTTCCTGGTTTGTCTGAGTGCCTGAGAAGAGTGATGTCGTCATGGTAGAAAAACTTCGGTGATAACTCTCTAGATTTTGCATTTATTTCAGGAGGCAGGAAGGTTTTTGATTTCCGCATGGTTCCAACAAGTCCTGTTCTTTTTGTTCGTAGGTACTTGGCAAGTGTCATTGTTGTGAAGAAATTATCTGTCGTTATTGTCCTTCCTTTTCCAAGAAATGGCTGACTCAGTTCTCTGACTATTCTTTCTCCTTGATTTGTTTCTGTCGTATTTCCAACCTTTCCAGTATAAATTTGAGCGTTGAGAAGGTAACTTG